>NW_006408582.1:16264256-16295990 GCF_000296735.1 Chrysochloris asiatica
GAGGCCAGGATGGCCAAACTTCGTCTCTCATACTTGGGACATATTGTCAGGAGCAACCAGTCACTGGAGAAGGATATCATGTTTGGTAAGATGGAGGGTCAGAGAAAAAGAGGAAGACCCCTAATGAAATGGATTGGCCTGGTGGCAGCATCAATGGACTCAAGCAAGGTAACAATAGTGAGGTTGGCCCAGGATCGTTTCGTTCTGTTGTGCATAAGGTCACTATGAGTCGGTGCTGACTTGATGGCACTTAATAACAACAAACACATTTGGCTGAAAGTTGGGCCACCAAGGTGAGTTCCGTTCCAGACCTGAAGTGTGGTGAAGCCCCATAGTCTCAGGTTTCTCAACTCTTTTTCTGACCAGCAAGCAGGGTTAAATTTTTTAAAAATAATTTTGAGTCTTGCTCCACATCTTTACCCTCACCCCAGCACACACACTTTATCCAGGACCTTCACTATGCAACTATGCAAGGTAGGAGAGAGGTAAGTAGATTTGAGGCTGGAGTGAAGTAACTGAGGCATCTGGGGTGCAGCCTTTAAGGAGACACTCACTCTCAGTTGCCAGCCATGCAGGCAGGACATTGAGAGTGAGTGTTTCCTGAAATGTGCTCCACTCACCTCTGGATAGTTCAGGCCCTGGAGGTGAGAGCTGGCATTGATTCATTTGGGAGAGAAGAAGACTTTAGATGGCAGTTGGATTTTAATGTTCTTTGAAAATTTTGCTTGATGTAACAGAAGAGAGAGGCAGCCCACACAGCATCCCCACAGACTCCAGGATCTCAGTGCTGGCTCCAGGTCACTGGTTTGAGATAGTAGTCCTCAGGGTAAAGGGGAGGAGTGTGAAGGAGAGAAGGTGCTCAGTCTTCCTTGGTTTCTACACAGAGCTCATTTTGGCTGGACACCTGGCAGCCTAAGAGATTGAAGGGAAGAAAACAGTGAGCTTTCTGGAACTCCCCAGGGAATGCTCAGCTCCCAGGCAGCACAGAGACCAGGTTCCAGAAACATATCTCATCTTTTTTAAAAAAAACATTTTCCCCTAGTAGTGACCCAATTCCTAGCAGAGGCCGTGAGATAATCTGGCCACTTCCTTGAACTGGTTTTCTGAAGAACAGACTCCCTAGCCAGTCCTTGCTCCCTGCTTTGTGGCTGGGAGGCCAGAAGCATCTTCAGTTTGAGGAGGGTGCCCCTAGGGGCTTAAGACCATGGATTGAATGCCCCAGGTTCCTAGAGCCACCATTTATGTTTTCTGGTCTGGAACCCTTCCTTGGTTTCTGAGATCACAGTTCCTTTGCATGGTGCCTTAGGGAGGTGACCACAGAGTGGGAGAGGAGAGGTGGACAAGGAAGTGATGGTGCCAGCCAGGGAGACAAGATCCATGACTCATCAACTCAGAATCTAAGGATCATTCAACACATATGTATTGACCACTTACTCAATGCCCTGACCTGGAAGATGGATCTATAAGTTCATAGAGCTCTAAGTATAACAGGGACACTTGGTTGGGGATGGGCGTTAAAGGTTACCCCCATGGGGGAAGACAGAGAAATCCTGTATGGGCTGGGGAATGATACATACTAGGCGGGTACAGGATCACATTCACACCCTGTGAGACTTACAGATTAGTTGTACATACATACATAGACATACCTATACTCTTACTAAGATAGACACTCAAAGAGAAATCACTGAAGAAAAATTAGGCTCTTGGATTCTGTTAGTGGAATTGAGCTGTTCTGAGAAGAGGTTAGTTTAGGCTGGAACAAATGAAGGAGGTTTTATGGTGGAGGTAGCATTTGGAGTTTATCTTGAAGAAGGGTTAGATTTTTGTGTGTAGCAGCATATAGGATGGCATTCCAGACAGGTGAACAAAATGACAAAGAAGTGGAGGCACAAATGAACTTTGTGTGTTGGGTGGGCTGAGTAGAGATCTGTCAGCTGGTAGGATGTTATTATTGATGTTCTGACTCATAGAGACCCTATTACAATAGGATGAAACACTGCCTGGTCCTTCACCAGGCTCACAAAGGTATTGTTGTTAAGTGTTGTGGCATTGGTTCTGACTCATAGTGACCTGGTACAGGGTTTCTGAGGAGTAGTGTCTAGTATAATTCTCCTGGTATGGCTGCTGAGTTCCCAGCCATGGAAGGTAATGGCGGGCAGAAGCACTGTTTCTAGACCCAGTGAGACTGGGAGACACTGGGTTTGAATGTTCCCACACCTTGGTTAGTCTGACCATCAGAGGAGGAGTCTGAATGATTTCTTCAAGCTCAGAGGTGTGGGATGGAGACTGTAGAGG
Organism: Chrysochloris asiatica; assembly: GCF_000296735.1. NCBI lineage: Eukaryota > Metazoa > Chordata > Mammalia > Afrosoricida > Chrysochloridae > Chrysochloris > Chrysochloris asiatica. The sequence goes on from NW_006408582.1 coordinate 16,266,555, forward strand.
CCTTGGTGAAAGCAGCAGGGTTGCTAGTCCCTAGGTTGCTAGTCAACCAACTTGCCTCTTTCCAGTGTTTCTCTCCCTTTCCATGTTTCTCAACTCCTACAATCTGTCTTCACCTATACAAACCAAACCTGTTTCCGCCAAGTTGACCCTGAGGCTTGGCACCCTCAAGTGTTACAGAGCAGAACTATTCTATAGGATTTTCTAGACTGTAATCTTTATAGGGAGTCCTTGTGTGGCACTACAGCATAAGCACTTGACAGCTAACTGCAAGGTTGGTGGTTCAAACCCACCAGCTGCTCTTCGGAAACCCTATACAGGGTCACTATGAGTTGGAAGTGACTTGATGGCACTTAACAACAATAATCTTTATGGAAACAGATTGGCACTGCTGAGTGGGTTTGAACAGTGAATCTTTAGGCTAGTGAATGAGTGCAAACTATTATCACCACATAGTGATCTTATCCTCATCTATAGAATAGATCTAATGATAGTCACTACCTCTGGGGGCTCTTGTTATTGAATGAGGAGGGCATCTCACCTCTTATCATGGGGCCTGGTTGTCAGTAAGTGGCAAGTGACTGAGAACTCCTCTGTCTGGGAGTTCCTTCATCTGACTAATGTCTTGCTTCCTTTAAGCTCAGCCTGCTCAGACCCCACTAGCTTTGGACTGGAGCTCTTGTGTTCTTCCCTCACCCTGTGCATACCTGTAACATATGGCCAGCTGATGTCTGTTCCCCTTGCACCATGAACTCCTCACAGGCATAGAGACTGGGCTTATTTGGTCTTTGCATCCCCAGTGCTGAGTGCCTGGCTCAGGAATATTTCTGAATGAATAAATAAAATTTTGTAAGTGCTTTGTAAATTGTTACGAATTTACAAGTTAATTAATATGCTTCTCTAGAGAGTGTGCCGTGGGCAAAAACATAATGAAGTAAACAAGGCTTGATTTCAAGGTGAAGGCCAGATTTGAGCTGGGTCTGCAGGGATGGTTTAGGGCCATCTGCCTCATCCTATCCTTTGCTATCCCCTCTGCCAGCCCCGGGTCTAGCCTATCTTGGCGTGGTATTAAGGCAGCTTTATAGCAGCAACACCATCATCTTTTCATGGGAAAATGACTTTTTTTTGTCTCCCACTTAAATATTCTTTCCTGACTACAAAATCAATTACTGTAAAACACTCAAGCTTCAAACAGTAAAGAAATATTTAACACAGAAAGTGAAAAAAAAAAAATTCTTTCTTATCCACTCCTTTGCCCTGTGAAATAGCCACCCTTTAGTGTTTGCTCTTGCAGATTTGTTGTCGATGCATTTACTAACTTAAAATATTTATTTATTCATTCATTTATGTGGAGTTGGTGAAAGCAGTACTCTGCCACACATAGTTCTGCAACTTGTTTCTATCACCTAGCAACATCTTGTGGGCCATGTTTCTTATCTATTCTTTTTAATGGTTGTATACATTTTTTTAACGGTCATATGATATTCTGTAATCCATAAGGTTTTCGGAATATTATATGACCATTGACAATGCAGTATAAATAAGAGACAATTAAGGTGGCTATGAGTCGGAGTCGACTTGACGGAATCTAGCAACAGCAATATTCTGTGAAATGCAGGAGGCATCTCTTATTTAACCAGGCGTCTCCTGATAAACATTGGGATTGATCTAAATGGACCCTGAATTTTGAAGGAGGCCTGAGTGGTGTGGGTGGTGGTTGAGTAATGAAGGCTTCCCTAATGGCAAGATGTAAGCAGCGTTTCTCTCTTTCCTTCCCCCTCTTTCTCCTAGTGCTTCCTTTGATGTGATGGCAAAACCACCTATCTTCTCCACACTTTCCCCATTCGTTCCCCTTTTCCAGGGTAAAAGGGCTCTCAGGGTAAAGTCATGGCAGGAGGTGTGTGAGGAGAATGAGGGACCATCACAGATCCAGAGCACATCCTCATCCAACTTCTTCCTTTTACAGCTTAGCCAACCTATTTTCTGCCACCTGAGGTCTGTTTTGTCATTTTCCCCTGGGATAAGGCAATCACCTGCCTGGCTCAGACCTCCTTGTTTATTCAGCTTGGGGGTTTGGCAGTGGAGGGTCTTAACAAATCCCCAGAGTTTTGGAGAGGTCCTGATTTGGGACAAAGAAGTGAAAGGAAGGATGAGATGGTGTGAGACAGGAGGATGAAGGTGTGGATGAGTTACAGGACTGACAGTGCTTACCGCATCATGTTCTCGCATTTTGGGAGATTGGCAGTCAGAAAGGACAGTGCTGCTGTTTGTGATGGCATTTGCCATTTTGGAAATTTGGGTAATGCAAATAAAGCTTCTAGTGATGATGAATATTCATTAGGCGCTCTCCCCTCTGAGCAGCTGGGAATTCCTCCAGGCTTGCTAACGAACTTCTCTGCCAACCCAGGTCTGGGGCGGGAAGGTGGGATGTTGTCCTTCTTCATCTTGCCTTTCTTCTTTCTCTCCATTTTCTTGCCCACTTCTGACCTTAGGAGTATGACTGAGCTAAAGTCAGGGAGGGAAATCTGGGTTCTTTGGTACCCAATTTGCAAGTTTCAGTGTGACCTTTTGGGCTTTGAATTCCTCCCCTTCTTATTCTCCTATGAAAACCATGACCAAGATCACCCTTAGGAAAAAGTGTAAGGCTGAAGGAGGGGAAATCAGAGAACTGAATAGAATCCTAGTTGCTATTTAGAACAGATGGGAAACTGAGATTCAAGGGTGCAAATGGTTTAGGATAAAGAAGCAACAAATCAGGTCACAGAATCAGAGGTGAACCTAGGCATTCTAACTCAAGGTCTCTTGTTGTCAGCTGCTGATTCATGGTGACTGCAATGTTTAGAATTCTGTGTCAGCTTGACTAGGCCAGGACTTCCAAAGGTTTAGCAGTTCAGATGTGTCTATTCCCACGGAGACGAAACCTAATACAGGCATAGTTAACTCTATGATGAGTGGCAATGAGCAGCCAAACAACTGACAGGATATTTTCTTGGAGGTGTGGCCTGCTCCCAATATAATGGACACACAGGAAAGGTTCTCTCTCTCTTCTGCTGGGGACCTGGAGCGCTACAATTGTAAGCCATTTCCTTGATAATAAACTTCACTGGTTTTGCTTTTCTAGAAAACCTAGCCTAAAACACTGACCTTATGTACAAAAGAAGGAAGCATTGCCAGGTCCTCACATTGCATCACCCTCACAATTGCCAGCATGTGAGGATGCTGGGGCAGTTCATTGTTGCAGCAACTGTACCAATTCTTCTCCCAGAAGGTCTCCTTTGCCCTCTCTGACTCTCTACTTCACCAAACATGATGTTCTCCTTCAGTGATTGATTCCTCCTTCCTTCTGATGATATGTCTAGAGCAAAAGAGTTGTGGACAATGTGCTGCTGTGATCCATACGTTTTTCATTGGATCACTTTTTGGCTTTTCTTCTTTGTCTATTTTTTTTTTTTTTTAAATGTTTTATTGTGAATTATGCAATAGTTTACATGGGAGAACATCCTATCATTCATCCTATCATTACATTCATCCTATCATATATTGTTTCGTTGCCATGGTTACAATCCCCTCCATGCATCATCAACCAACCAAAGGGTATACCCTGCAAGCCTGCCCCCTTGTCATGAGCACACAGACCCTCTTCCTCTCTGGGTCTAAAGTCCCCAGCCACTCCATCTCTCCATATCATTGTCTCTGGCATCACTGCTTCTCTGGATAGGGTCCTGCTCTCCGCTCTTCTCCCTTGATGGTCCCAGGGACCTCTACTCCTGGACTGCAAAGTCAATCACTCCCCTCCTTTTGCTACAAAATGTCTACCTTTACATTTTCAAACCTCACAATCAGTCCTGATAACAATTATTCACTATTGTACCACAAGAGACCTATCTGCATCTCCTTTCATCAGCCCGGCCCAGACAGATTGGATACTACTCAGTGGAGATTCTACCTTCCTCCACACCCTCTGGTCTAGGCTCCCTCTTGAAAGCTTGTAAGCCAGTCACTTCTTGCCTTTGTAGTGCCCCCCCCCCCCCCTTTTGGGTAGCCAGTGTCCAAGTTGTCCATCCCTGTTTACTCTGTGTATGGAGGGGGTGGGAATGATCCTCGCTGTAAAGATTTGTTCCCTCTTTTGAGCTACAGCATCCATAGGTATAGGTCAAATTCATCAAATTTTATCAGATTACTCTTTTTTACCTCTTCTTTCTTCTTCTATTCTTTGTCTGTTTTAATCTAAAACTCTGTTAAATCCTGTTCATCATGGGTGCTCCCACTGGTATTTGAAATCCCAGTGGCATAGCTTCCACTAGGGTCTCTGACTGTTGCCCTATTATCTCCCTGCTCATCCCTGAAGCCATACCAATCTAATCCCATCTTGGAATCTTTGTGTACCTGGACCAGGAATCACTTTCTCTGTGAAGTCTGTTTTGTGCAACTGTGCTCATGACCTTCTCTGCTTCCTGAATTCTGGCAACCCTTCTTGGCTGAAATACTCTACATTCAACATAGACTTCCTAGTTGGGCTTTTTATCTTTTCAGGAGGCACCTGTTTTCTGAATTTGAGAGTAAGGCCCATGACATATATATGTCCAGTCAGAGGCATGGGGGACCTACTTTCTGAGTCTAAATCAGGGCATGAGGACTGTTAAGTATGATCATCTTTTAGGAGCCCTGAGAGAGAATGTGTGTAATCAGGACTGCCCAGGGTAGGATGTTGTTGTTGTTGTTGTTAAGTGCCATCAAGTCGGGTCCGACCCATAGCGACCCTGTACAGGGTTTCCAAGGGTGTAAATCTTTACGGGAGTAGAAAGCTTCATCTTTCTCCCGCGGAGCGGCTGGTAGTTTCGAACCGCTGACCTTAAGGTTCGCAGCCCGATTCGTAACCACTACGCTACGCTGCCTTTGAGTTGTGGTGTTGGAGGAGAATACTGAGGGTGCCATGGACTGCCAAAAGAACCAATAGATCTGTTTTGGTAGAAGTGCAGCCAGAGTGCTCCTTGGAGGCCAGGATGGCTAAGCTTCGTCTCTCCTACTTTGGACATGTAGTCCGGAGGAAACAATCGTTGGAGAAGGATGTCATGCTGGGTAGGGTGGAGGGTCAGAGAAAAAGAGGAAGACCTCCAACGAGATGGATCGGCCAGGTGGCATCATTGATGGACTCGGGGGTGGCAGCGGTGGTGAGGTTGGCCCAGGATCGAGCATTGTTTCGTTCTGCTGTGCATGGGGTCGCTATGAGTCGGTTCCGACTCGATGGCACCTGACAACAACAACACGCTACCAGAGCTCCTTGATAAAAAATATAAAAGAGAAGTGTGCATGGATTGAACCACAAAATGAGACAATGTAGGAATTTCAGAGATCATCTCTAGGCTAATGGATTTAAGCTGATTTTACACTCTCTAAATCTTTTTATTTTAAAGGAAATCTTACACAAAGTCTTGCAAATAAAACAGACATAAGCCATCTGCCCAGGTGTGGGATGAAGTGAGGGGCCCCAAGTCTTTCTTGCTAACTCCTCCCTTTGTCTCCTCAGTAACAACCCTCAAGCAGGTTGGCTTCAAAACCATTCATCTCCCAATTTCACTCATTAAACAGATAAAGAAACCAAGGTCCAGAGAGGGTTGGACTTTTCCTGAAGTCACACAGATAGTTGACAGCAAAAGTACAATTAAAAATCAGGTACCAGGAGTCCCACTGGGGCACCTTGCCCACTATCCCCTTAGTTTTTGAGGTTATCCCTGCTCTTAGTTTTGGGCTCAGCCATCCCATACCTGACTGCCAGGCACTGTTTTCTCCATTGACATATTTTTTGGAGATTGGGAAATGGTAGAAGAGAAATGGAGAAATGGACAGAATTGTTCTACATAGAATTTGATCTAGATGATTGTTGTTCAGTGCCTTGGGTCGGTTCTGACTCATAGTGACCCTGTTTAGGGTTTCCGACAATCAGCTGGTGAGTTCAAACTGACCTTGAAGTCCAGTGCTTACCCTACAACACCACCCCAAGATTCCTTTGATCCACATGCTGTTGTTGTTAAGTGCCTTCGAGCTGGTTTCTACCCATAGGGACCCTGTATAGGGTTTCCGAAGAGCTGCTGGTGGGTTTGAACTGTCGACTTTGCAGTTCAAACTGATCTGTGGTCTAGCACATTATCCTGCAGTGCCACACTAGGATAGCAGAACTCAAACTCTACATCTCATTTGGTTCATGGTGAGGAGTGGGAGTAAACAGGGAGGAGATTGCAGCTTCATTTCATTAACAGAGGCACAAGAATCCAGGGTTTTCATGGTGCTTAAAGCACAGCTCTGTGCCCAATGCAGACATTTTATTGAGATCACTGGTGTGTCTTGAAGAGCCGTGGGGCTGGCCTGTCTCGTGGCTCCTCTAATTATGCTCTTAACAGGCTTCTGTGAACATTTATAGGTCACCTGATCAGCTGCCAGCCCTGACAGTTTACAATGAGCTGCACAGCATCCCTCCCAGTGCCTTTTATTGTTCCTTCCAGATTCAGGTCCTTAGACTTCTGGAGCCCATTCCAAATGCTCCTCTTCATTCAACACTTCTGGGATGTACCGTCTGAAACTCCTTTAAGGGGTCCTTGATTCAAGCAACTAAAATAAGTAAATGGAAGGATGTTGAAATGGAATAAAAAAAGATATGGACAAATACTGTCTCACTGATGTTGTTGTTTGTTGTTGTGTTGGTTCCGACCCATAGTGACCCTGTATAGGACTTCTAAGGAGTGGCTACTGAAGTTGAACTGCTGACCTTGCAATTCAAACTGACTTTTCAGCCCAGTGCATTAGCCCACAGCGCCACACCAGGACTCCTAGGAGGATTTTAATTCAGTTTTAGCTATGCCTTTTGGGGGTGCCATGGCCTAAGAGGGCAGTCAGGATTGGCTTTTCTGAAACGTAGGGTCTAGAAGTTCTGGTTGTGTTTCTGTCTTCTGTGTTAGCCAGTGCAAATTATATGCTTGTTTGAGCCTCAGTTTTCTCATCTGGAAAAAGTACAGTAAAAACTTTGAAATCCATAACTATGTAAGGCAGAAACCTATCATAGAAGAAAAATTCAAATATTTTCTACTGATAGCAGTAGAAAAGTGGTAGGATTACACCTGCCCAAGACAGAAAGCTTGTGAGACCCAGAAAAACAAGGCAGCCTGTTGGGGTTTGGTTCTCACAGACTTGTCTATGTAATGTCCTTATCTTCTTTTCTTGCTTGTGAGGCTGATGGAGCGGAGATTCATTATTTGTCATCAAATTGTTGACAAAGTAAAAAAAAATATGTTATCATGTATTTCTTGAAGTTCCTGAAACAAAAAGGCAGTGGACAACTCTTCAGCCTGAGAGATGGTCCCTATGCCTCATTAGGGACTTGCTAAGGGAGCTGGCAGTTGGACAAGGTAGGGAAACTGACTCTGCCTGGGGTTGCAGTTGCCACTAAAAATGGAGGCAGGTGGAGGAGACCAAAGTCCTAAGCAAGAAGACCAAGATCATGAAGCTGCCTTTTGTCACCTAAGCAGGCTGTCATGACCATACCCCCCACACAAGGATGAATGAGGAGGTCAACAGGGTATGTAGTCTCTTTTAGTGCCTGGGAGCTTGATAGTCAGTAGCCCTTACTGTCCAATGACTTCCCTGTTAGCATCACAGCTTCATATGGTCTCCTCACAAAGGGTTTCAAACTGGAGACTCCTTTGAGTAGAGACCAAGATTCTGTGACACAGGAGGCTGTGTTCTTGTTCATCAGGACAAAGTATCAAACACTATATCATGCATTCAATGAACGCACCACTATTTAATGTCAATGCGTTTTTATTTTTATTTTTATTGTGAATGATGTGATAGTTTACATGGGAGAACATTAGCTTTACATTCATCCTATCGTATATTGTTTCATTGCCATGGTTATAATCCCCTCCATACATCATCAACCAACCTCATCAACCAACCAAAGGGCTGCAAGCCTGCCCCCTCCCCCACCCAGGTTGTTAGCACACAGCCCCACTCCCTCTCTGGATCTCAAGTCCCCAGCTGCTCCATCTCTCCATGTCATCGTCTCTGCCTTCATCTCAGGCATCACTGCTTCTCTGGGTAGGGTCCTGCTCTCCGCTCTTCTCCCTTGATGGTCCCAGGGACCTCTGCTCCTAGACTGCAAAGTTAATCACTCCCCTCCTTTTGCTGCAAAATGTCTCTACCTTTACATTTCCAACCCTTAAAATCAGTTCTGATAACAATTATTCACTATTGTATCACAAGAGACCTATCCACATCTCCTTTCATCAGCCCGGCCCCAGACAGATTGGATACTACTCAGTGGAGATTCTACCTTCCTCCCTGCCCTCTGGATCTAGGCTCCCTCTTGAAAGCTTGTAAGCCAGTCACTTCTTACCTTTCTAGCCCCCCCTCCCCCTCATTTTGGATAGCCAATGTCCAAGTTGCCCATCGTGTCTACTCTGTGTATGGAGGGGGTGGGAATGATCCTTGCTGTAAAGACTTGTTCCTTCTTTTGAGCTACTGCATCCATAGGTGTAGGTCAAGTTCATCAAATTGTATCAGAATACTCTTTTTTTCCTCTTCTAGTTGAACTCTGATCATCCAGCCATTGAAACCAGGTCAAGTATTATCTGCAACTGTGGGTGTTCTTGTGCATATGCCCTCTCTTATCAGCTGGATGCTTCACTCTCCACTCTAGTCCTCTGTGGCTATGTCACTGACTCTGGGCCCAAGAGTCCCCAGGTCTTGCCACACTGCTGGCCAACCAGGTCTCCACCCGGGTTCACAGGAATCTGTTGAATGTTGTAGGGCTTAGCTCGCAGCTTCATTACTGTTTTTTCCTTACTTCCCCTTATTGGTGACGAACGTGGTCACCAATCAGAGCACATCAATGCATTTTTGTAGCAGCTTGTTATCTTGAACTATCTTGTTGTGTGATATTATAAGAAGTTATTTATCCTTCTTGAGTCCTAGTTTCTTCATCTGTAAAATGGGAGGGTATGGGTAATGAGAAGTTAGACCTCATTGTCTCTAAAGATGGTCCAGTTCTATGCTGATGTTTTGAGTCTAAGACTTCTTGCTGAAGTAACACTTTCATGCTCTGGTGGTATAGTAACTCTTAACTATTAGATTCCAAGACCAAGGAAAGTTCTCCCCATCATCTCTTCCTTACACTCTGCTGAACTGCTGTTAGTGGCTGATCACATTTCCTGGAGTGATGCTGCATTCTATTCTATAGATCTACATGGCGATTCCCAACCACCTCCAACTGGAGATGTCACACTCTCTACGTATCCATCCACTGACCCATTATCCATTCACCCATCCAGTCTACAAGTGGTTATTTGGACTGCCCATTAAGGACTAGCCACTTTGCTCTTTGTTGTTGCTGCTGTTAGGTGCAATTGAGTTGGTTCCAACTCACAGTAGCCCTATACACAACAGTGAGAAACACTGCCTGTTCCTGTGGTATTCTCATGATCGCTATGCTTAAGCCCATTGCTGCTGCCATTGTGCCTATCCATCACGTTGGGGGTTTTCCTCTTTTTCACTAACCTTCCACTTTACCAAGCATGATGTCTGTCTCCAGGGACTGGTCTCTACTGATAATATGTCTGAAGTATGAGAGATAAAGTCTCTCCAGCCTGGCTTGTAAGGGGAATTCTGGCTGTACTTCGTCCAACACAGATTTGTTTGTTCTTCTGGAATTCCATGATACTTTTAATAATCTTCTCCAACACCATAGCTCAAATGCATCAATTCTTCTATGATCTTTTATTCATTGTCCAACATTCACATACCTATGAGGCTATTGGAAATATGCTGGCATGGGTCAGGCACACTTGACTCTGTGTATTCTGTTCATCTTTTGATGCTTTCTGCATCATTCAGTATTTTGCCCATAAAATCGTTCAATATTTCAAATTGAGGCTTGAAATTTTTCTTCAATTCTTTCAGCTTGAAAAATGCTGAGCATGTTCTTCCCTTTTAGTTTTCTAACTCCAGGTCTTTGCACATTGCATTATAATACTTGACTTTATTTTCTGGAGCTACCCTTTCAAATTTTCTGTTCAGCTCTTTTACCTCCTCATTTTTAACATTTACTTTACCATTTTTATACTGGAGAGCAAGTTTCAGAATCTCTGGTGACACCAATTTTGGTATTTTCCTTCTTTCTTGTCTTCTTCATGATCTTTTGCTTTCTTCCTGTATGATGTTCTTCATGGCATCCCACAATTCTTTGGGTCTTCAGTCATTCGTGTCTAATGCATCAAATCTGTTCTTCAGATGATCTCTAAATTCAGGTGGGATCTTTTCAAGGTTGAATTTTGGCTCTTGTGGACTTGTTTTAATTTTCTTCAGCTTCGGTCTGAATTTGCATATTAGCACCTGATGGTTTGTTTCACAGTCTGCCTCAGGCCTTGTTTCAGTTGATAATATGGACCTTTCCCACCATCTCATCCCACACATATAATCAATTTGATTTCTGTGTATTCCATCTGGTGAGGTCCATGTGTATAGTCATCTTTTATGACATTTAAAAAAGGTATTTACAATGAAGAAGTTATTGGTCCTGCAAAATTCTATCATATGATCTCCAGCATTGTGTCTATCATAGCCTTATTTTCCAACTACTGATCTTTCCTTTTTGTTTCCAATCTTGCATTCCAATCACCAGTAGTTATCAATATATCTTGATTGCATGTTTGACAAGTTTCAGACTGAAGAATTTGGTAGAATTCTTCAATTTCATTATCATTGGCTTTAGTGTTTGGTGCATTAATTTGAATAATAATGGCGTTAACTGGTCTTCCTTATAGGTCTATGGATATTATCCTATCACAGACAGTATTGATCTTATAGATCTTGAAATGTTATTTTTGATGAATTGAACATTCAATTTGTCATTCCTAGCATAGTAAACCATCTGATTATCAGGTTTAAGATGACCAATATTAGTCCATTTCAGCTCACTAATGCCTATGATATTGATCTTTATACATTCCATTTCATTTTTGACAACTTCCAATTTTCCTAGATTCATACTTTGTAAATTCCATGTTTCAATTCTTAATGGATGTTTACAGCTGTTTCTCCTCATTTTGAGTTGTGTCCCATCAGCAAATGAAGGCCCTGAAAGTTTTACTCCTATTGTGTTATCACGATCTATTCTACTTTGAGGAGGCAGCTCTTCCCCAGTCATATTTTGAGTGCCTTCCAACCTGAGGGGCTCATCTTATGGCACTATCTCTGACAGTATTCTGGTGCTCTTCATCATGTTTCAATATTCAGTATTCTGGTGCTGACAGTTCAATAATAATGAACATCTTGGAGGTAAAGACAAATCTCTCTCCACAGGTTGCTGTTTTTGTTAAGTGACCTTGTAAACGGTCAGAATATGTGACATCAGAGAGAGGCATTGATGTGAGCAGGGTTCCAGAGTGAGCCAAGATGGGGAGTGAAAGGTGTCATAGCTCAACAAGGAGTAGAACTTGGTGATGATATGGGACCTGTGGGAGGTGGGAAGCAACACAGATAGAAGGTTGAAGTCACATGAGGAGAACATTGACAGCCAGGCTCAGCAGAGAACCTTGGTTCAGGAGGCCACAGAGGTTTTGAGAAGGAGTATGAGCTATATATAGTTCCTTGGCTCCTAGGCCAGTTCTAGTTTTCTAGCTCCTAGGTAACTAAGCCATAAGCTTCATCTTAGAGCTATATAACCAAGGTCTGAAGACAAGATGGCTATGGGTGGACCCCGCTCAATGTCAGGACTAGCTGGTTGACCTTGGGTTTGTTCCTTTACCTTTTTGAGTATCAGGAAAGAATAGGGACTTGGGTTCTTGAGCGTTGAGTTCTATTGGTATTCTCCAGTCTCTGGTATGCTTACATCTTCTTGCTTTCCTTTCTTCCCTCGGTGCATAACCCCTGCTTTCTTTGCCAGTCCATTTCCTGTAGGCAGAGTGGAGAAGCTAATTTGTTCTCTTTCCCCTGCTGCACCAGAGTGGGTGGATTGGTTTCTCCTTCCTGGGGTGCTAAGCATCCCAGCTTTGCTGTTAGAAAATGACTGCCTGTGAAGGTGAAATCAGCTCTTGTCTCCTCCTGGGCAAAGCTGTCTGTGATCAGACATGGATCCTTCCTTCCACATATGAGTTGGGTGGTCAGGTCAGGTGGCATTGTGAACACTGACCCTTGCCAGTCCCACATAGTCATATAACTGAGCCAGAAAGTACCCAGAAAGCTTCCAAGGTGAAGGTTGTGTGGTTCACATCCAGACTGGGACGTGCTCAAAGGTCTCTGAACTCTGAAAAGGCACAGATAGAACCAGAAGGCTGCCAGGGATGACAGTGAGCGATTTCTGTGAATGGGAGTAGCTGGTCAGTGGCCTGGTCATGGGGGAAAAAAGTAGGAACCTGGGGAGAGGAGGTTGGTCTAGATAGCAGAGACCCCAAAGCTCGTGTTCCTGGAATCTCCCATGAGGGGGACACAAAGACAGCACTGACGAACATCTAGGTACCATTTCTCCCAACATGATCAGAGCAGGTCACACAGCCAAGACACTTGATGAGGGCGCATAGGAGGAATCTGCCCACATACGATTATTAAAGGTTGCAGGGAATGCCTTCCTGTTCTCCCAAATGTCTGTCCTGCGGCACCCCTAATAAACACTGAACTCCTAACTGCAAGGTTGGTGGTTCAAACCCACTAGCCACTCCTCAGAAACTGTATACAGGGTCATTAAGAGTCTGAACTGACTTGATGGCACTTAACAACATCAACAACTACTACTTCTGGAAGAGGCCACACCTTTGTGGAGATTTATTGGTGGCCCAGGTAGATGGTGAGGGGAGTTCTAGAGATCCTAGGAATAGGGGGCAGAAACCAGGAAAGTAAAAAGACAAGTCCTGCAGTCGCCAGAAATTCCTGTATGTCTGGCTGGCTTGGAGATACTGCCAGGTTGGACCTAGCACAGGAGAGAGGAGAGAGCCGTTCTCGTGCAGTGGTGAGGGTGAGGACTATGTATCAGGTTAGCAGTGGGCTCATGCTCTGACTCCTTTGTGCTCCTGCTGGGTCACCTTGGGACACTTTAGTTTCTTTAGCTGTAGAATAGAATAATAATACTGTTTTCTGGTGTGGCGCTGTGGATTAATGCACTGGACTACAAAGCCATTTGAACTGCATGGTTGGCGGTTCAAGCTCACTAGCTGCTCCTCAGAAACCCTATAGGTTTTTATGGGTTGGAATCGACTCAGTGACACTAACAACGACATAAGGGTGTGGTGAGGCTCGAATGAGATCATGTAAAGTCTTTAAAAGAGTGTCTTGCTCACTCACAGCAAGTGCACAAAGGAAGAAGGCATTGTTACCACTGCACAAGAGGGCTTTAGCCCCAGGTTCCGTGAAGCAGGAGTGGACAGACTTTGCGCCTGTCTTCCCACCTGTCTGTTTCTTCCTCTGACTGCTAATCAGTCTATCTTCCTTACTAAGCTGCTTCTTATCAGTCCCTCTTCTACCCCTCAATCACTCAGTTCATCTGTGTATCTCTTGCATGCTCCCATCTCCCACTCTCTGCCTGGTCCCTCCATGTCTTCACATATCTTCCCTCCTCTCTCTGGCTATCTCCTTAACCATTGTTGGACACTCTGGCAGTCCTATGGCTCCATTCCTTGCCCATCCCTGTCAGCCCCCTCCCCTGCCCACCCCAGGACTTCCCTGCTGTGTCCATTTCTCCTCCAAGCTTCAGACCCATCTCTCTCTTCCCCCTCTTTCCTTCCACCCTGGTGGAGCTCTTTCCTGGCACCCCTACTCCCACTCAGGAGGTGATTTCAAGTGGGATAATGCGGGCCGATGAGGGCAGAACACAGTCTCCTGAGGCGAAGGTCAGGCCTGCTAATTCCTCAGCTCTGGGTGGAGGATGCAGAGTTTCATTCAATTATGTCATATTCACTCAGCCGCTCCACTCGGATGATGCAGAGCAGTCCCGCGTACTCTTCCCTGCCAGGACCTAATGGAGAGAAATCTCCCTCAGCTTGGCAGACCACAGGGGTCCTCCTGGACCCAGGATGGGCCCTGCCTGTCTAGCCTTCAGGTTCTTGGAGGGCTGTGATTCGCTGCTCACCCTAATTACACCCAACAATTGGCCTCTGGAGTTTGTCCCTCTCACCTTAATCGTTATGGAATTAGATCTCAGAGCTTCTCATTCCATTACTGACCCCACCCTCTACTCAGCAGTGTGTTGCAGGAGCCAGGCCTGGCTTCTCTCCCATGAGGCATGAGACCCATGGGTAAGTAGATTCCCTGGAGGTGATGGGAGGGGCACAGGGTGTGCAGTTCCAGACCAGCCTGCTTCTCTGTCTGGTGTAGACGCATCCACATAGTCGGGTATTTTCCTGGCATCAGTTTTTTACTAACTAAACACTCTATGCTAGGTGCTGGGGGAAAGACTCCAAAGATGCCCACAGGCCCGTCCCTTTCCTTCAGAAGCTTAACCTGAGGAGACAGGCTGACAGAATGAAACAATTATGTGCAGAACTGACCATAAATAGAATTGCATTCAGGGAAGGGAGATCAAATAACCAAAGAACAAACATTTATTGGCAGTTTACTGGGTGACAGATTCTTTCAAGTTTATTATTTTCATCAGTCTGTGAGGAACAGATTGTTCCCATTTTTGGCTGTGGAAACTGAGGCCCAGAGACAGCAAGGGACTTATCTGAACCCAAGCAGTTAGTAAGTGACAGAACCAGTGTTCAGCACTTTGACCCAAGTCCTTCTTTTCCCACTGTCCCTCAGGGGAGAAAGAGGCTCTGAGAAGAAAGACCCAGGGGTGGGGGTGGGGTGGGGGGGGAGAGGGAAGGAAGGAGGACACCACAGGAGAGCTGTGAAAGGGTTTAGTAACATGAGTGGGGATACTGAGAGGGGAAAAGTAACAGGACTGCCAGGAAGACTGTGAGGGGAACATGAGAAATGGGGCCAGACAAGTAAAGTGGGGAGCCTTGAGTGACTCACAGGAGACTTGGGGCCTCAAAGTTTGACAGAGGGCTCACCAGAAAGAGAATGACCAGTAGACTAGGCATCCACCTGGCCATCCACAAGGAAAAGTAACACATAGTGAAGGCAAGTGGGAAACTATTTCCTCAAGGGTAACTAGGGCCCCTACCATTCCTCCCACAGGGACCCCTGAGGCCTAGAGGGGTCTCTCCACTCATGGCTCTTGGCAACTTTACTGTCTAGAGAATTCAGCCTCTAGTCCTTGCTGTTAAGGAGCTCTGGTAGCGTAGTGGTTATGAATTGGGCTGCTAACCTCAAGGTCGGCAGTTCAAAACTACCAGCCGTTCCTCGGGAGAAAGGCTTTCTGCTCCTGTAAGATTTACAGCCTCGGAAACCCTGTGCAGGGTCACTATGAGTCAGAACTGACTCCACAGTACATAACAACAACAACAACAACAACAACAGTCTTTGCTGTTGTCCGAAGAAGGCATGCTCTCAGAACTGGAGGGAGGCAGTTTTAAATCAAATAGAAAGCAAGCCGTACTTTCCATTGTGTGTAGTAGTAAATATATAGTGCATACCACCCCTTGAGAAGAGATTGCTGCTGTTAAGTGTGGTCGAGTCAGTTCCAACCCATAGTGACCCTGTTCCGACCCATAGCAAACCTGTATAGGGTTTCTGAGGAGTGGCTGGTGAGCTTGAACCACCGACCTTGCAGTTCAAACTGACCTTGCAGTCCAGTACATTAACCTGCAGCACCACCCCAGGACTGAAAATATAAGCAGGTTCACTTGGGAGTTCAGGACTGGATGATTGTTCCATAGCAT
Organism: Chrysochloris asiatica; assembly: GCF_000296735.1. Taxonomy (NCBI): domain Eukaryota; kingdom Metazoa; phylum Chordata; class Mammalia; order Afrosoricida; family Chrysochloridae; genus Chrysochloris; species Chrysochloris asiatica. The sequence goes on from NW_006408582.1 coordinate 16,282,361, forward strand.
GATATTAAAGGAAATTAAGGATGTTTCAGGATAAGATGGACTTCCCCAACTTCCTCCTACTAGAAATCAGCCCCGAGGCCACTTCCTGAGGTAGATGTAGTCTGAGTAAACCAAGGTGCTGCCGCCAAGTGAGAAATTCTCAGGCCCTTAGAGAACAAGTCCAGGCTAGTCGCTCTGTAAGAACTGATAGTTTGATTTTGCCACCCTCATTGCCTCCCCAGTGGTACTAAAGGACAAATGGGACTCATGTCTACAAGAACTAATACCGATTTCCCCATGTGACTCATGGAATCTGTTTCATGGCTCAAACTTAAAGAGCAGAAAGAAGAAAAGATAAGCATGAGTTTTAAGAGAAATTTGTGACTGATTGAAAAATCTCAGTGACTGTTGATGACTGAGTGAGGCTGAAGCATCTGTATGTTGAAGGTTAGGGAAGAATACATGAAAACACCCAGACCCAGAAACCTAGTTGCTGTCGAGTTGATTCTTACTCATGGTTTACCCCATGTGTGTCAAAGTAGAACTAAGATCTTTAGGGTTTTCAATGGCTGATTTTTTTTTTTTTTTTTTCCGCGGGAGGGGGAGATTGCCAGATCTTTCTTCTGAGGTGTCTCTGAATAGACTCAAAGTGCTCACTTTTCATTTATCAGCCAAGGCCATTAGCTGTCGGTACCACCCTGGGACTCCATTCTTAAAACAAGGGATGCAGAGCTCCCTCCTCCTTTTAGGTGTTGGGCTTATGGGCAAGGAGAAAGGGAAATGGAAATATACATCAAGGAGGGAGAGGAAATGAGACTGTGGGTCCATTTATTTGACCGCAGACTTCAGTGTCCAGAATATTCTTCTGTTTCCTCTCTGCAGATCACAGCTCTGCTTGACTGTGGCTTTTTCCTTTCTAGAGGGTGAGATATTTTCCAGCACACCCTCTATATGCACCATCCTTATGGACCACAGACTTCTTTCCTGCCTTCCTCTCTACACCTCTCCCTCCTTCCCTGCACTCAGCCAAAGTGAGACATAAATATTTGCAGTATCTGAGGCCTTGGTCTTGCTTCCAGTTTGTTCTTTAAGAGAATATTCTTACCTGCAGAGGCCTGTCTCAGTTTCTCTTTCTATAAAAAGGAAAAAAAAACATTTCAGAATTGTAGATCTGGGTGGTGCAAATCATTAAGTATTTGATTATTAGTCAAAAAGTGAGTGATTTGAACCTACCCAGAGGTACCTCAGAACAATGCCTAACCATTTGTTTCTGAAAGGTTCCATCTTGGAAAATCCTATAGGGCAACTCTACTCTGCACACACAGGATGTCCATGAGTTGGAATCGACTCAATGGCAACTGATAACAACAAGCTTAGTATAAGTTCAAAACAGAACAGGGTCTCTCTATCCTTCTTTCTCCCATTTCCTGCTCTGTGGCTCCATCCGCTTGCTGAGCCCCATTCTTATTCTTCAGCTAGGAGCCACATCCAAGGGAGGTGCACACTAGCAGCCTCTGTATGCATGCACACACCCATACCCATGCACACAAATGAGCAGAGTTTTCTATTCACACCCCTTGCTGCCAGGGGGTCCCATTTGCCTGGTTACTGACCTGACTCTTCACAACATCGTTATCACATTGTTTACAACAAACAAGCTACAGAGAGAGTTTCTGGGCTGCTTTCTCTAACCCTCTCCTTACTTTTGCTCAGGCTCTGACAAGGGGATTGTAATCATGGCAATGAAACGATATACAATAGGATGAATGTAAAGCTAATGTTCTCCCATGTAAACTATCACATAATTCACTATAAAAACTTAAACAACAACAACAACAACAAAAAAAGGTTTGTGAAAAAATTTCATTATCTTTCAATTCCACTATTCCATAAACCTTTTGAAACCTCCTCGCATTTATCACAATTAAAAAAGGAAAGAAATAAGTAATTAAAAGAATAAGAAAAAAACATTGAGATATGGATTTAGGGCAATCAATATAGTCCTGGTGTGGCACTGTAAGATAAGCACTGGACCACAGGTTGGTTTGAACCATAAGGGCGGTGGTTCAAACTTACCTTCTGCTCCTTGCAAATCCTATAGGGTCACTATGAGTTGGAACTGACTCGACGGCACTTAATAGCAACATAACCAGGATAGGTTATCTTGGGTAGGGTTGGCAAACTTTTTCTACAAAAGGTCAGATAGTAAATATTTTAGACTTTGAGGGCCATATGGTCTTGATCCCTAGCACCCAATTCTGCTGTTGTAGCACAAAAGGCTACATATAAAGGCGTCCTATAAAGGTGTCACTGTGACACTGAAATTTGAATTTCATATTATTTTCACATGTCACAAAATATTATTCTTCTTTTGATTTTTTCAATCATTTAGAAATGTAAAACCCATTTTTAGCTTGTGGGTCATACAAAAGCAAGTAGGCAGCCAGATTTACCGTATGGACTATAGTCTGTCAACCTCTGGGCTAGAGAATATAGTGGGATATATGTATGTGGGGATGATAGAGGAGGGCTGGACCTAAGGTTGGAAGGGTAAGCCAAATCCACATTGTGCAGAACCTTGAATGTTTTTTGAGTTTTAAATTTCATAGTAAAAGAGGGAGCCAGTGATTGTTTTAGAGCAAGGGGGTGATATGACTAAAACTGAGTGTTGAGGGAAAATATTATTTATTCTTTTTGATATCGAAGAAGAGAGGGACTTAGTATTCTGCTTTCTTGCTGAAGCCAGAGAGCTGCTTCTTGTTGTTAAGTGCTGTTGAGTTGGTTCCAACTCATAGTGACTCTGTATAGGGTTTCTGAGGAGCAGCTGTTGAGTTTGAACCACTGACCTTGAGGTTGAGTGTTTAATCTGTGGCGCCACAGCAGGATTCCAGCTGAAATTGTTATTTATTTTAATTGCTCTTTCCTGTTAGAATATTTTGCAATTACATGGTGAGAAGTTTGTCTCCAGAAATTGCTACCCATCTTTCTTAAATCATCTTTCCTGATTAAGTTTCTGGTCATAGGACGGTAGCGATCTTTTCTTTAGAAGTCTATAAATCAGGCTTCCTAAGTCTTAGATGTCTAGAAATCATGCTTCCTAAATCTCTCTACTCTCTTTCTGGGCTGCTATGAACTCTAAAATAATATGTCCACTTGCTCCTAAGATCCTTTCCTTCTTTTTTCGTGGCTTTTCTCATTTCCTTTCCTGTAATTTCTTCTTGGTGATTCAAATCAAGCTGCCTTTGTTACTTTCTAAACCTTCTGGAAGATGAAAATGCAAACAAAGTGAGTCAAGAGATTATGAAAGGCTCTGTGAAACTTCTGTGTATTTGTATCTCCCACTGCTAATTTCTCTTGATTATATACTGGTTTTGTAATCTGTGTTAAAGCATCATTTTTTTCTGATATCTCAAAACCAAGGGCCATCCCTATATCTCTGAACCTGGTAGGTGATATCATTTAGCATTGCTCTGGTCCTGAAAGGAAGAGGTGGTGGTTGGGAGAAGCAAAGACAAAGGTGACTCTCTCCATTTCACAGGGAAGAAAATCTAACCCAGAGAAGGCAGTATCTCTGTTCAAGGCTATGCAGCTAGTTCCTGCAAAGTCAGAAATAGAACTCAATCTCAATCTGGTTTAATGTTCCTCGGTTGCCTGTACCTCTCAAATTCCTCTAGGATCTATGAGATTGCTACTTATAGAGAAGAAATCCAGACTTCACAGCCACATTTACCTCTTATCAACAGACTTCCATGGCCTCTGTCTTCTATACCACCCTTTTCTGACTCTCTGTCTAGGCAGAAAGTCTTCCTTCACTATTTCTTGTTCTTGTGTTTCTGGACCTTTGTATATACTCTTGTCTCTTTTTGGATCTTAACACCCAACACAAATCTTAGCTATTCCATAAAGCCCTTTCTGATTACCCAAGCCTCTCCTTCCTCTGATTTCACAGCTCTTGTGATTTTGATCTCTCACCGGAACTAATTACACATTGTCCTATTACATCTAATACATGCAGTCAGAGTTTCATTAATTCCCTTGTCTCCACCAAAGGATTGCAAGGACAGGCATTGAGTTTTCTAGGTGGTGTCCCTTTAATATTTAGCACAGCACTAGAATATAGAGCTTGCTCAATGAGAACGGCAGGTGGGAAGTCAGAAAAAAGGAAGGAAGAAGAGAAGAGAAGAGAAAAAGGTTCAATGCTGAAAACTTTCTTGTTTTTCAGACAAGCAAAAATGCTGTCCCTAGGAAAGGAAACTAGTGGAGAATTAGGTGAGGGAGAGTGAGTAAATGCCCAGGAGGACAGTTCAATCTACATGGCATGAAACCATTCCAGCAGACACAGCATCTGAGTGTGCATGTGTGTCTCTGTGCACACTAGTGCGTATGTGTAGAGGGGAGCAGGAGAGGTGGAATCCTATCCTCCAATCACTGCTCTATTGTATTTCTCCCAAGCCTGATGAGTGGAGCTAGGCTGGGGTGGAGGGTGGAGGTAGGGGGGTGGGTGTTGATGCCTTTGGTGACAGAAGACAAATGAATCTATCCTAAAGAGCAGCTCCTTTTCTAGTATTGCAGCAGTTCAGCTCTTGACTTCACTGCCTTGGGGTTTTAATTAAATGTCAAATATAATTTAGGACTGGAGCACTGATGTATGTATGGACACGAAGTCCTGAGTCTCATCTTTGTGAGTCTCCCTGGTACTTACCTAATTTGGTGGGTTAATTGATCACTCTTTATTTGAAAATCACATGAGAAAACATTTGATTTCCCCTCTCCCCTCATCCTTGGCTTTGAAATAACATTTGGAATAATAATAATAATAATAGAACAAAAGAATATATGTTATATATAGAGAAAGAGCCAGATTGGGACCTGGGTAATTTGAGAAATACAGAATATACCTATTTGATCTAAAGTTTTCTTTCTTAAATTAGGCTTGAGATGACATAACTTTTGACCCATTTTCTCTACTCAGTCCATGGTGCCTTAGGGCTTTGAGAGAGCTGTCCCACAAAACTTTTCCTGCCCATTGTGTGGGACTAAAGAGAAGGAAACCTAGGACAATTCTCCTGGGTGACAGATGTAGAAAGTAGGATTATTACAGAAAGTGAGATTGAGTTCCAAGCTATTACTGTACAGATGGTGACACTGAGGTTCAGAGAGGGGGATGAGAGGCCTGAAACACACCTGTAATCTTTCTGAATGGCTTTGGCAGTTGATTGAAGTAGTGCAGGTCATGTGAATACAATTAGGGGAACTTCAGTTCCTTAGATATATATTAATATGGCACTGTAGGATAAGCACTGGGCCACCAGATTGGTTTGAACCACAGGGGTTCAAACCCACCAGCCACTTCTTGGAAACCCTATACGAGGTCGCTATGAATCAGAACCGACTCAACAGCACTTAACAACAACAACATATTTAGAGGCTGTCGATAATGTAAAATAGTACTGGACATTACTCATAGGATATAATCTGTGTCTTTCACACTTATATTGTTGATGTTAAGTGCCATTGAGTCAGTTCTGGCTCATGACAACTCTGTATAGGTTTCCAAGTTGTTGCTGGTGGGTTTGCGTAGTCAAGTGCTGATCCCACAGTACCACACCAGGAGTCTGGTTCAGAGTTATAGTCCTTCCATTATGTGATGGATACAATTATTTTCCACAATATTCTCTCTTTTGAAGCTCTTAACCTTCCCCTTTGAACTCCTTTACATAGCAATGTAGGCCTTTTCTGTTCTGTTTCTAACCTTCTTCTACAACCACATTTCCTCCACTCTATAGCGTAGTGGTTACGAATCGGGCTGCGAACCTTAAGGCCAGCAGTTTGAAACTACGAGCCGCTCCGCGGGAGAAAGATGAGGCGTTCTGCTCCCGTAAAGATTTACAGCCTCGGAAACCCTGTACAGGGTCGCTATGGGTTGGAAACGACTCCACGGCACTTAACAACAACAGCAAATAGTACAAACACTACTTTCCAGCTAAATGGAACCTCTCACCAGTCCTAAAGCACAATTATTGCACCAGTGCCCACTGCCTGAAATCCCCTATGTGGGTCAGTTAGAATTCTGTTGGGCTTTAAGTAAAAGATACTGAAGTAGAAGTGCTTTAAGCATATAGAACTTTGCAATTCTTGCATGACAAAAAGAAAGGCAATTGCCAGACATTGTTTGAATCTCAGTCATGCTGTCAAGTTTCCAAATTCTCCTTTCCACTCCGCCATCCTTAGTTTCTTGGTGTTTTGTCTTCATGTTCAACACCCGATGATCGCAAGATGGCTGCCATGGTTTTAGGCATCATATTTGCATTGAGGGCAGAAAGAAAGGAAGGAAAAACAGCACATCCATTTGTTCTCTGTCTCAAGAAAGCAAGTGCTGGCCTGGAAGCTGCCACACCAGATTTCCTCCTACCTCTCTCTCATTGGCCAGAACCAGGTTATATGACCTCTACTAGGTCCAAGAGATGCTGGAAGATCTAGATTCTGGAAAAGGGGATGAAAAATTCACGACTGGCATAGACAAATGTTCAATAATCACTTGGGATGGAATACAGTGCTACCCTAAACTAAATGGCTTAGCAGGGAAGAAAAGGGGAATGCATGCACACGATGGATAGGCAATGAAGAGTGTCTGCTACACTTCCTCTCCCTCCTCTTCTCAGAGGCAGACTTACCCTTGTCCTGCCAGATCCAGGCCACATGTTACCACACCAAGGGAGCCTGTCTGGATCTTCCAGGGGACCAGCCTCTTCCTCCTCTATGCTCCACAGCACTTTGTAGCATTCTCACCTTTGTTGAAATGTACTTGCTTAGCCATCTCATCTGCTCACTGATAGCAGGTGGTGTCTGAGACTGATGCTGTCAGTTTCCTGCTTGTTTCCCTCATATCTTACCCTTTCAGCATGCTCTGGAATTCACCTGTGTCTGCATCTCTGTGTCTGAGGACTTTTCTGGACGATCTCTCTGCCCATGCGATAGTGTGCAGTAGCTTAGAAATGCCGGGAATTACCATCCCTCATGAGCAACTCCCACCAGTGGTGATGGGAATTGTGGAGGCTTCCCATCATTTGAATGGGTATAATCTTGAGGTATGTTTTATAACATTCCCCAGAGTTTCTCCATAGGATTCAACTTCAGGTATCTATTAAGGTAGCTAGCTTGATAAAACACATCTCCTGGAAACTTGCTTTCTGTACTCTAGTCCTTGTTTAAGGCTCTGCTTCTAGGGTTACCCAACTGTGGGAATGCGTATCTTTTCTTCAAAATTATTGTAATCCTGTTTATTGTATTCAGGTAACCTTTCTTTTTCTTTTTGCTACTTCCTGAAGTGAATAGGGACTTTCCAACTTTCGGATGACCTTTCCTTTTCTTCGTATATAGCCTGAAGTGAGTAAGGACTTTCCAACTTCCCTAAGCTCCCCTAGCAATTTGAAATCGCCAATCAAGTAAGGAAAAGAATACACACCATAGCCATTTGAATTAGCCAATCAGGTAAGGACAAGACTGCAGTCGAAACCCCAGCCAATGGGGTGAGACACAGCCTTAAGACTTGCATCAGGGATAAAAACCCAAGTGCACTACCTGCTGGTGTTCTCACTAGCCTGTTCCTGTACAGCTACGTGCACCCTTCTGCAGAAGTAAAATTTTGCCTTGCCAAAGGAATTTATTCTTACTGAGTTTCCTTTTGGGCAACATTGGGGTTCATTTCTAACAAAACTAGGACAGTGAGTGTCCTAGTCTCTGCATTTCCATAGGGTGGCACAGTACTTACTTCAGAGCAGACCTCCCAGAAGTTCTGTGGAATGAATAACTGAGCAGCTGGATGTTGTTGCTAAATGCCCTCAAGTCAGTTACAACTGATAGCAACCCCTGTGTAGGGTTTCCGAGGAACAACTGGTGGGTTTGAACCACATCTGGAGCAGCTGGATAGGAATGTTGTATTCCCATAGTTAAGTACAGTTAGGTGTGAAGGCAAAACAGTAAAGTCCGATTGTGGTACAGACTTTGGTGGTGGTGGTGGTTATGTGCCCTGTACAGGGTTTCCAAGGCTGTATTTCTTTACAGGAACATAAAGCCTCATCTTTCTCCCACAGAGTGGCTGGTAGATTGGAACTGCAGACCTTACAGTTAGCATCCCAACTTGTAGCTCACTACGCTACCAGAGCTCCTTGGTAGAGACATGTTAAGTGCCATTGAGTCAGTTCTAACTCATAGCAACCCTGTTTAGAATTTCTGAGGAGTGGCAGGTGAGTTTGAACCATTGACTTTGCAATTCAAACCAACTTTGCGGTCTAGTGCTTATCCTACAGTGCTACACCAGGACTCTGGTAGAGACATTTGTTGTTGTTAAAGTGCCGTCGAGTCGGTTCCGGCCCATAGAGACCCTGAACAGGGTTTCTGAGGCTGTAAATCTTTACGGGAGCAGAACGTCTCATCTTTCTCCCATGGAGCAGCTGGTAGTTTCGAACTGCTGACCTTGCGGTTCTCAGCCCGATTCATAACCACTATGCTACCAGAGCTCCTTTATATTACAACTCAGCAAATATTGAGATGGCCTTCTATACTTCCCATCCTCCTGCAGTTAGGTGGGTCTGTGTGATGAGGCCTGGCAAAAGCTGTGAGTGTAGATGACATATGTCACCATACACAGCCTTCTAGCTTTCTCTCCCTGTCACATACATTGATCTGGCAGGCAGTGGGACATGATGGAAGCAGCTAGATTCTTAAGCTATGACATGGAAGACAGCTACCCTGGAGAGTGACTGCCTCTGAGTGAGAAATAGGCCTTTGTTATGTTAAGTCATTGAGATTTTGATGTTTCTTTTCATTATTTCAGAGCAATGTAGCCTAATCTGCGCTACCCACTCATGAATCATTACTTTTGAACTCTTGTTACTATTTGGCTTTCGGTGCTAGGAGCAGAGATAAGCAAGAGACACTCAGTCCCTGCCCTCATGGAGCTTAGTTTCTGGTCACTAACATCAAATGGCATGCAGGCATAAGGTTGAGAGTTCGGAGAGTACCTTACTAGCTCATGCTTTCTCTCCAGGTGAGAAGGGTTCCACCTCGGCTCACCTCTCACCCTCCTCTTTTCTCCACAATGTTATTATTGGTATTGTAGGCAGATTATGGTACTATTTAGGATAGAATGTACTAGCATGACAGTTTTTCCAAAAGCTCTAGCTGCAACTCTCAGTTAGAAATAGATTTTACATTTTATTAGTATGCAATACATTTATATGCATATGTGCATCTGTATGATGATCAATATTCATCATTAACAATATATTTTGATATTCTTTTACTCCCTTCTATGTCATTGAAGAATGCTCATTGTGACTCACTAAGTTGGTTTCCATAACTCTTTAATGATATACAACCTGTGGTTTTAAAAATACCATGTGTATACAATAAAGGCTTTGTTTGTTGTTGTTAAGTGCCATTGAGTCGTTTCCAACCCATAGTGACCCTGTATGGGGTTTCCAAGGAGCAGCTGGTGAGCTTGAACCACAGATCTTACAGTTCAAACAACTTTGCAGTCTGACGTATTAGCCCACAGTGCCACCCTAGGACTCCTTGTTGTTGTTGTTAAGTACCATGGGGTCAGTTCTGACTCATAGGAACCCTGTACAGGGTTTCCGAGGCTGTAAATCTTTACGGGAGTAGAAAGCCTCATCTTTCTCCCATGGAACAGCTGGTAGTTTCGAACTGCCGACCTTGTGGTTAGCAGCCTGATTCATAACCACTATGCTACCAGAGCTCCTTTAGGACTCCTTAGGAAACTAGAAAAAAACCCCAAAAAAGCAAAAAACACGATAGGTTTGGGATGAACTAGGAGGGCTTTTGGGAAGAAAATGCTCCTGACCACGGTCCTGTAGGATGGGTAATAGCTGGATTAGTAAGAGAAAATCATTCCAGAAAAGAAAATATGAGGAAGACCATAGGGGTCTGTTGAAGGAGAAAGGAGAGGATTAAGCTTAGAGGTTTGGGGAATGGTGATTTGCCTGCCTGGTAGGGTGAGGCAGGAACAATGAAAACGGGGCTGTATTAAAAATAGCTAATACCTGGGACAGCCCTAACATCTGTGTGGACTCTGACCAATCAAAACCCAAGAACAATAGTATCAATGCTTATGACTATAATCCTGAAAGAGGATGAGGCAAGGGAAGGAGTTCGACTGTAACCGGGCATGTGATAGGGTGAGCTGTGAGCAGCAGAGTAGAGTACTAGAAGTCTCTATGGTGTTGGTGTTGGTGTTGGTGGTGTGCCATGGAGTTGGTTCCTACTCACAGAGACACAGGATTTAAGGGAGCAGACAGCCTCAATTTTCTCCTTCGGAACCATTGGTAGTTTTGAACTGCTGTTCTTGAGATTCGCAGTCTGATTCATAACCACTATACTACCAAAGCTCTATAGGATGAAAAAACATTTCTGTATTGTGGTCCTTTAAAAAAAAAAAAAGCATTTATCATCTTTGCAGGGGATTCCAAATTTTCTAAAATGCCAGTCACCCCAGCCTCAGGCCAGCACCCTGTCATCTGAAGTCTGTGAAAGATGCTGGATTCAGCAGAAGGTAGAATAGATCACAAATAGGACCCACTGCAGGAAGCCTGTGGGACCTCTTTTACTCAGTGTCACTGGATTGAGGACTGAGAAGGGCACTGGGGAACTAGTTTTAGTCCAGCGTCACCAACCTCCTTTACTCTACCTTTCAGTATCTAATCAAGGAAGTATGACAACATCTACCCACTGACTTGGAGTTACACTGGGATCATGTGATAAGGAACAGTTAGAAATAACCTTGAAATGAAAAAGTGTTTTATGAGCATAAGCACCACCTTGGGGTGGTACAGGGAGCACTTTCTACCCAACTTTCCTGAGAGGAAAAATTTTTGTTTAAATAACACAAACATAATAGAACTGTCCAAAGTACATGATTTCAGCAATGAAATTTGTGAAACCTAACTCATGGTTCTCTTAGTTTTATAACAGTGTAAAAATAATACATTTTTCATCAAGATAGAAATAAAAACAATAATAAAAATCTAACATTTATTGTGTGTTGATTATATGCCAGAAACTATACTAGGTACTTTGCATCTCATTTAATTCTCACAACCATCCAGTGTGGTGCATACTATTATTACCCTCCTTTTGCAAAGAAAAACGACAAGCAAATTGGTATAACTCAACTGACAATAGCACTCCAATTGTTCCACCTCATAGAAAAAACTACCATTTCCATGTCTAAGAAAGCAGTGCCTCTTCCACCTGCAGACGTTTTAGTCATGCCATTCATAAGTCCATAAAGGCAAAGAATTATGGGGCTGATCAACTCTTCTAACCCACTCCTAAGTTGTGTCTTTACCATAAACATAACCACTTTCTTCTACCACCCACTCTCTCTCTTCTGTGATTTCTCTCTGCCAAGGCCTTTTAACCATTTAACTACTATTTGACATGGGGCCCTGGTGGGGCTACTGTAGGATAAGCACTGGACTGCTAGTCACAAGGTTGATGGTTCAAACCCACCAGCTGCTCCTTGGACAGCCTGTACAAGATTGCTATGAATTGAAACTGACTTGATGGCACTTAACAACAACAACCATTTGGTAGATGTGTGGCATACGGCGAAAACGCTCTAGGAGCATTATAATTCTGTAACTGTCTCTGAGGTCTGATCAATCCTACTGTTGATCAAGGAGTGGGTTGGAGAATAAACAAAGGGTAGGTTGAATTTTTGAATCCATAATGTCTTAAAAGAAAAGCCTAGTCATCTGATTTAGACAAGTTACAGCCTTGAAAGATCTATTGACTATAGTTCTACTCTATGCACATGGGACAGCCATGAGTTTGTATCAACTCAATGGTAATTGATTTTTTATTTGTTTGTTTTTAGACTGACATCTAGATTAGAAGTCAGGGTTTCTTCTGTATTCTGTATTTCTAGCCACCAGTAACTAAGGGAGTGTGTGGGCCTCTCTGTTGTTGTTATTGTTATGTGCTGTGGAGTCGGATCCAACTCATAGCGACCCTGTACAGGGTTTCTGAGGCTGTAAATATTTATAGGAGCAGAAAGCCTCATTTTCCTTCAGTGGTACAGCTGGTGGTTTCGAACTGCTGATCGTGAGATTAGCAGCCCAATTCGTAACCACTGTCCTACCAGAGCTCCTTATTATTATTTTTTTTTGTTGCCCTTTTGATTTTGAATGATTGGCCATTCCATGGTGAGCATATCTTGCTAGTGTTGTTGTCTCCTCCTATAAACCTATCTACTGCTTGGCTGAAAATTGGGCTATAAGAGTGAGTTCCTTTCTAGACCTAAAGAATAGTTGAGGGCCATGGTCTCAAGTTCCTCTAGTGTCTTTCTGACCAGCAAACCTGTTCTTTTTTTAATTAAATAATTTTAAGTTTCATTCCACATTTTCTTGGCATATATATGGAACCCTCTAATGTGATCCATTCAGGGCAGCTGGCAATGGTAGCCAGGCACCATCTAGTTCTTATGGTCTCAGAGTCATGAAGACTGATGTCCACATCAGTCTTCAATTAGTCCATTATACAAATTGATTCTAAGTCTCTTCAATTATCACACTTCTTTTTTTTATGCACATGGAGAAACCAATAGTTGCATCTTAGATGGTCGATTATGAGCTTTCAAGATCTCAGAGGTTACTCTCCCAAGCAGGATGTAGAACATTGTCTTTGTGGACTATGTTATAGCTAACTGACCCTGGTGTCCCCTGAGACTATGGTCCTGAGACCCCAGGCCCAGTAACTCATTGCCTTAAGATGTTTGATAATATCTAGGTCATTTTCATCATCTTGCCTGCTATATGTTTCACTGTATTCATAGTTGTGTTTGTGTGAAAGGCAAATACTCATGTACAAATATCCTCTTTCAAACTCTTATATATTTGTGGGTTATATGAACCTATATCCTACTCTTCCTCCCTTACTCAATCAGCTTATGTCTTAGTCCATGTATCAATAAATAGAACACTGTTGTTCCAGGTATTGGATATGTCACTATTGACCTCTACCCCCTTTAGCCCATGTAGGCTCCTTTTTTTTCCCACTCTTTTGTCAAAATCTTGACGCATATAAGTTTCTAATTTTTAGAAGGTCCCAGCCATCTATTTTGTTTATTGTTTGTGTGTTTTCTGTAATGTTTGATAGTGTATGTATGTAAGGTATTAGAGCTCCTAAGTTTCATTGAGGAACAGACCATCAATTACTGATATGCAAATTCAAACTGAAGCTGAAGAAAATGAAAACAAGTTTACAAGAGCCAAAATATGACCTTGAATATATCCCACCTGAATTTAGAGATCTTCTGAAGAACAGATTTGATGCAATAAACATTAAAGACCAAAGACCAGAAGAGTTGTGGGATGACATCAAGAACATCATATATGAAGAGAGCAAAAAGTCATTAAGAAGACAAGAGAGAAGGAAAAGATCTAAATGGATGTCAGAGGAGACTCTGAAACTTGCTCTACAGCATAGAGAAGCTAAAGAAAATGGAAGAATTGAAGAGGTCCAAGAGCTGAACAGAAAATTTCAAAGATCAGCTCAAGAAGATAAAACCAAATACTATAATAAAATATGCAAAGATTTGGAGTTAGAAAACCAAAAGGGAAGAACACGG
>NW_006408582.1:16298420-16303626 GCF_000296735.1 Chrysochloris asiatica
CAGTCCTGATAACAATTATTCACTATTGTATCACAAGAGACCTATCCTCATTTCCTTTCATCAGCCCCACCTAGACAGATTGGATACTACTCAGTGGAGATTTTACCTTCCTCCATACCTTCTGGGTCTAGGTTCCCTCTTGAAAGCTTGTAAGCTAGTCACTTCTTGCCTTTGTAGTGCCCTCCTGCCCACTTTGGGTAGCCAATGTCCAAGTTGCCCATCCCTGTCTACTCTGTGTACGGAGGGGGTGGGAATGAGCCTTACTGTAAAGATTTGTTCCCTCTTTTGAGCTACTGCATCCATAGGTGTAGGTCAAGGTCATCAAATTGTATCAGATTACTCTTTTTTTCTCTTCTTTCTTCTTCTAGTTGAGCTCAGATCATCCAGTCATTGAAGCCAGGTCAAGTGGGTATTATCAGCAAGTGTGGGTGTTCTTGAGCATTTGCCATCTCTTCTTATCAGCTGGGCACTTCACTCTCCACTCTATTCCTCTGTGGCTATGTCACTGACTCTGGGCCCAAGAGTTCCCAGGTCTTGCCACACTTCTGGCCAACCTGGTCTCCACGCAGGTTCACAGGAGCATCTTTCCTTTTGGCACCATATTTATTGACATTTGGCTGCATGTGGTTCATGTATGAAGGACATGCTGAGTTGAATATAATCAATGGAGGTCTTTAGCTGGGGCATTCCAGCTGGCAACTTCCATTAGGATACCCTCATATGTTCACAAATACTCTGAAACTTGCTTCTCTCTGCCCTTGAAACATATTTATATGAAAGTGGTGTTATAGACTTGCATCCTTCAAATACCACTTTCCACTTGTGTGACCTTGGGGAAATCACTCCATTTTCTCAACCACAAAAATGTGAATAACCTCAAAAAGTTCCTGTGAAAACTAGAAATAATTTATGTAAAACACCCAACATGGCACCAGGCATCCAGAATGGTCATGGTGTAGTGGAATAAACCAGGAGTCAGGAGACCTGAGTCCTGAGTCTGAGTCTGAGTCTGAGCAATTTACTTTCCCTTTGAAGTCTTCATTTCCTCGCTGGTGGCGTTATCAGAAAGGTCTGGATAGTACTTAAAGTCCCCTGCAGTTCTGATATTGTCTCTGACCCTGCCCCCAGCCTCGGCAAGACCTAAATAAAATGTGTATTAGTGGGGAGACATCCTGGTAAGACTCAACTGGCTCCTGAGAGCTGAATTTCAAAGGCTATCTACTTTCCCAAGGGGTCTGGTTAACCTCTCATTTGTGGGGAAGGTTGGGCCGGTGGCTGTCTATGGCCTGGCTGCTACAGGAAAGAAGGGGCAGGAAGGTAAGAGGGAGGACATTCTGAGAGGAGGAAAGTGTGCCCTTGAAGTTGGGAGCCCTGTCATCTGCCCAGAAATGACAGGTGAAGGAGGGGCTTGGCATGCTGCTCTCCTCAACTTTAATTACTATAATTCTGAGAAGACTAGAGTCTAAGCCTTAGAATTCCTTTGTGGAAAACTGTCTTTGCAGCACCCACAGACAAGGACATTAGCAAACTAGTAGTCAACGCTCCATCAATTCCCCACGCATGGAGGGCAGCTGCCTGACAGATGGAGGTGTGTTTGCGGCATGGGTCAGAGCCTGCCCGCCTGAATACCTTCCCGTGTGCCTGGTTCCCATTTCCCTGTGATCACACAGCTACTTAGTCACAGTCACAATTACAGTGATATGAAGATGTCGATCATCTCTGAGGTAGGAGTAGAGGCAGTGGAGAGAAAGAGAAGACAGCAATCTGGACTGAGAACACATCAGGGATGTTGGCTGTGGGTGTTTTTGTGTGAAACAGCAAGTCCATGTTTGAGGAGCTGCAGGGTCCTCTGTGTGTGGTCTCTGGCTAATGCCTCTTTAGTGTGTGTATGTACATTTGCACACACACATGCTTATGAGTCCATGTGTGTGCATGTATGTGCACATGTATGTGTGTACTAATGATGATGAGAGGGGAAGGAACAGCTGGCAGGGAATGGAGAAGCCAGGCTTCCACTGAAGAATCTTAGCCATTCATCAGGCCCAGATCCTCTGAAACCTTCCCCGATTCTGGAAATGATTATTCAGTCCTTTCAAGGTTGATTCTTGGCTATATGCCAAAAGGGATTACTTAAAACTGATGATTTGTGAATTCTTGGAAAAGCAAGATTATTGTCAGAAGCCAGCATGATTTCACCTAGAACACAAGCAGGTCAACCCAATCCTGTTCCTCTTTTTGGTGGTTGTTACTCTGGTAGATCAGTGTAACAGGAGCTGCTGGGGTAGTGAGCAAGGAACTTAGGTAGGTTTATGCATGATTCCTGTCTTTTCTTTCCATTTTCATCCTGGGGAAAGGGGAACCCCAGAAGGAATAGGGAATGGGATCTCTGTGCCTGTGCTGATGCATTGGGCTGGCTGCAGTAGAGACTAGAAGGCAGGAAAGAACAGATGGCTTGTAGAAAGGAAGTTCACCAGAAGAGAAGGGGGTGTCAAGACTGGGGCCAGGTCTATGAAATCAGCAGGGGAGGAGGATGTGATTCTGACTGCAGCTAGAAGTCATAGTGACCTGGAGCTAATTTACAATTCTGAGTTTGGGGAAAAGCTGCAGCCGTCTGATTAAAAGTACAATACCTGGTTCCTGGGCAGATTTGATCTCCCTCTGGCCACAGAGAACATCCTGGCAGAATCAGGCAGACATTTATTTACCGCAAAGCTAGTAAGCAGAGCTACCCTCTGAGTTTCTGTTTTCTTTGAAGGTAGCAGCCTGGTAGCTCTGGGAAGGGGTAATTTTTTAGAAAAGTATATACAATCCTGGATATTGTTGGGAATTTTGGGGAATCGTAGCCTTGGCGGAGTGGGTGGAGTCTCAAAGTCATTGTAATTGGGTATGAAAAGAAATGTGACCTCGGTTTATTCTGACAGGCTGATGAGGTCTGGCTACTTGGGTTGTTCAATCCCTGAGCAGACAGTATAAAATCACTCATGACAGCCCGTGAATAAATGAAACCATTCAAGTCCAGCTGATAGTGTGCATGGGTGGACTTATATATCTATTGAATAATTGTTGCTAAAGGGGATTGCTTACATCTCAAAGCTGTATCTGGAAGGGGTTTCCTAATATTGTGCATCAAACCCTGTCCTAGACCCTGTCAATTCAACGATTTCATCTATGATCTGAATGAAGACACAGAGAGCAGGATTATTAAATTTTTAGATGACAGTTAGAAGGGATAATTGAGGTCCAGAGAGATAGCTGAGAGTTTGAAAACATCCTGATAAGCTGAAATGATTCCTGAAACAAACAAGATGAAATTTAACAGGGACAAATATTAAGTCCTATATTTAGGTAATAAAAATGAATTATGTAGGTACAGTATGGGGAAAGCATGCCTTAGGAGAATTTAAAATGAAAATCCTGGAGCCAGTTGAAGGCTGCAGATTGCCTGATGAGGGCTGTCCACTATGGGGTGGACCAAACAGGTGAGAAACTGACCAAAGCAGTAAGGGACATGGAGTTAGAATGGGACAAAATGGATGGACAATTTGGCAAGGTCATAAATGAGCATATGATGATTGAATTTACAAAATTTCTAGGTATATGGGTGGTTTGAGTCCAAATCAAACGGGCAAGGTGGCAAAGCCAGGCCAGTTGGGCAACCTGGAGTCCAGCAAGACTGGGCTCCCTCTACCCTAGGCCACTCCTGTTCCCAGCCTGCCTCTTCTGGTCACGTCTCTTCCAGCTGAGGTCTACCCAACTTCTGAGGTAGCTTTTGAGGGTCATGAGATCAGTGGACCAAAAAGTGAGGGCAAAGACTCAAAATGACAAAATTAGAGTGATAGAAACAGATTAGTGACAATGATAGCTGGGCTTAGAGATGACGAGGGGGTTACAATGGCTTTGAGTCTCCACTCACTTAACTAAGGATCTGAGTGTTCCAAATTTCTATACTCTCTCTGGTGTGGCACTGTAGGATAAGCACTGGAATGCTAACTGCAAGGTCAATGGTTCAAACCCACTAACCGTTCCTTGGAAACCCTATACAGAGTCATTATGAGTCTAAATCAACTCAGTGGCACTTAGAAGCAGCAACTCCTTTACCAGGAAGATGGGCAGTGTGTGGGAGATCCTTTCTGTGGTGAGGGAGGGATAGTTCTGTATCTTGATTGCAGTGGTGGTTGGAAGAATCTACAAATGAAATATGAGGGCAGTGATAGCTCATGGTGGAATTCTTGCCTCCCATGCAGGAGAACTGAGTTCATTTCCTGCCCAATGCACCTCATGTGCAACACCACCCACCTGGAAATGGAGTTTACATGTTGCTATGTTGTTGAACAGGTTTCAGTAGTGCTTCCCTACTAAGAGACTAGGAAGAAAGACCTAGTGATTAAAAAAATCAGCCAATGAAAACCCTGTGGATCACAATGGCTTGATCTGCAATTAATCAGCGGGGTGGTGCAGGACTAGGCATGGGTTTATCGTGAGTCTGGATTGTAGCTAACAACAATAACACATGTGATAAAGTGATATAGAACTATGCATCATACAATGTCCATTTCCTGGTTTTGATACTGTAGTGTAGTTATCTAAATTGTGACCATTTCAGGGAAACTGGGTGAAAACCCATGGCACCTCTCTACTATTTTTGCAACTTCCTGCGAACCTGTCAATATTAAAAGGAAAAAAAAAGTTTTAAAAAATAAAAGCCAAGTTAGGCTCTGTAATGAGAGAGATTGGGAACCCAGTTGTCCAGTCACTCCTGGGGGAAATTAGATGTCAGGACAGCCTGTGGGGAAAAAGGGGAGAGCTTTCATGTAGATGAGGACCTCAGGAACTCTGGCAAGGAGCCCAGAACTTTGGGAATATGAAACTTAAACAAAAGGGAGACAAGGACTGTTCTCCAACTCTAGCAAACACCGTAAATGGACGGAGAACTCAAGCTAGGAGGAATCTGGGAGACACCAAAGTTTTGGGCTCTGGCCTATGATGTGGTTAGTGGTTGCTGGAAGAGACACTTTGAGATTTAATCCTGGGAAGGACAGCCAAATGTCATTTGACCCATCCTGGGACACCTCCTCCAAAGTTCTTTATATACTGGAAAAATCAAAGTCTTTACTTTCTCCCATGGAGTGGTTGGTGCATTCAAGCTACTGACCTTGTGGTTAGCAGCCCAATTCATAACCTACTACATCACCAGAGCTCATGTATA
>NW_006408582.1:16303904-16304849 GCF_000296735.1 Chrysochloris asiatica
TTTTAATATATATAGAAGTTGCAGGATAAACACTGAATTGTTAACCACAAGGTTGGCAGTTCAAACCCACCAGCTGCTCCGTGGGAGAAAGATAAGACTTTCTGCTCCCATAAAACTCTACACAGGGTCATATGAGCTAGAACTGACTTGACAGCAACTAAAATAACAATGACATAAAAAGATGTATGTATATAAGTATATATAATATATCCACATGAGGGAGCTTCAACAAATTTGTAGAAAAATTCCATTATCTTTTAATTCCATTTCCCCACAAACATTCTCAGGCTCCCTCTTGTGTGTCTCATTGGTCTGTTTCTCTAGAGAATCCTGACTAACACAGTCCCTAATGGCCTCCAAGGAGATGGCTACAAGTCCTGGCCTATCTCGAGTGGCTGGAGAGCCATCCTGCTTTCTGCAAGCTGCTCTACTTCTCTCTCTCCTCAGCCCAGTGAGGGTGCCAGCCACAGTCTTGTTTCTAAAACCAATGAGGGTTGAAAATAGATTTTCTGGAAAGGACAGAAGTGTAAAGTACTTCTGCAAGGCCCTCAAGAGTCAGGCCCTCCTCCCACAGTGATGTCCTGAGGAGAGCCAGGTGGCTTTCAAGGTTCCTTTTCTCCACAGACTACTTGGTTGCTGAAGACCCCTACCTGTCCCACTGAGGTTAGTATCCAGGGCATGAGCCCCTCAGTTTGTTTCTGTTACTTCTCGTCTCTCTCCTGGGGCCCCCTTTCCAGAAGCCAGGGCCTATTAGAGTCCCTGAGAATTCAGGGTTCTATGTGACAGGGTTGTATTCTTTCACCATACTTATTCAACCTGTATGCTGAGCAAATAATCTAAGAAGCTGGCATATATGAAGAAAAATGTGGCATCAGGATTGGAGGAAGACTCATTAACAGCCTGCGATATGCAGATGATACAACCTTGCTTGCTGAAAGTGAAGAG
>NW_006408582.1:16305444-16317042 GCF_000296735.1 Chrysochloris asiatica
CCAGTGAGATGGATTGGTAATATGGCAGCATCAATGGGCTCAAGCATGGCAACAATTGTGAGGTTGGCCCAGGACTGGGCAGTGTTTTGCTTTGTTGTACATAAGTTTGCTATGAGTTGGTACTAACTCGATGACACCTAACAGCAACACTCATTGTTTCATTGCAATGATTACAATTTCCTCCATGCATCATCATTCAACGGTATTTGCTTCCATTCCCTCTGTGTTGTTTTTTTTTGGGGGGGTGGGGGAGGGTTGATGAGCGATGTACACAAAAACACACTCAGGAATATATAATCATTTAAACAACCAAAGGGCACATTCTGAAAGCCTGCCTCTGGGCCACCACCACACAGCCATTCTCTGTCCATGAACTAGAGTCCTCAGTTGCTCTATCTCTTCATGTCATCATCTCTGCCTCCATCTCTGGTGTTGCTGCTTCTCTGGATAAGGCCCCACAGTCCACTTGTGCTCTTCTCCTTTGATGGTACTAGGGTCTTCTGTTCCTGGACTGTAAGGTTAACTATTCTCCCCTTTTTGTTACAAAGCTTCTATCTCTATAGTTGTGACAGTTGCAATTAGTCATGGTAACAATTACTCACTATTGAATCATAAAAATTGTATCCCCATCTCCTTTTACCAGACCTATCTAAACAATATGAAAACTATTCAGTGGGGACTCTACCTTCCCCCACACCCTCTGAAACTAAACTCCCTCTTGAAAACTGGTAAGCCAGTCACTTCATGCCTTTACAGCCCCTCATTTTAGGCACCCTATGTCTAAGTTGCCTGTCTTTATCAACCCTGTATACAGAGGGGATAGGATTGATAATTGATGTGAAGACCCCTTCCCTCTCAGTTTCTTTTAGTTGTCTTTTGCATTTGGCTTTTTGGGGAGATTATGAGGCTCACAAAGGTCGTGCTAAGCTGAACTGGTGAGTAATCATCATGGCTTGTTTATTCTGCAGCCTATTTCAGACCATAAGGAGCTCTGGTAGCGTAGTGGTCACGAATCGGGCTGTGAACCTTAAGGTCAGCAGTTTGAAACTACCAGCTGTTCCGCGGGATAAAGAGGAGGCATTCTGCTCCTGTAAAGATTTACAGCCTCGGAAACCCTGTACAGGGTCGCTATGGGTCGGCACTGACTCGATGGCACTTAACAACAACAACAGCATTTCAGACCATGCATAGGGAGATGATCAGAAAGGGTAAGAAATGTGGTCCAGTTTTGCCCAGAACTGTAGAAAAAGCAGCATCTGGGGGCTGAAGACCTTATCACCTGCAAGAGGGCCTTGGCAAATTTATGTTTCTGGGTGAGGGTGAATGCGTGTGTTAAGTTTGCCTTTGCTATATCCATAATCCCCTCCTGTGCTCCTTCCAGTCCTGACATTCACTGTAATGCCCAAGGAAGCCCACAGCAAGGTCTACCTGAGTTGCAGTTCACAGACGAACAGGTGTTGTTGTAGTTATTGTTGCTAAGTGCCATCTAGTCAGTTCTGACTCATAGTGACCCTGTGCATAACAGAATGAAACACTGCTCAGTCCTGCGCCAACCTCACAATAGTTGCTATGCTTGAGCCCATTGCTGCTGCCACTGTGCCGTCCAACTTAAGGAGCTCATCTTCCAGCACTGTGTCTGACAATATTCTGATGTTATTCATAATGTTTCAGTAGTCAATATTCTGGTGCTATCTGACAGTTCTCCACTACAATCCACAAGATTTTCAGTGACTAAGCATTCGGAAGTAGTCTGACTCTTCTTCCTCCTTGTCTGTTTTAGTCTGGAAGCTCAGCTGAAACCTGTCCACCATGGGCATGGGTGGTCCTGCTGCTATTTATAATGTGGGTGGGATAGCTTCCAGCATCACAGCAACATGAAAGCCGCCACAGTACAACAAAATGACAGATGAGTGGTTTACAGGGGCAAAAGTCATTAATGGCCAAACAGGCAACATACATATGTGGAGTAAGCAGGTATGATTTTGGAGGGCATGGAAGGACCCATGGGGAGCTGGGAGTGTGCACATCAACTGAAACAATTCAGATAAAAATTTTAAAAAATTGTACCTGCAGCTGAAATTTGAAGTTTCCTGATGCAGACTTCTGTGTTGTCCTCATGCCCTTAAAAGAGATCTCTCCTGGTTCCTTACCTCAGGGTTCTTCATACACCAATCCAGTGAAGAAGAGGAAAGAATATGGTATGGGAGTCAAGTTCCAGCTCTTGACGTCTCTCTACCTCTCTTGACAGCACTTTTTGGTGTTCTTATCTGCCAAAAGGGTATGTCTTTGTTACTCGTTTATTGAAGTATTGTCCTTTGGATGAAATGAGGTAGTGTATTTTTAAAATTCATACTCTGCCTCTTTCCACAAAAGAGTTGAGTCAGTTTCTAAAAATACCTGTAATATAAAGGGATAAAAATAAATAATATGTGAAATCATTTTGCAATTGTATCATAAACATGTTTTCCTCATTGCGACTTGTAGCACTGAGCAAGCGATAATAGATAAAAGGGTAAATCAAAAAGTACTGCTGTAAAATCCTAGAAACCTTGATTAAACAAAAAATATCAACAGATGAGACTATCATTTCTTGACGTATCCTCCATCTAGGTCTATATACTTCTGAAGGCCGTGTTCCATCTCTTTAACCTTTCCTTGAAGAAGTCTCCACTCTCTGAGTTAAAGCCATGTTAAAACAGCAGTTTTGGCATCCTCAGGGATTCAAATTTTCTTCCTTGTAAATATGCATTGAATTTAGGGAGCAATAAGACGTCTGAAGGGACAAGAGCAGGGATATAGGGTAGATGGGGTAAACTTTCCCAGTGATATTCTCATAGGACAGTCCTTGCTACTCTTGAAGAATGAGCAGGTGCATTGTTGTGATGGAAAAAAAATTGTGCAACTTTCCTGGTCTTTTTCTAATGCTGTTTTCTATATTCTTAAAACTCATTCCTAATAAGCCCCCATGAATATCCTGTGTCACTGGAGAAAATGAATTAAGATTACCAATTTAGAGTCCCAATAAAAAATCATCATAACCCTCTGAGTTGACCTTTCTGCTTTGAATTGAACTGGCATCGCTGAGCCTTTCAGAACCCATGGTTTTGATGGATCTTTTTATTTTCTGAAGGTGCCCTAACTAGACCAAGACAAGTGTATTAATGAGAGAACTTGTTTGCAGCCACCTGCTGATTGCAGAGACATGTTTTAACTCATTTGTTTGGCATAAACCTGTGCATGTATGAAACACTAGTAGCAATACTCTTTGACTTACTTTAGTATTTTATTTCCCAGACTCATTTTAAATTTAACTCTGGCCTTATGATTTGGAATGGACTCATAAGGAAGTGGCTTTGGCTTTTGGTTGTCCTGATGTGGCACTGTAGGATAAATACCGGACCGCACAGTCAGTTGGTACATATTCACCAGTTGCTCCTCAGAAACCATTAAAAGGGTTGCTATGAGTCCAAACTGACTCAATGGCACTTAACAATAACAACTGAAAATCAAGATTAGTCTGGGAACCACAGAGCCTGGAGAGGGCCATCTTCTTGGCCATAGGGCTGGTTTTGTCTGAGATGCATACGAGGTGGGTTGTGGTCAGTCGTGACTGTACTGGAACCCCTGGAGAAAACCATGATCATTAGTGCCAGACATTTCTGAGCAACCCTCAGGGCCAGGCCCTGGGTTGGGAGCTCATACACAGGGCTGGGTACAAATTAAATATTCAGTTCATGTACACACATTGATAGGGATTCTGTTTTCTCTGGGAGAAGGTTTCATTTTTGTGGCCTGAGTTTCTGCTCCTACTGAAAAATTCTCTAGACTCATGGTGGAACATTTAAGGCAAACCCTCTTGGTTTGAGAAAAAAAAAAAATGTCTGAAGCTTCTCCTCACAAAGGAGGGAGCCTGGGAGTAAAGCTACTTTACTAGACTTAGTTTTAACTTTGGAGAGCTGATTAATGCCTTCTTATTTCAATTCTGTGTCCATAAAATGGACATTGAAATACCTCCTCTTCCTCTCTCACAGCAATGCTGGAAGGATAAAATGAGAACGTGCTTTGATAAGAAAAATTGCTATGCAAATGCAAGAAATCATCATCATCTCTATTCAGAGCTGCTAGAAAATGATTTCAGAAATAACAGAGCCATTAGGATTTGGGAACCGATATGACCAAGAGGGTTTGCCTTAAATGCTCCACCATGAGTCTAGAGAATTTTTCAGCAGGAGCAGAAACTCAGACCACAAAGATGAAACCTTCTCCCAGAGAAAACAGAATCCCTATCAATGTGTGTACATGAACTGAATATTTAATATGTACCCAGCACTGAGATGGGTATGTGGGGTAAGAAGAATAACTCATATAAAAAGGTATGAGTTGTTTAAATAAATATTTATTATACTCAGCTCAAGGGTGAAGAGATACAAGAATGACCAGAAAGATGTGGTCTCTCCTTTTTGCAAGCTTAAAATCCAATTGGGATATTGTATCTGCCTTCAAAATGGGAAGCAAGACAAACACTGAGAGAAAGTATGGTGACTTATAAATTATATGTACGTATGTAAAGTTTAAGGAGCTCTGGTAGCATAGTGGTTATGAGTCAGGCTGCTAACCTCAAGGTCACAGTTTGAAACTACCAGACATTGCTCAGGAGTAACATGAGGCTTTCTGCTCCTGGAAAGATTTACAGCCTGGGAAACCTATGCAGGATCTCTATGAGTGAGAGCTGACTCTATAGCACACCACAATCACCACCACCATGTAAAGTTTAGGAGTACTGGTGTGATGCTGTCTAATAAGCAGAGGGCTGCCTACTGCAAGGTCAGCGATTGAAACCCACCAGGCATTACTCAGAAATCCTATACAGAGTCAATAGGGAAGACTCATTAACAACATGCGATATGCAGGTGATACAACCTTACTTACTGAAAGTGAAGAAGACCTATCATACTTAAAATGATTAAGATCAAAGACCACAGCCTTCAGTATGGATTGCACCTCAATGTAAAAAAACAAAAATCTTTACAACCAATAAATAGCATCATGGAGAAAAGATTGAAGTTATCAAAGACTTCATTTTGCTTGGATCCACAATCAATACTCATGGAAACAGCAGTCAAGAAATCAAATGATGTATTACATTAGACAAATCTGCTGCATAATACCTCTTTAAAGTGTTCGAGAGCAAAGATGTCTGTTTGAGGACCGAGGTGCGCCTGACCCAAGCCATGGCATTTTCAGTAGTCTCATATACATGTGAAAGTTGGACATTAAGTAAGGAAGATGGTAGAAGTATTGATGCATTTAGTTATGGTGTTGGAGAAGGCTATTAAAAGTACCATGAACTACCAGAAGAACAGACAAATCTGTGTTGGAATGTGTTCAGCCAGAATGCTCCTTAGAAGCTATGAAGGCGAGACTTCGTTTCTTATACTTGGGATATTATCAGGAGGGACCAATCTCTGGAAGGATATCATACTAGGTAAAGTGGAGGGTCAGGAAAAAAAGAGGACACCCCCAATGAGATGGATTGGTACAGTGACATCAGCAAGGGGCTCAAGGCTAACAACAATTGTGAGGCTGGTTCAGGACCAGGAAGTGTTTCATTCTGTTGTGCATGGGTCACTACAAATCAGAGCTGACTCAATGGCACCTAACAACATGTAAAGTTTATATTGATTGAATAGTGCTGACTTCAAATGCAGTAGAAATTTAGAGAAAATAAAAATGAAACAGGACAGGTTTTGCAGAGAAGGGGTTTAAAAGTTGAAGGGTGAGTGATGAGCTGCCCTAGACCACTGCCACACAGAAGTTATATGCTCAGCAAGAGGTACCTCATCAGTTCTTACTTAATGGGAAGGTGGCCACACCCTGGAGACCATGCTTTGCTCTGGGTGACACATCAAGACCAGTTTCTCCCTGTTCTCTTGGGCCCAAAGCTTCGTATGCAGCTGCTGGAGCTCAGCCACCTCTTCTGTGTTTTTTTTGTTGCCATTTCTCCAGGCAGATGGGGACTTCTGGCTGTTCATCAAGTTAGCAATTAACACGTAATTCATTAGGTGTCTAATGAACAAATTATTAACCTGGCAAGCCATGTCCAGCCGCTGACTTGGGGGAGAAATGGCTATTAATAAGGTCTTGGAGTGGCAGCTGTGGTTTAGTGGGTAAAGCAATGGGCTGGGCAACAGACATGTGGGTGTTGGGCTCTTGGGCCAAATCCCTTTGCCTTTGACTGCTCATGTGTTGGTGGTAATACAATCTTTTTACTAGGTCGATTAAATGGCACAATCAGTCTCTAGAGTGCAGGGCATTGGATTATGTAAGATCAGCTGCTCCTCAGGGACCCTATACAGGGTTGCTATGAATTGGAACTGACTCAATGGCATTTAACAACAACAACACCTACAAGGCCTACTTGGAGAGATATTGGAAGGTCAGTGGTAGAATTCTTGCCTTCTGTGTGGGTGATCTCGGTTAGATTCCTGGCCAGTGGACCTCGTGTTCAGCTACCACTTGTCTGTCAGTGGAGGCTTCTGTGTTTCTGTGATGATGAACAGGTTTCAAGAGAGCTTCCAGACTAAGACAGACTCATTAAGAAAGGTCTGAGATCTTCTTCCAAATATCAGCCCATGTATCACAACCCAAAACCAGCATAGGGGATGATTTGTTCCATTATGCACGGGGTCATCATGAGGTGGGGACCAACTTGATGGCAGCTAACAACAACAGGCCCACTTAGTTTTATCTTTCTATGTTACCATCTTCCCCAAGGCACTGCAATATATATATACTAGGACTATCACCACTGTAATTGGTAAACACTCACTCTTTAATATACACCTGGAACTGTGTGAGGAACCATGTAGTGTGTAGGAGATGTACATAATGTTTTCCCTGATTGTGTGGAGCACACAATTTGGCTGGAGACGCCAGGCATTCACACCCAGGTACCTAACTAGAGTATAAAACCATTTATGATAGGGCTATCAAATTTCAGAGGTGAAAGACAATCATAAGCTGGGGTGAGCAGGAGTCTTAAAGGGGGTAGAGATGTAAAGCATGACTTCATTGTATCTTTTTATTATAAAAATAATGTATTCATTTCCCCAAATCTCCAAATAAAGAAAATTGGAAAGAAGAAGATAAAGACAATCTGTAATCTCATCACTCAGTGATAACGGCTGTTGACATTTTTATGTGTATCTGGAGAGGATTTTGATAGGCAGAGATGGTGGGAGGTTAATCTAGGTGCAAGAACTGTCTTGAGTGAAGTCTCTGGTTTTGGGAGGGGTAAGACATGTGATGGACATTTGGGGGCTGAATGTGTGGACAAGGCAGGCTGGAGCAGGAGTCTTGCACTAGAATGTTATTGGAGGCTGGAGTCGGGCAGAAAGTGTTGAAAAGGTCAGTCAGGGCCAAACGACAGTGGAGGAGGGAAGGAGCAGCACGTGAGACAGAGCCCATGCATCAGACCAGAAGTCCCAGCCCACAGGCCAGCCAGACACTTTTGCTCTTCAATGACACTCATGATGCAATGGAACTTATTGATGTAGCTGTCCTATTTAAAAGAAATACTGGAACATCCTATGCAGGAAAAATAAACAAATATGAGTGTCTTACAGAATTGTCAAAGTAAGCACAGGAACAGACGAAGACGCAAGGAAGGCCTACTTCAAATTATTGGTTGGTACCTTTTCAGGTATGTCAGCAAGACTTCTCAGAAGACTGGGGATTTGTCATGTTGTGTCCTTCCTCTGGAAGGTGTGACCTCATCTTTTCACTTGTTGTTGTTAAGTGAGATCCAATTGGTTCCAATTCATAGTAACCCTGTGTAGGGTTTCCAAGGAACAGCTGGTGGGTTTGAATCTCTAACCTTGCAGTTAGCAGTCAGTGCTTATCCTACAGTGCCACACCAGTTTTCTTAGGAGGTGCGTAATCCACAGCTACATCTTGTCATATAATAGCAGAAAGATTTTCCATTGCCATTCTGTTGGTTCTCACTCAGAGACCTTATAGGACAGAATAGAACTGCCTCATACAGTTTCTAAGGCTGTAAATCTTTGCAAGAGCATACTGCCACATTTTTTCCCCCTGGTGAGGCTGGTGGGTTCGAACTACCAACCTTTTGGTTAGCAGCTGAGTGCTTAACCACTGTGCTAACACCACTCCTATTTTAGATGTCAAAACCCTTTTCTACAAAAAAATTAAGATATCAGCTTTTTGTCTCTTTCAACAATCCCATACAATAAGTATTGCTTGTTGTTGTTGTTAACCGTCAACCTTGCAGTTAGTAGTCCCATTTTACAGATGAGGAAATTAAGATTCAAAGAGGTAAAGTGATTTATCCAAGCCCACATAGCTAGTGATAGAATAAGACTGAGAAACTTGGGTCTACAAATTGTGAGTGTGTGTACTGAGTGTGTAATTAGTGGCCCAAGTCTGTTGCAGGAGGTAGTACTACTTTTTGATGATGTGAATGGCTTTTGGAGACAGGATAGTTCTACATTTCTGTTTTAATTTACTCATTGAAGAGTATAAAGAATTTAGGACTTGTTCTTTATGTGCTTCCTATATAAAAGGGGGTTAACAATTCTATTCATTTCCCTGGGCTATTCCAAGGATAAACTGACATAATATTCATCTAGCACATAGTAAGTACCCAATGTTGTTGTTAAGTGCCATCGAGTCAGTTCCAACTCATAGCGACCTTGTATAGGGTTTCCGAGGAGTGGCTGGTAAATTGGAACTTCCGACCTTGTGGTTCAAATCAACCTTATGATTGAGTGCTTAACCTACAGTGCCACCCCAGGACTCCAAGTGCTCAGTAAGTGTTGTATATTATTATTGTTTTTAGCTCTGGGCTTATCTGAGTCATAGAAATAACTTGAGTTTGGCTCCTTAGTTTTCTATCATGGCCAGTAATTTTGGAATTGAGGAGACTGAATACCCAATCCTGTATCCTAGACATTGCTTGGCCCTGAGTGGGGTAGACCCAGGGTTCCCTGAAGGACTCTGATTAGACAAACACCCAGGTTTTACAAGATGAAGAGAGTTCTTTGTTGGCCCTAGTGATGGAGACAGTGATGACCACTAGATATTTCATCTGCATCTCCTTGTTTACCAGTTAGATGGAGCCATGTAGTTGATTTTGTTCAATGGGTTATGGGTTGCTCTCTACCCTCCACTGTTTTCTTCTCCTGCCTAATGACTGAGGAAGACTTGTGTTCCAGGAGGAGCAGCTAAAAGATTATCCTTAGAGTACCAGGTAGCTTGAATTCCTGAGTGACTTTGTAGATCAGAGGCCCTGGCCACCCTATTTAACATACTGATGAAGAAGAAATAAATCTTTGTGGTGTTAACCCTCTGAAAATGTGCAGTTATTGTTACAGCATAACTTATTTTAACCAATATAACCCATATTGGCTGATAGAGGTCTTACACTGGTTATTGTGCAATTGAGCCAGTTCTGATTCATGGCGACCCCACATATACAGAACAGAACTGATCCATAGACATCTCAAGGGCATGACCTTTTGTAAGCAGATCATCATGCCTGACTCCCAAGGTGCCTATGGGTGGGTTTGAACTGTCAGTACTTTGGCTAATAGATAAGTGCTTAACTGTCTGCACCACCCAGGGACACCTTCACATTAACAGTAAAATTAATATCTTGAACCATTCACATTCATCATCTTTTTTGACCCTTCGAACAATTACATATGTGGAAACACATATGTAATGTAAGAGGCCGCTCAAACGAAACCCATTGCCTTTGAATCAATTCTGACTCATAGAGACCCTGTAGGGCAGATAGAACTGCTCAGTAGGGTTTCCAAGGCTGTTAATCTTTACAGAAGCAGCCTGCCACATCTTCCCTCACAGAACAAGTAGTAAGTTTGAACCACCAGCCACCGACCACTAGGGCTCCTATGATGAGAGCTCAGAGCATGTTATTTCTTTATGTACTGAAATCTCTAAAATCTTCATTTCTACACAGATCTTGTAATCAGTTAATCCTCCCCATTATGCCCTAATCTTACCACCTAGTTTCTAAACTTTATTGCACTCATTTGGTCACACAACTGACTTGCACCTTTACCTCACTTGAAACTCCTTATACTGTCTTATTCAAGATAGACTCAATGTGCCATAGATTTTGTGTCTCAGTGTCTAATGCAGTACCAGAAGCATAGTAGGTGCATTGATTATGGAAGAATGACTTACCAATTGTGTAAAGTAGGCAGGGCAGCTATAACTGTGGATTAATGCACTTGATTGCAAAGCCAGTTTGAACCAGAAGGTCGATGGTTCAGTCTCACCAGCTACTCCTCAGAAACCCTATGCAGGGTCGCTATGGGTTGGAACCAACTTGATGGCACTTAACAACAACAACACCAATAAGGTTAAGGAGTCCTGGTGTGGTGATGCAGGATAATGCACTGGACCTCAAGGTCGTTTTGAACCGAAAGGTAGGTGATTCAAATATGCCAGCCACTGCTCGAACACCCTACATAGGGTTGATATTCTATGTTTACTACATAGAAAGTATTTATTTTATTTTGTTATTGTTGCTGTTGTGAGTATACATAGCAAAACATAAACCAATTCAACAGTTTTTACAAGTATAATTCAGTGACATTGATTGCATTCTTTGAGTTGTGCCATGATTTCACCCTCCTTCTCTGAGCACCCCCCCCATTATTATAAACACACTTTCCTCTCCCCTAGGTTCCTATCTAAGCTTTCAAGTTGCCATTGTCAATTTGATCCTAGATGGATCATTCTTAAAAGAGTGTAATAGTCAAAGCAAACTGTTTTTTACAGATAAACTAAACTATTCTGTTTTGGATGATTTCTAAAAATATTTAGAAACCAATTATTTTTTGTTTAAGGTTTAGAAATTATTTCAAGACAATAGTTTCAGGAGTTCATCCAGTCTCCAGGGCTCCAGAAAGCCTAGAGTTCATGATAATTTGAATATTAGTTTCAACATTTCCCCCCTTTTGGCTAGGATTCTTCTATAGAATCTTTGGTCAAAATATTCAGTAATGGTAGCTGGACCAGTAGTTGTTCTGGTCTCATGGTTTATGGAGGCAATTAGTCACATATTCCATTTCCTCCTCCTCCTCTTGATTCTTCTTCCTTGGTTGCTCCAGGAGTATAGAGACCAATTGTTGTGTCTTGGATGGGTGCTGGCAAGCTTTCAAGACTCCAAGCTCTATACAATGAATTAGAATCACTAAATACATGATTAGGCCAGTTAACTGGAACATGCTACCATGAACCTAAATCTCCAAATCAAAGAACCAAATCCTATGAGGTGCTTGATTGTATATAAGGAGCCTCAGCAGCTGTTCTTTATAAAATATATCTATTACACAACTTTTGCCTACTTGACTTTTTACAGCTGTACAACTTATTGATAACACTTACAATAACCAGATACAATCAAGATGGTGGATCAGGTAGATGTGCAGTGAGGAGCTCTGTCAGCAACAACACAGAATACTGGGCCAAGCAGGCTCAGGGGATGGTGCTAGAACTCTGAACCACATATAAAGGAATATTTAGACGATTGGAAGGCTTACAGCTAGG
>NW_006408582.1:16318659-16328115 GCF_000296735.1 Chrysochloris asiatica
ATCAAGAACATCATACATGAAGAAAGCAAAAAGTCATTAAGAAGACAAGAAAGAAGGAAAAGGTCAAAATGGATGTCAGAAGACACACTGAAACTTGCTCTCCAGTGTAGAGATGCTAAAGCAAGCAGAAGAAATGACGAGGTCCAAGAGCTGAACAGAAAATTTCAAAGATCACCTCAAGAAGATAAAGCCAAATATTCCAATAAAGTATGCAAAGATCTGGAATTAGAAAATCAAAATGGAAGAACATGCTCAACATTTCTCAAGCTGGGGGAACTGAAGAAAAAAATTCAAGCGCTGACTTTCGTTATTGAAAGATTCTCTGGACAAATTATTGAATGATGCAGAAAGCATCAAGAGAAGATGGAAGGAATACACAGAGTCACTATACCAAAAAGAAATGGTTATTGTTCAACCATTTCATGAGGTAGCATATGATCAAGAGCCAATGATACTGAAGGAGGAAGTCCAAGGTGCACTGAAGGAATTGGCAAAGAACAAGTCACCAGGAATTGATGGAATAAAAATGGAAATCTTTCAAGAAAGTGAGGCGGCACAGGAGGCACTCACTCATCTCTGCCAAGAAATCTGGAAGAAAACTATCTGGCCGACTGATTGGAAGTGATCCATATTTGTGCCCATTCCAAAGAGAGGTGACCCAACAGAATACGGAAATCATCGGACAATCTTTTTGATATCTCAAGTGAGTAAAGTTTTGCTGAAGGTAATACAGAAACGGCTACAATCATACATTGACAGAGAACTTCCAGAGGTTCAAGCTGGATTCAGAAGAGACCGTGGAATGAGGGGTATCATTGCTGATGTCCAATGGATCTTGGCTGAAAGCAGAGAATATCAGAAAGATGTTTACCTGTGCTTTATTGACTACACAAAGGCTTTTGACTTTGTGGAGCATGACAATATATGGACAACTGTGAAGTATGAGTATTCCAGAACACTTAATTGTGCTCATGAGGAATCTGTACCTAGACCAAGAGGTAGTTGCTTGAACAGAACATGGGAATATTGACTGTTTTAAAATTAAGAAAGGTGTGCGACAAGGTTGTATTCTTTCGCCATCTTTATTCAACCTGTATGCTGAGCAAATAATACGAGAAGCTGGGTTCTATGAAGAAAAACATGGTATCAGGATTGGAGGAAGACTCATTAGCAACCTGAGATATGCAGATGATACAACCTTGCTTGCTGAAAGTGAAGAGGACTTACAACATTTACTGATGAAGATCAAAGAGCACAGCCTTCGGTATGGATTGCATCTCAATGTCAAGAAAACAAAAATCCTCACCACTGGACCAATAAATAACATTCTTATCAATGGAGAAAAGATTGAAGTTGTCAAGGACTTCATTCTTCTTGGATCAACTATCAACACTCACAGAAGCAGCAGTCAAGTGATCGAACGATGTATTGCATTAGGCAAATCTGCTGCACAAGACCTTTTTAAAGTGTTGAAGAGCAAAGATGTCAGCTTGAGGACTAAGGTGAGCCTTACCCAAGTCATGGTATTTTCAATAACCTCATATGCATGTGAAAGCTGGACAGTGAATATGGAAGACTGTAGAGGAATTGATGCTTTTGAGTTATGGTGTTGGAGGAGACTATTGAAAGTGCCATGGGCTGCCAAAAGAACCAATAAACCCGTTTTGGAAGAAGTGCAGCCAGAGTGCTCCTTAGAGGCCAAGAAGACCAAACTTCGTGTCTCATACTTTGGACATATTGTCATTAGGGAGCAGTCGTTAGAGAAGAATATCATGTTTGGTAAGGTGGAGGGTCAAAGGAAAAGAGGAAGACCCCCAATAAGATGGATCAGCCAAGTGTCAATATCCATGGACTCAAGCGTGGCAACAATAGTGAAGTTGGCCCAGGATCGGGCAGTGTTTCATTCTGCTGTGTATAATGTCGTTATGGGTCGGTACTGACTTGATAGCACCTAACAACAACAACAACAACAACTCAGTAACCAGCTATGCAACCGTACTCTTAATTAATGTGATTTTTCTACCACTGTAAACCGAAACTCAGCACTCTATAAGCAGTAGTACAGCCCCCTCTTCCCACTGCTGCTTGTTGTTGTTGTTAAATGCCGTGGAGTCGGTTCCGACTCATAGCGACCCTGCACAGGGTTCCCGAGGCTGTAAATCTTTACAGAAAGATGCCTCATCTTTCTCCCGTAGAACCGCTGGTAGTTTCGAACTGCTGACCTTGCGGTTCACAGCCTGATTCGTAACCGCTACGCTACCAGAGCTCCTTTCCCACTGCTGCTAACCACTAGTAAACTGTGGTCTCTATACATTTGGCTTTTCTTGTCTTTTGATATAGCTGTATAGGTTATACAATATCTGTCTGTTTGTGATAACTAACTTATTTCACTCAGAATATCTTCAAATTCCATCTATCAACACTTCATTTCTCCTACTGGCTGAGTAGTATCCCATTGTATGTCTGTATCACATTTGTTTACCCATTCATTTGTTGATGGGCATTTAGACTCTTTCCATCTTTTATCTATTGTGAACAGTGCTGCAGTACATTGGTGTACAAGTCTCTGTTCAAATGTTTGCTTCCAAGGCCTTTGGGTATGTATCTAGGAGTGGAATTGCTGCGTCTTGAGTGTTCTATTTTTAATTTTTTGAGGAACCATTCTTTATTCCCACCAGCAATGGCTGAGACTTCCTATTTCCTCACATCCTTGCCTACATTTGTTATTTTTTGTGTTTAAATCTTAGCCTCCTAGTGGGAGTGAAATATGAAATAGCACACAAAGGTTTTGAGAATCAAATGTGGTTGTGTGTGCAAGGGCAGTTTGTACATGGTTAAGAGCCATAGAAGTATAAGACATTCTCATTATTTTTTCATTGCCTATTTCCACATAACCAGTAACGAGTCCCATGTGCTGCTGTCAGAAATTGGAAAAGGGTCTGGCTGGAGTAAGGCAATGCATTGAGGTAAGGAGCAGGACCTATGTTCCCTGGGAGGAAGAAATTTGATCTATTGTATCCTTAGAAACCAGGATGATATAAGAGCATAGTTGTTGCCATTGTTAGTTGCTGTCAAGTTGGCTGTAACTCATGGTGACCTTATGTATAATGGGTTTGCTGTACAGTATGTACACATGACAGAATGAAATGTTGCCTTGTCTTGTGCCATCTTTGTGATCATTGGTGTGCTCGACTTCATGTTGTGGTAGAGGGTCAGTGAAAACAAAGGAAACCCTCAATAAGATGGAGTGTAGTAGGTGCTCAATACATTTGTTTAAACAAATGAGAAAGAGGAAGCAGGGAAGAAAGTTCTAAGTTGACTTCTGAAGGGACCCAAACTCACACCAAACCCAATGCCAGTTAGCTGATTCCAACTCATAAGAGCCCTATAGGACAGAATAGAACTGCTCCATAGAGTTTCTAAGGCTGTAAACCTTTATTGAAGCAGACTGCCTTGTCTTTCCCCTGTGGAGTGATTGGTGGGTTCCAACAGCTGACCTTTTGGTTAGTAGCTCAGTACTTAACACACTGTACTACCAGGACTCCTTTTTATAGGGATGAGCCTGTGTAAGAGGTGGGTGGGGTGAGAAACATACTTAAGCTACCTTTCAGCCTTTCCTCTGGCTGTGTTAATTCCTGGAGCCCAGACAGTATCCATCTCCTACCCCTTTAAGAATGCTTGGGGCTAGATTAGCTGCCAGGCAGCTGAGATTGTCAGTGGCTGGCCCATTGGTGCACCTGTGCAGCTCATTTAAGGTTCTCTGAATGCTCATTAGCAAATACAACTTAAGCTGTGTCCTCCTCCTGCTCCCCCACTTCTGGCTCCTTGCCATGTACAGGGTTGTCTGCTGGGGGCCTGAGAGGAGGCCTCTTTTCCTCTAGCTGCCTGAGTTCCATGGCATTCACATTCCTGGGTCAGATCCCAGGAGAGCATTCATTGGATTGAGCATCTGGGTATAGAAGGTCCAGTAAGCGTGGTGAAGAATCCCTTGTGGAGCAATGCCCTGCTTCCTCCAGGCTGAAGAGATATGCAAGCTCTTTGGTAGAAGGGATTTGTTTTAATTAGTTATCAGATTCCAACAGGGCCTGATCGCTTTTCTTGGTACAATAGATCTCCTCCAACTCAGTCCTTTCCTGTTCTCCTTAGAAAAGTGGGAAGGTCACTTTCTTTGAAAAGTCTTTTGGACACTTATGGCATGGCTGAGCACAACATGGGTCAGTCCATGATGTGATCTAAAGGTTGGAGGGGAATCACAGAACCACAAATCTAAGAACTGGAGGAAATTCAGAATTCACCTAAGTAGGAATTGTAAATGGATTAGATGAATTTATGTGCCCATTCCAAGGACTACTGGTGTGGTCCCGTAAGATAAGCACTGGACTGCTGACCACAAAGTCAGCAGTTCAAACCTACCAGCTGCTCCTTGGAAACCCTATACAGGGTCACTCTGAGTAGGAACTGACTCAACAGCACTTAACAGTAACAACAAAAGCACTGGATGAAACTGCCTGAAGTCTTTGTGCAATCAATGAATATCTATCATTGAGGGGAGGGGTCTGTGAATGCTGCAAATTTACCTTCTCCAATCTTACGTGAATCTTTTTCTCCCAGTGCCTGATTTCTACTAATACAGCCATTGCTTCACATTAATGCATTGTCTCTGTTAATATTTCTTACAAAATGCATGTGCGTCAGAGAGGAGTAACAAGAAGGTATTGAAGACATGAATGATTGATTGATTGAGACTGACAGTGAAAAAGACCATTCTCAATTTTGCTAGTTCTGGAAAATGCAATGCATTGGAAACTCTGAAAATAAATTGATTGTTGTTATTAAGTGCCGTTGAGTCGGTTCCAACTCATAGTGACCCTGTAGACTTTCCAAGGGAGTAGCTGGTGAGTTTGAACTGCTGATCTTTTGATTAGTTTTTGTTGTTGTTAAGTGCCATCAAGTCGATTCTGACCCATAGCGACCCTATATAGGGTTTCCAAGGAGCACCTGGTGAGCTTGAACCACCGATGTTGCATTTCAAACAACTTTGTAGTCTGACGCATTAGCCCACAACACCACATCAGGTAGTCCAGTGCTTATCCTACAGCACCACACCCCCATTTTGCTTGGGATTGCTTATCTGATTGTCTTCCAAAATGGCAGCTGGCTAAAAAGAAATAGGAGAACAAGTTGGTTTAGTGCAGGGGTGGGGAACCTTTTTTCTGCCAAAATTTATAACCTCATTTGTGTGCTGTACAAAATTACCAACTTAAATATTAGCCTGCTGTATTTGGTAAAACATCTTATGAATTCACCTCTAAGTCCTGGTGTGGTGCTGCAGGATAATGCACTGGACCAAAAGGTCCTTTTGAACTTCAAGGTTGGTGGTTCAAACCCACCAGTCGCTCCTTAGAAATCCTATATAGGGTCGCTAAGTCAGAATTGACTCAATGGCACTTAACAACAACAACAACAATAAAAAATGCACTGGATCAGAAGGTCGGCTTGAACTACAAAGTTGGCGGTTCAAACCCACTAGGCAATTCTTGGAAACCCTATACAGGGTTGCTATGAGTTGGAACCAACTCGATGGCACTTAACAACAACAACAACAAAACGATGACTGAAACTGCAGTTGCCTTGGCAGGGACAGACCAAATGATTTAGTGGGCCTTATAGGGCCGGCAGGCCAGATGTTCCCCATCCCTAGTTTAGTGGAAGGCAAGGTTGGAAACTCAGGTAGTCCCTGGTCAGAGTACAGTTTACAATGAAGGCACCAGAAAACTAGAGGAGGGAGGTACTGGCTACCTGTGGGAGGGCACAAGAACAACTCTACTCTTTCCTCTTTAGAAACTACCAGCTCTCTTAAAAAACTTGTAAAAATATGCTAACACAATATTTGCCAATTCAACATTTTTTCACATGTACAGTTCAGCGAGGCCAACTACATCAATCATGCTGTGCACTTAACACCATAAACAGAAACTTCCTAAACAGTGTTTCCTTCTCTGCTCCTCCCTTCTTCCCCTGCTGTGGTGGTGGTGGAGTGCTGTCCAGTCAGTTCCGAGTTACATCGACCCTGTGTAGGATTTCTGAGACTGTAAATCCTTACAAGAATTACAGCGACCCTGTGTAGGATTTCCGAGACTGTAAATCCTTACAAGAACAGAAAGCCTCATCTTTCCCCTGCAGAGCGGCTGGGAGATTCAAACTGTTGACCTTGCAGTTAACAGCCCAATATGTAACCCTCTAAGGAGCTCTGATAGCGTAGTGGTTACGAATCGGGCTGTGAACCTTAAGGTCAGCAGTTCGAAACTACCAGTGGCTCCGTGGGAGAAAGATGAGGCTTTCTACTCCTGTAAAGATTTATAGCCTCAGAAACCCTATACAGGTTTGCTATGGGTAGGAACCGACTCAACGGCACTTACCAACAACA
Organism: Chrysochloris asiatica; assembly: GCF_000296735.1. Taxonomy (NCBI): domain Eukaryota; kingdom Metazoa; phylum Chordata; class Mammalia; order Afrosoricida; family Chrysochloridae; genus Chrysochloris; species Chrysochloris asiatica. The sequence continues at coordinate 16,325,087 of NW_006408582.1, forward strand.
TGTAACCCTCTGTGCTACCAGGGCTCCTTCCCACCCCTAGTAACCACTATTAAACTCTGATCTTTATGCATTGGCCTATCCTAGGCATTTCATTTAGGTGAGATCACACTATATTTATTCTTTTGTGATTGATTTACTTCACTCATGTTCATGCATGCTGTAGCATCTTTCATGACTTCATTTCTCTATGTGGCTGAGTAATGTTTCCTTGTATGGAGTATAGATCACGTTTTGTTTATTCGTCATCTGTTTATGGACATTTGAGTTGTTTCCACCTTTGACAATTGTGAATAGTGCTGTAACGAACCTTGGTGTGCATGCATTTGGTTGTTTTGCTGCTTTCAAGTCTCTTGGATATATAGCTAACCATAGAATTTCTGGGTAATATAATAACTCTTAACTTTTTCTTCAAAGAGTTTGACTATTCTTCATAGCAGCTGTACTACTTGTATCCCTTCCAGCAATTGATGAGGGTTCTGATTTTCCAGAACTTCACCCACATTTGTTATTTTCTGTTTTTATTTTGTTTTATAATCTTAGCCATCTTAGCAAAATAAAGTGGTATCTTATTGTGGTTTTGATTTGGAATCCTGGTGTGGTGCTGTGGGTTAATGCGCCAGACTGCAAAGCCATTTGAACTGCAAGCTCGGCGGTTCAAGCTCACCAGCTTCTCCTCGGAAACCCTATACAGGGTCACTGTGGGTTGGAATCGACTCAATGACACTTAACAACAACAACAACAATAGCTAGGAGACCTGGTAGCATTGTAGATTATGAGCTGGGTTGTTAACTGCAAGGTCAGCAGTTCGAGTCTCCCAGTCACTTTGTGGGAGAAAGATGAAGCTTTCTGCACCCTTAAAGATTTACAGCCTCAGAAACTCTATACAGAGTTGGAACACAACCACCAATGCTAGGAAGAAAGCAAAAGGTCATGAAGAAGACAAGAATGAAGGAAAATGGATGTCAGAAGAGACTCTAAAACTTGCTCTCCTGTGGAGAGATGCTAAAACAAATGGAAGAAATGAGGACATAAAAGAATGGAACAGAACATTTCAAAGTGCATCTTGAGAAGAAAAGTATTATAACGGAATGTGCAAAGACCTGGAGCTAGAAAACCAAAAGGGAAGAACACACTCAGCGTTTCTGAAGCTGAAAGAATTGAAGAAAAAATTCAAGCCTTGACTTGAAATATTGAAAGATTCTATGGGCAAACTATTTAATGACACAGAAAGCATCAAAAGGAGATGGAAGGAATACACAGAGTCATTGTACCAAAATAAATGGATGGTGTCCATTTGAAGTAATATATGATCAAGAGGCAAAAGTACTGACAGAAGAAATCCAAGGTGTACTGAAGACATTGTCAAAGAACAAAGTTCTGGGAATTGATGGAATACACATGGAAATCTTTCAACAAACTGGTACAACACTGGAGGTACTCACTCATCTATGCCAAGAAATTTGGAAGATAGCTACCTGTCCAATTGATTAGAAATCAATCCACATTTGTGCCCGTTTCAAAGACAGATAACCCAAAGGAATGTGGAAACCATCGAACAATATCTTTAATATCACATACAAGTAAATTTTTGCTCATGATAATTAAAAAATGGCTACAATAAGACATTGACATGGAACTGCCTGAGGTTTAAGCTGGATTCACATGAGGATGAGGAATGAGGGATATAATTGAAGATATCAGATGCATCTTGTGTGAAAGTAGAGCATACCGGAAATATGTATACCTTTGCTTTATTACCTATGCAAAGGCTTTGGATATGTGTCATGGCATGCTATGGATAACATTGTGGAGAATGCGTATTCTGGATCACTTAATGAGGAACCTGTACAGAGACCAGGAGGTAGTTGTTTGAACAGAACAAGAAATCATTGAATGCTTTAAAATCTGGAAAGGCGTATGTCAGGGTTGTATACTTTCACCATACGTATTCAATCTGTATGCTGAGTAAATAATTTGAGAAGCTGGATTATATAAAGAAGATGTGGCATTGGGAATGGAGGAAGACTCATTAACAACCTGTTATATGCAGATGATGAAACCTTGCTTCCTGGAAACAAAGAGGACTTAAAATACATACTGATGAAGATCAAAGACCATAGCATTCAGTATGGATTGCATCTCAATGTAAAGAAAACAAAAATCCTCAACACTGTAATAATAAATAACGTCATGAAGTTGTCAAAGATTTCATTTTGCTTGGATCCACTATCAACACTCATGGAAGCAGCAGTCAAGAAATCAAACGATGTATTGCATTAGGCAAATCTGTTGTACAAGATCTCTTTAAAGTGTTCACCAGAAAATATGTCAATTTGTAGACTAAGGTACACCCTATCCAAGCCATGGTATTTTCAATATCTTCATATGCATGTGAGTTAGACAGGGAATAAGGAAAATGGTAGAAGTGATGCATTTGAGTTATGATGTTGGAGGAGAATATTAAAAGTACCATGGACTTTTAGAAGAACAAACAAATCTGTGTTGGAAGAAGCATAGTCAGAATGCTCCTTATAAACCAGAAGGGTGAGACTTCATCACTCATATGGGACATAGTATTAGAAGAGATCAGTCCTTGGAGAAGTGGAGGGTCTGTGAAAAACAGGAAGACTCCCAACAAGATGGACTGGCATAGTGGCAGCAGCAATGGGCTCAAGTGTAACAAGGAATATGAGAATGGCACAGAACTGTGCTTTTTTTTTTTTTTTTTTTAAAGTTTTTGAACAATTCATCTGGGGATACACCAAATTGCTATACCAACGGACCCTAGCATTCAAGAGGAGGTGCCAAGAACTTGAATTTAAGAAAGATAAACCTGTTTCCTTTGAGTCAATTCACATTCACAGTGGTCTTTTTAAAAAGTTTTTTTTTATTGTGAATTGAGTGATAGCTTACATGGGAGAACATCAGTTTACATTCATCCTATCGTATTTCATTTCATTGCAATGATTACAATCCCCTCCATGCATTTCAACAGCATTTGCTTCTATTCCCTCTGTTTTTTTTTTTT
>NW_006408582.1:16328636-16356978 GCF_000296735.1 Chrysochloris asiatica
CTCTGGAAACCCTGTGTACCGAGGTGGTGGGATTGATCTTCACTCTAAAGATTTATCCCTCTTTTGAGCTACTAATTCCATAAGTGTAGGTCAAGTTCATCAAATTGTAGTGGATTACTCTTTTTTTCCTCTTCTTTCTTCCTCTAATCGAGTTCTGATCATTAAGCCATTGAAGCCAGGTCAAATGGGTACTATCTGCAAGTATGGGTGTTCTTGTGCATTTCCCCCCACTTCACATCAACTGGACGCTTCACTTTCCTCTCTAGTCCTCTGTGGCCATGTCCCTGTCCCTGGGCCCAGGAGTCCCCAGGTCTCACCATACTGCTGGCCAACCCGGTCTCAAGCCAGGTTGACAGGAGTGAATTGAACGTGGTCAGACTTAGCTCACAACTTCATTGCTGTTTTCCCCCCACTTCTCCTTATTGATAGACCAACCTGGTCACCAGCAGGACCACATGCCTACTTGTGTATTACCTTTGAATCTCAGTCTTAGAAGGAGGTTTGCCCTGAGGGGACCTGACCACTTGCCTTAATGGCTCCCGGGTGAACAACTTGCTTGTTCTGGTAGTAGTCAATCAGATTGCCATTATTGTTTTTTATTTTTCTTGCTGGTCTTTCTTTCAAGAAGTATCTTCTGTTCTTCTAGCTGCTCCAGGTTGGTCTGCTTGTCCCCTCATGTGGAAATTTCCCACCTCAGAAGATTCCGGATGGGATCAGGATTCTGCCTATGGTCTTATGTAATGTAAAGACTCCATAGGATGCCTCCTTCACTAGGCAAGTTGTAGCCCTATTTTAAGTATTCCAATTAGTTATAGGCAGAAGACGAACTTACAAGCTTTCTATGGTGATATTTCTGGCTACTCTTTTCTCTCTCCCTCAAGTGTCTATTTTATAATAGTAGGCAAGGAAAACCAAGATTCAAAAGATAGCCAAGCATCTTAACATTATTTCCCCTCTTTTACCCATTCAAACCATGCCTCAATCTTGGTCATTGTTTTGTTCTATTGTGCATAAGGCCACTATGAGTCACAGCCAACTCCATGTCACTTAACAAAAACAATGGCTAATGGTATGGAGCATCTTTGCATGTATTTATTGGTAATTGGCATATCCTCTTTGGATAAACCTTCAGCTCTTGATTCCACCTCTTGGAGAGAATAGATTCCTTGTTTTGGGAGCCCTATGTTCATGGCACTGATGCCAGTTCTTTGTTGACTGTGCCACTTTGGGGGATAGGCTGGGGAAAGTGAAGTTCCAGCTGCTAGTTTCTTTAGACTAAAAATTTACTTGGGTCATTGGGCTGGAGTGCGAGGAGTATTACATTGCTAATAAGTAAGAATGTGGCAATTCATGTGTTGATCAGGAATTCTAATGAGCCTGACTCCTATTAATATTTTAAGTATTTATAGGATTAGATTTTAAAGTCAAGCGCATAAGCCAATCCAGTTTGAATTAGAAGAACTTAAGTGGCAAAATATCCTCTGGTCAGATTTATCAATTTTTCCTAAGGAGATCAGAATGGGAAGAAAGAGGAGCGTGTATTATATAGGTCAGTTAGACTTTAACGAGCCCAATAACAGTGGGTGAGTGGGTTGAACTAGGTCAGAAATCCTGGGTCCAAGTCCTTGTGTTAGGGTTACACTGAGTAAGTGGCATCTTTTATTGACTCATTCTTTTATTTGCCATTCAAAAGGCATGTATTATGCCTGGGCCTCTGATGATATAGTAATGAAAAAGACATAGGTCCTTGTCTTTATAGAGCTTCGAATCAAGTGAGGTGTACAGACAAGGAAAGAGACCTTTTAAACAGTGTGATAAGTATTCTAAGAGGGCCATACACAGCACACACTGGAGAACTCAGTTTTCCCATCTTTGAAAAGGGAATGTTATCCTCTAATCATGAAGCCTCAGAGCTGGTCCAAGAACAAGGCATGTGGTGTTAATTCCTGAAACAGATGGTCAAGGGTGGTTCTCAGTGCTCATCCATATGATATGGGCAGCTCCAATCATAATAAAAGTTTCTTACATCTGCAAAGTGTTTCATACATTTCAAAACAATTTTATAGTCAATGTCCCATTTGCTCTTCCAGGGATGACTCAGAAAGTCCAATGTCACATGGTTTGTTGATAGCAGACCTGTGACTAGAACCCAAGCATACTTTGTTGGCTAATTCTATGGCATGAATTGAGTGAAAGATAAAGTGAAGGAGTTAGCATAGAGAGAAGAGGACAGGGGTTCCAGTAGTTCATTCATTCATTCATTTATTCATTTTTACAACTAGGAAATCCTCATTGAGTGTTGACAAATGGTGCTATAAAGGCACCATGTTACCCTGAGACAGTACTGAATTCTTTTTTGGGCATGCAGCAAGTTCAGGTCAAAACTGGGGCTTGAATTCCAGTCAGGACCTCTTTCCACAAGACCACACGTGATGTTACTTTGGGTAACCTGGCAAATCGTCAGAAATGGTATGTGTGTGTATGTGTGTGTGCGTACACATGCACATACTTAGAACAGAGGTTGTGGGTTGTTCCAGGCAGCTGGGGTTGGCCAAGTGCAAGTCAGGTAGCAAGAATATGAAGGTTGGGACCACACCCAGGACCAGGATTCACCTTCTTGGAATCTTGCAGAATCGCTGGAGCTTCCTTTTCTATCAGGAGAGCAGACCACTTAGGTCTGCTTACCCCTCCCCCTCCCAGGGAGAAGGGACCCATTTTGGATTGGAGGAGTAGCAGATGTCTGTGTCCTTGGAGATCCTGCTTTGTGGAGGTGCTGATTTTCTGGTGGTGACTTGGACTGAAGAGTTGTTGTTGTTGCTAAGTGCCATCGAGTAGGTTCCAACCCATAGTGACTCTGTAGAGGGTTTCCAAGGAGCAACTGGTAAGCTTGAACCACCAATCTTGCAGTTTAAACTGACTTTGCAGTCTAGCACATTAATCCACAGCACCACACCAGGACTTGGGATAGGGAGTTGTTATTGTTAAGTGCTATCCAGTTGATTCCAACCTATAGAGACCCTGTATAGGGTTTCCGAGGAACAGCTGGTGAGCTTGAACCACCGACCTTGCAGTTCAAATGGCTTTGCAGTCTGGTACAAGTGTTACACCAAGACTCTGGGGAGTAGGAAGTGGGAATTGTGCCTGATGGCTGTTTCTGCTTGCTTTCTGGAAAGCCAAGAACACCTAGGACAGGGACTCATGGGAGATGCCCTTGTATTTACAATACTTATAGAACTGTGAGTCATAGAGAAGCAAATAAGGAAGTTTGGGAAGGGCATCTCAGTAAACTAAGTCATCTGGGACAATGGGATGGAACTAGGGGAAACAAGAGAGAAACCAGTAACCTGTCAATGGAAATTGATGTGAAATTGTCTTTATTCTTGAAATGAAAACATTATTTTTAAAAACTATCTATCTATTTTAAGTGAAAACAACCTGACAAATAAGGAATTTGGAATCAGCCATGATACCTAGGTTAAAGTCCTAGGTTAGCAAACTCAGTAGCTATGTGCTCATGAACATACCAGTTAATGCCTTACTCTTAAGTTTTCTCATTTTAAAAATACCTTCCTTAGAGGGTTTTGCTGAGGTTCAAGTAAAATGAACTTATAGGACACTGCTTTGTAAGCTGTTGAGTGCTACATACGTGGTGACAGTTTATTATTGTTGTCATGGAAGTTTCTTTCCAACTTTAAGAGCCTGGGGTCTGGTGATGACTGGAATGACACCATTAGTAATTCTTTCTTTTGGCTTACCCATTGCTCCTTCCCTGGGGAGCAGCATGGTTTCCATCTCTGGCAAGAAAGGTAGGATAGCAGAAAAGCATTAAGTGCATGGGGACGAGGGGGGCGGGCTGTTAGAGAAGAAAATTCTGGATGATGGGAAAAGATGTTCCTTAAAAGAGAGGCTGGAGCGCAAGGTGGGCATGCAGATAAATGTGCTCATATGGCCAATTTCTAGGTAGGGATCAGGGAAGGGCTTTGGGGAAAAGGACACAATGGTCCCTCTTTTCTGCCTTCCAATCCCTTGAGTCTGAGCTGGGCTTTTCGAGTGACAGTCCATCTCGGACCTAACATGGATGTTCCACCCACCTTGTCAAGCTTGGCTAAATAAAGACATGGCTCCTATAGGGATTGGTTGGGGCTGAGAGCTTTCCTGGGGACACTAGGCAGCAGGAGGTGGCTCCCTGCAGCTTGGCAGAAGCAGCCATTGCCCCTTTTCCTTTATTCTGTCTCTGACCTTGGGTAACCTGGCAAATAGTCAGAAATGGCATATGTGTGTGTGTGCACATGCACATACTTAGAACAGAGGTTGTGGGTTGTTCCAGGCAGCTGGGGTTGGCCAAGTGCAATGCTGGCACCAGGATAGTGCTGGGTGTGGCCAGCACTATGTCAATCAGAGAGTGCTGTGTAGTCAGGGGCAGTGAGGAAGAAGCCTGACAAGGAGCTAGGATATTTTAAGCTTACAATAGCTCAACAGAAGGGCAATTTACCCTAGCTCAGCTACTCCTGTCACTGAGGAGTTGTGAAAGGGGCTACTGAGGAATGGGGGTTTCAGGTGTCTAAAAATGTCTGGGATTTCTGGTGAAAGAGGAGTTTGGAGCAACAATCTTTCCCAGGCTTGTCTTGGACAGAAATAAAGACATTGCCAAAAATTGTTTTGCGTGCCTTCTCCCTCTCCTCTATGAATTCCTCTGCTGCTTGTCCCAGGCCTCCCAATCCCCAAACTGACTAGATTCTAGGCTCTGTGGATAGAAAACTAATTAGTACAAGTTTGGAGGATTCATTATAGAGTGGCTGTAGAGGGAATTCCTGATGTTGGATTAGATGACCTTGAAGCCTGTTCAACGCTGACAGTCTATGTTTATAATCAGATCTGAGTTTTGATGTGTGATGTTGGCATTTAAAAAGAGAATCTAAAGATAGTTAAGTTTTAGTGGAGGCATTCTCAGCGTCATCAAGTGAGATTGGGGGCATAAGGAATGACTTTTGGGTGCCCCTGAAATAATCGCTCTCACTCTTCTTGTATTTAACATTGGCCTGGTCTGACCAAAGTTCTGACTGTTTTACCCCTGCCATGAATGGAGGCGAGCCCTTCAGAAGCTCCTTTGCCTGGTTCCCACCACCCCCTGTGCCCCATCCTATTCTATTTTTCGTACCAGCATATAGAGAATGAGTAGTTATAGACAGGGAATAGGTTGGTAAAAAGGGAGGTGAGATTTGATTTTTGGTAAGGGGGAAGGTGACTGAGTTCTCCTACCTACCTCTCCTTTGTGGGCACAGAGAGGGTTGTTGTTGTTAAGTACTGTTGAGCAAGTTTCCACTCACAGCAACCCTGTATGGGGTTTCTGAGGAGCAGCTGATGACTTTGAACTGCCAACCTTGCTGTTCAAACCGACCTTGTGGTCGAGTGCTTACCCTACAATGCCACACCAGGACTCCCCAGAGAGGTTGTTGTTGTTGTTAAGTGCTGCCAAGTAGATTCCGATCCATAGTGACCCTGTATAGGGTTTCTAAGGAGCAGCTGGTGAGCTTGAACCACCGACCTTGCAGTTCAAACAACTTTGCAGTCTGACGCATTAGCCCACAGTGCCACAACAGGACTTCCCCCAGAGAGGGTGGTGGGGGACAAACATGATGGGGAAGAATGATTATGGAAGGAACTGAGGATAAAAGTCATGAACGTGGGGGTCTAGGCTGTGGGGCTCTAGGCTTGGTAGTGTGTGTGGTAGATTCACCTATGGTATTGAACAGAATTCATAGCACCTCTAGTTTCCTCTTATAGAAATGAGAAAAAACTCTGCTCTCTAACCCCAGTCTCCACATGGGTGTCAATGGATATCAGACAAGCTAAGGTATGTTAAAGTGTCTTAATTAAATTTATGGAGATCGATTATTTTTCTCTATTTATTTTGCAGTTAGTTGAGGCTAAGGGAAGCCTGCCTAAGATTTTTCTATTATTTTTGTTGGGAAGGTAGAAGTAGTGAGGAGGTGGGCAGAACCCAAACTCAAAAAGTGGGAGGAAGAATTCTGGAATCCATGTTACCTGTAGCAGAGAAGTTCTACTTCAGAGTTGGATGGGTGATTGCTTCTGACTTGTAAGGGAGGCTGTGTCAGGAAGTGAAACACTCAATAGTCTAGGGTGTCAGATGACCTGATTTATAAAAATATTTACTGTGAATTGAGTGAAGGTTTACAGAGCAGATCATGAGTTTTTTATTAAACAAATCACACACTTCGTTTCATTTCAATGATTACAACCCCCTTCATGTAACACCAGTTATCCCACTTCCTTCTTGTGATTCTGGTTTCCATTCCACCCTCCTTCCTATCCCTTCTGAACTTTGTCCTTGGGTAAATGCTGCCCTATTGATCATTATTGGTTGCCCATTCCAAGTGATGTCATCTTACTGGTGTTGTCCTCCTAGCTACCACATGGCTGAACATTGGGCCATGAGAGTGAATTCAGTTTCAGACCTGAACTGTGACTGACCCCTGTATTCTCGGGTTCCTCCAGTCTCTTTCTGACCAGTTGTTGTTGTTGTGATGTGTCTTGGAGTTGATTCCAACTCATAGTGACCCTGTACAGGGTTTCCAAGGCTGTAAATCTTTACGGGAGCAGAAAGCCTCATCTTTCTCCCGCGGAACAGCTGGTAGTTTCAAACTGCTGACCTTGCGGTTCACAGCCAGATTCGTAACCACTACACTACCAGAGCTCCTTTTCTGACCAGTAAGCCCAATCTTTTCCATAAAATTTTAATATATCATATGTATTTTTTCCACTGTGATATATATATTGTCACTATAGGATAGGCATTGGACTGCTAACCACTGGCCACTTTCTGCTCCTGTGAAGGTTTATAGCTTCAGAAACATTATACCTGGCTGTTATGAGTTGTAACAAACTCAACAGCACCTAACAACAACAACAATGTACATGTGTGTGTGTGATATACATGGTACACACACACACACACACACACACACACACACATACACGGGGGCTTAAAAAAGTTCATGGCAAGAATTCCATTATCTTTTTTTGAAACCTTTTATTGTGAATTGAGTAAAGGTTTACAGACAAGATCATCAGTTTCAGAGTCATGGTGATCAATGTTCACATGTTCCATTGGTCCGTTGGACTAGTTGATTCCAAGCATCTTCAAATTTTATTCACATTTCTTTCTTCCACACATGGAGAGACCAATAGTTGTACCTTAGATGAGCTTTTAAGATCCCAGTTGCTACTATCAAAGTAGAATGTAGAACCTTGTCTTTGTGGACTGTGCTAATGCCAGTCGACCATGGTGAAAGGGCCTGATTTTGAGATGCCGATCTGTCAGTTGCTGGTCTTATTAAGACCTTAACAAATCATGGCTGTCTTCAAATCTCAGTTTGTTTACTTCTAAAGGGAAGTTAATTCTGCCTCATCTTACTCTCAGAAGTAGTGTAAGGTTTTAGAGATCACAGATGTGAAAGGTGCTCTGTGAAACTGTGGGGGGTGCTGCCTCCATGTAAAATAGTATTGAGAGGGTCTTGTTGGAGTAACTTCTAATTGGTCTCCCTGTTCCAGCCTCCCATCCAAGGACTGCTGCAGCACCTGACCCCTCCCCATCTAATGGATGCCCTGGGGTGGGTGGGGCTGCAGAAAGGTGAAGCAGATCTCCACCTTTTGCCAGTGTCTATCTCTAAGGAGAATTATGAAGCACTGAGAATACTGACTGAAATCAATTAGAGAAATCAATGCCTCTGAGTGCAGTATGCACTTCTCTCAACCAACCTGCCCCAGCAGCTCTGTTCATTCTTTGGAAATATGATGGTTTGTTAAACCCTGCTGGTCTCTTTTCCCAGACTAGCTTGCTTTATTTATTTCAGGCTGGGCCTTGGGAATGGGGTGTCTAGGAATGCCTTTGTGGGATGGAATACTGGTGAGAAGGGAGAGGATTAGGAGGGAGACTGGGGGCTGGGACAGAGCTGGGAGAGCCTGTGGCTGATACAGGCTCACAGTGCCAATGTGAGTCCTGTGGAGCTGCACTGGGCTGGACAGGATCTTTTTCACACTCTAGACTCAAATCCCAAAGATTGGCTGGGGCATGACCCATAGTAAAGAAATTTTAGTTCTCATGACTTTCCCCCACTTTTGTTGGACAGAGCAGGGAGAGAAGGACTCTTTAAGGTGCTCTGAATTGGGACATGAAAATTCATGTTGTTGTTAGGTGCCATTGAGTTAGTTTGGACTCATAGTGACCCTGTGTACAACAGAAGAAAACACTGCCCGGTCCTGTCCCATCCTCACAATTCTCGTTAAATTTTAACTAATTATTGCTGCCATTGTGGCAATTCATTTTGTTGGAGGTCTTCCTTTTTTTCCCTGACCCTCCACTTTTCCAAGCATGATGTCCTTCTCCTGGGATTGGTCTCCAGGATGGCCTTTCAACATGTCCAAAGAATGAGAGATGAAGTCTCACCATTCTTGCTTCTAAGCAGCATTCTGGCTGTACTTCTGCCAACACAGATTTGTTTGTTCTTCTGGCAGTCCATGGTACTTTCCATATTCTTCACCAACACCATATTTCAAATGCATTAGTTCTTCTTTGGTCTTTCTTTTTCATTGCCCAACTTTTACTTGTATATGAGGCTGTTAAAAATGCATGGCTTGGGTCAGGTATACCTTAGTCCTCAAACTGACGTTTGCTCTTGAACACTTTAAGAAAGTCTTGTGCAGCAGATTTGTCTAATACCTCTTTTGATTTCTTGATTGCTTCTTTCATGAGTGTTGATTGTAGACCTAAGCAAAATGAAGTCTTTGACGATTTCAATCTTTTCTCCATTTATCATGATGTTATTTATTGGTCCCGTTGTGAGTATTTTTGTCTTCTTTACATTGAGGTGCCATTCATATTGAGGGCTGTAGTCTTTGATCTTCATCAGTAAGTATTTTAAGTCCTTTTTGCTGCCACTAAACAAGGTTGTATCATCTGTACATCGCAGGTTGTTAATGAGTCTTCCTCCAATCCTGATGCCAGGTTCTTCTTCATATAATCCAGCTTCTTGGATTATTGGCTCAGCATACAGACTGAATAAGTATGATGAAAGGATACTACCCTGGCACACACTTTTCCTGATTTTAAACCATCAGTGTCCCCTTGTTCTGTTCTAACGGCTCCTTCTTGATCTATACACAGGTTCCTCACGGCACAATTGTGTTCTGGAATACCCATTCATCACAATGTTATCTGTAGTTTGTGTAATAAAATGTCAAATGCCTTTGCATAGTCAATAAAGCACAAGTAAACGTATTTTTGGTATTCTGTACTTTAAGCCACAGTCCGTATGACATCAGCATTGATATCCCTTGTTCCATGTTCTCTTCTGAATCTGGCTTGAATTTCTGACAATATACTGCTTACAACCATTTTAAAATTATTTTCAGCAAAATTGTACTTGCATGTGATATTAATGATATTATTTGATGATTTCTGCGTTCTATTGTGTCACTTTTCTTTGGAATGGGTACAAAAATGGATCCCTCCCTACTGGTTGGCATACACAAGTGGACACCTTTAGTGCTGCATCAGTTTGTTGAAACATTTCAATTGGTATTCTGTAAATTCCTGGAGACTTGTTTTATGTCAGTACCTTCAGTGAAGCCTAGACTTCTTTTCTTCAGTACCATCGGATCTTGATCATGTGGTACCTCTTGAAATGGTTGAACATTGACCAATTCTTTTTGGTACAGTGTATTTCTTCCATCTTCTTTTCATGCTTCCTGAATCATTCAATATTTTGCCCATTGTTGTTGTTATTAAGGCTATCAAGTCAATTCCAACTCATAGTGACCCTGTATAGGGTTTCCGAGAAGCAGCTAGAGGGTTTGAACTGCTGACCTCTTTTGGTTTGCAGTCCAGTGCTTATCCTACAGTGCCACACCAGGAATCCAATTTTGCCCATAGAATCCTTAAATATTGCAAATCGAGGCTTGAGTTTTTTCTTCAGTTCTTTTAGCTTGAGAGAAGCTGAGCTTGTTCTTCCCTTTTGGTTTCCTAACTCCAAGTCTTTGCACATTTCATGATGACAATTTACTTTGTCTTCTTGAGCTGCCCTTTAACATTTTGTGTTTAGTTCTTTTACTTCCTCATTTTTTTCTTCTAGTTGTTCTAGCTTCTATACCTTCAAGAGTGGAGTCCTGGTGTGGAGTTGTGGGTTAATGCCCTGGATTGCAAAGTCGGTTTGAACTACAAGGTCAGTGGTTCAAGCTCACCTTGGAAACCCTATACAGGGTCACTATGGGTCGGAACTGACTCGATGGCACTTACAACAACAACCTTCAAGAGCAAGTTTCAGGGTCTCTTTTGACATCCATTTTGGCCTTTTCGCTCTTTCCTATCTTTTAAATGACCTTTTGCTTTCTTCATGCATGATGTTCTTTTTTCCTAATGTTTTATTGTGAATTACGTGATAGTTTACATGGGAGAATATTCGTTTTACATTCATCCTATAGTATATCATTTCATTGCTATGGTTACAATCCCCTCCATGCATCATCAACCATCCAAAGGGTATACACTACAAGTATGCCCCCCAGTCATCAGCACATAGCCCCTCTCCCTCTCTGTGTCTAAAGTCCCCAACAGCTCCATCTTTCTACGTCATTGTCTCTGCCTCCATCTCAGGCATCACTGCTTCTCTGGGTAGGGTCCCGCTCTCCGCTCTTCTCCCTTGATGGTCCCAGGGACCTCCGCTCTTAGGCTGAAAAGTTAATCAATCCCTTCCTTGCTAAAAAACATCTACCTTTACAATTCCATCCCTCACAAGCAGTCCAGGTAACAATTATTCACTATTGTATCACAAGAGATCCATCCAGATTTCATTTCATCAGCCCCGCCTAGACAGATTGTATACTACTCAGTGGAGATTCTACCTTCCTCCATGCCCTATGAATCTAGCTTCCCTCTTGTAAGCTTGTAAGCCAGTCACTTCTATGCATGATGTTCTTGATGTCATCCTCAACTCTTCTGGATTTTGGTCATTAGTGAGTATGCATCAAATCTGTTCTTGAGATGGTCTCTAAATTCAAGTGGGATATACTCAGTATCAGATCTTCACTCTTGTGGACTTGTTTTAATTTTCTTCAACTTCAGCCCCAACTTGTATATGAGCAATTGATTTTGTTTGTTCTATAGTCAGCTCCTGGATTTGTTTTAACTGGTGATATTGAGCTTTTTACTATTTCTTCTCACAAATGTAGTCAATTTGGCTCCTATACATTCCAGCTGATGAGGTCCATGTGTATAGTTGCCATTTATGTTACTGAAAAACTATTTGCAGTGAATAAGTCATTGGTCTTACAAAATTCTATCATATGATCTCGAGTATCGTTTCTGTCACCAAAGCCCTATTTTCCAATTATGGATCCTTCCTCTTTGTTTTCAACTTTTATATTCTAATCACCAATAATTATCAATGCATGTTGATTGCATGTTTGATCAATTTCAGACTGAAGATGTTCGTAGAATTCTTCAATTTCATCATCACTGGCCTTAGTGATTGGTGTGTAAATTTGAATAATAGTGGTATTAATTAGTCTTCCTTGTAAGCATATGGATATTATCCTATCATACACAGCCTTGTATTTCAAGATAGATCTTGATAATGTTCTTTTTGATGATGAATGTGATGCCATTCCTCTTCAATTTGTCACTCCTGGCATAGTAAACCATGTGATTGTCAGAGTCAGAATGGCCAATACCAATCCATTTCAGCTCATTAATGCTTAGGATATTGATGTCTATGCATTTCATTTCATTTTGACAGCATCCAGTTTTTCTAGATTCATACTTTGTACATTTGATGTTCCGATTACTAATGGAGGTTTGCAGCTGTTTCTTCTCATTTTGAGCTGTGCCTCATCAGTAAATGAAGGTCTTAAGAGCTTTGCACCATTCATGTCATTATGGTCAACTCTACTTTGAGAAGGCAGCTCTTCCTCAGTCGTAATTGAGTGTGGAATCTATGAGGCTTATTTTTTCGGCATTATATGTGACAATATTCTGGTGCTCTTCATCATGCTTCAACAGTCGATATTCTGTTGCTGACTGTGTTTCACTGCTATTCATAAGGTTTTCAGTGGGTAAACATTCAGAAGTAGCCTGCCTCTCCTTCTTCTTAGTCTGTAACTTCAACTGAAACCTGTCCACCATGGGTGACCCTGCTGGTACTTAAAATACTGGTGGCATATTTACTAGCACCACAGCAACATGAAAGCTACCACAATATGAAAAACTGACAGGTGAATGGTGGTGAAAATTCAAAGGCTTAGAGAAACTTTGCTCTGCTTACTTATTCATGGCACATAGGTGCAGAGCCCTGGTTCCATGTTGTGTGAGTTCGAATCCTATGCCTGTCACTTAAAATCTGGAAATGACAATTTAAATCATTTCCATTTCCTCAGTTTTTTTCACTTGTAACATGGGACTAATAATAGTACCTACTTACAGAGTTATTGCAATAGTGAAAGGAATTAATACCTATATATTACCATCAAGTTCAATGATTTCTTTCCAGTGACATAGCCTAAGCTCTCAGGGCTGCTCCCTCTCTGAGTGCAGGACAAGACCCCTCCTTCCTGTCCCCTGTGTTCAATCTGTCACCACCCTCCTGCTGAGTCATCTTTACAATGCTTCTGACAATCACCTCCTCCCCATGCCCACCGCCACAGTCTGTTTGGGGCCCTCATTACCACAGGCCAAAACTGTTAAAATTGCTTCCTAACTGGTCTCTTGTCTCCATCCTTCACACAGCTGTCTGATCAATCTTCCTAAAACATCATTTTCATTATGTCATTTGCCTGCTCAAATATCTTCAGTGGCTCCTATGGGGTCAAAATCTAAGCCAGAAATATTTGGTCCTCACTGTGCATCCCAATAGGACTTTCCAGATTTCTTCCACCAGCCTCCTCCCCACTAGTAGTTCCTCCCAACTACTGGACAGTTCCTCAAGTGCTTCTTACTACCTTGTTTTCCCTTTGCTATTCCTCTTAATTCAGATCACTCTTCTCTGCCTTCAGCTAAATTTCACCCACCCTTCTAGGCCCAGCTTGAATCTTACCTTCCAGGAATTGTCGTTGTTATTGTCAAGTGCTGTCGAATCAGTTCCAACCCATAGTGACTCTGAATAGGGTTTCCAAGAAGAGGCTGGTGGGTTTGAACCAGTGACCTTGTGATTCAAACTGATCTTGCAGTCCAGCGCATTATCCCGAACAACCACTCCAGGTGCTCCCCTGAAGTTCAGTGGTATAATAAACCATTAGTTCCTTTATCTAAGTTGATCTCAGTGGGCCTTGGGTTGTTCACTATGTTTTCACAGGTGTATGACCTCACTCCATCCCTGGCCTATCAGTGCTTCTGGGACAGGAGCAGCCCTTTAGGCACCACATTTCCCATCGGCCTCACTTCTGTGCTAGTAGGTATTCAATACATGTGTCCTGGTTGATCCACTGAGGGACATTCCAATGTTTCAGGGCTGAGGGCACCTCTGTGGTTCTTGTGAAGCATCTTGTGAAGCATCTGGTTTGCTTTTATTTCTGGGACAAGGGGACATTCATAAGAGGAAAAGATGAGATTCACATAGGTCTGGTCAGTGTGGCTATGCTCTGCTGCTAATGAATGTATGCCAACTGACCAGATCTATGGCAATGACAGGATGGATCTGCCAGATAGGGTTTTCTTCTGTTCTTGTCGTGGCCTTTTCCGCCAGGACCTCTGCTACCAGGCAGTTTCGTTCAGGCATCACAAAATGGCTGAGAAAGAGGATGGAGGGCGCAGAGGGCCAAAGTCTTTGAGATGGGCAGAAAGGAAGAGGCGGGTTGGAGGACAACTGCATGCTGTGCTTGCAGGGCTCAGAGAAAACTGCGTTCCCGCCTAAATCCGCAACATGGAAGTTGCTCCCTCTAGCTTTCCCACTAGCGAAGGCAGCTTGCTGGTTTTATGAGTGACCCCTCCCTTCGAGTCCAAGTCGATTTCAATCATTTACCATTTCCAGAGTCTTGTTAATTTTTTAAAAATGCAACTTAAAAGGCACTACCAAATACCCCTTAGATCCATCTCAGATCGATTTTGGGAGCGCGGAAAGTTTACCAGGCATTGAGTGTACCCCACCCTGCCTAACACAGGATGTGTGCCAGGGAGCGCGAAGCTGCATGCAGGATTGTGAGCGCGAAAGCTGAGGTGAGGAATGCAGAGCAGGTCTACTGTAGCTGAGAAGGTGTCAATTACCGAGTGCGAAACTGCGACGCCGGGCATTCTTTGGTGTGGGCCCAGTGTGCGCCGCGGCTTGTGTACCCCGCGTGTTCGCAGCCCCACCATCTCGCCCCCCTCTTGCCGGAACGTGTCGGCAACCTCCTGTCTCCTTCAGCCCTTTCCCAGCCAGACGCTTCCTTTTTGGTGTTTTTTGTAAATTCCGTGACTAAAACACATCTGTGAGCCCGGCCCATCGACAGATGGATCAATCGCCCCCTTTCCAGCTGGGGTAGGGGGAACCCCACCCGGCACCTCAGGAGCAGGGAAAAGAAATAACAACTGCTTCGTGACGAGCACCTCGGAGCCCATCCTGTGGCCAAGAAGGGGGCCCCCCTGAGCAAGGTGGCAGTGGCCGCTGAGCCTGGCGCGAAACCCTGGCCTGGGGCGGTCTCGAGACGTCCCCACCGGAATCTTCCTGTGTGGCTACGACAGGTTCGCCGGCCTCTGAAGAGGCGGTCAGCGTACCCCTGAACAGCAGTTTTCTCCCCGAGCTGGAAGAGGAAGGCCAGCGGGGAAAGGGGAGTCTCAAAAGGCTGAGCGGCTGGGGCAGGCGGGGGACCAGAGTGCCGCGGGCGTTTGGGGAAAGTTCTCGAGCTCCGAGCTCCATACGGAAAGCACACGTGTCTACGCGCGCCGACCTAGACCCGGGGCAGGAAGGCAACGCTGGGGACTGGTGCTGGAGGGGGTCTTTTTCCATGGTGCCAACGGGGAGATGCTGTACTTGGGCTTTCGGGCTGGGGCAGGTTTTTCTATTGCCCTTCCTTCCTCCTGAGGCCCCGGGAAGGCTCCGGCATGCCTAATTCGTTGCCCTCGGGCCTCGGCTCAGCCTTCGAGACCCGGCGGCCGCAAGAGCAGGGACCGTGGGGGCTTGGAGCGCGAAACCCACCCGCGGGAGCGGGGCTTAGAGTGGGGATGGGGGGGGTGGGTGGGACAGGACGAGCGATGTGCGAAGGCTTCTGTGGACTTGAGCCAAAACTGTGGCCTGGGAGCCGGTCAGTTTCCGGCAGGTCAGTCCCGGGAAGGGCAGGCTGCTAAGCGGAGGGAGTCAGAGTCTCAGCGCCTTGGCCATCGTTCCCCGGCGCCACCGCCACCACCGTGTAGCCGCCACCGCTGCAGAGTGTCAGTGCTCGGCCGCACTCCCGAGCCCCGCGCCGTCAGCCGCCTGGGAACCCGAGCGAAAGGGGCGCGGGCGCGCGAGCCTCGCGAGGGAGTCGTGAAGGGGGAAGGGGGCGGGAGGAGGGAGGAGCAGGGAGAGAGGGAGAAGGGGGAGGGAGAGAGAAGAGCGAGGGAGAGCTAGGGAGAGCGAGAGCAAAAGATCGAGGGAGAGGAGAGAGAAAGACACACACGCAGAGACAAACGGGCGCTGGAATTCCATTAGAAAAAAAAGTGAGAGGAGCAAGGGTTAGTGGAGAAGATTCCCCCCCCCCCCATCTTTTCTTCGTCTTGGTGCGAAAGAAGCGACTCCTGTCTCCTGTCCTCGAAGCTCCCATTGGATTGTTTCTTGGCTTTCACACCCGTTGGTGGATTTCTTTCATTTTTTTGCATTTTGTTCTGACCCCTACCCTAGTCTCTTCCTTCAGCCCTTCACTCTCACATCGCTTCTTCCCCACCTCCCCAGTCCCCTTCTGGGAAGCGACTGGGAATCGGA
Source organism: Chrysochloris asiatica (assembly GCF_000296735.1). Classification (NCBI taxonomy): domain Eukaryota; kingdom Metazoa; phylum Chordata; class Mammalia; order Afrosoricida; family Chrysochloridae; genus Chrysochloris; species Chrysochloris asiatica. The sequence continues at coordinate 16,344,581 of NW_006408582.1, forward strand.
CCCGCAGGAACTCGCGCCTTCCGGGACGAACTGAGAGGAGGTCTGACCTCAGGACTGGGCTGTTGGCTTATAAAAACACATATATACAGTATATACGTATATATTTTATCTTGGCTGGGAAGGGGGGCGTCGAGAGGCAGCCCACCGCCCTCCTTTCACCCCACCTCCTCCAGCCAGAGGCGAGAATCGCAGGACTCAGGATCTTCCTCGGGTGGACTAGCTGGGATCTCCGCATTGGATTTGGGGCTGATTAACACTGCTTGGCTATTAGTATTGTTGTTGTTGTTATTAATTTTTAACCCAAGGGAGAAAGAAAAAGAAAAGAACTGTGGGATTTATTTAACATGATCTTGGCAAACGCCTTCTGCCTCTTCTTCTTTTTAGGTGAGTACCTGCGGGCGGCGAAAGCGACTCGCTCGCCTGAGCCTGGGGGGCAGAGGGGACTGCGCCAGCAGGAAGCCGAGAACGCGGGGAGCTAGCAGCGAGCCGGCGGGCGCGGGCGAGGGCGAGGGCGAGGGCGCGGGCGCGGGCGCGGGTGGTAGCCGTAGACCCTGCGAGCCGGCGAGAGATCGCGTCGCGAACCAAGCAGCGCACTGAGCCCGACCTGGGCGGTGCCGAACCCGAGCGGAGCCCGGGCTGCGAGGATGCGGGCGCAGTGGCGGGAGCCTTGGCTGGCAGTTTATGCTCTGGGATTGGGAAGGAGATTTAAAACACCCCAACCATCTCCGCGCACAGGCACGCACGCGCGCGCGCGCGCGCGCGCGCACACACACACACACACACACACACACACACACAAACACATTCACTCCTTCATACATACAATGATAGCACTGGTTTCCTGCAAAATAATAGGTTTAAATTGCAGTAACTTAAGAAAAAAAAAATCAACTCTTGATCTAGAAGAGGAGGAGGGAGAGAGAGGAAAATCACGTCAGCCCGACCTTTCCCGGATCGGTTCTTCGAGTCGATCTTGCTATGAATGTGGTGGTGGAGGACTTGGGTTTCTCGTAGAGTTCCTGGTTGGACATCTCTGGGAGAGCGCTGGCAGGCATCCCCCAAACTGCCAATCAACCCTTGGAAAACGCACCCCTCTTCCCCACTGCGCAGAACTCTTCCCCGCAGCTCCACTCCCTAGAACACTTTGCAAGTTTCTCCCCACCCATTCCCCTCTCTGCCTCCCAGATCCGAGCCAGATTGGTGGGTGAGAGTGGAGGGTTATCGGGCCGCCAAACGTGTACTGTCGTCTCTTCCCCCAAGTGGAAAGAGAAGTGAGGAAGGCCAAAGTTTGCTTCCTCCGGTGAAAAAGGTGAGAGGTGAGGGAGGAAAACAGATGTGAACAAAGACCACTGCTCATTTTGGAAATTCTCTCCTCTAAGGGCCGGGGAGAGGGACTGCTTTGTACTCCTAGAAACAGGGTAGTTTTCCCCCAACCCCAGATTTCCTCTCCCTCTCCCCATTTAAGCCATGTGAAATCTCAACTACTTGGAAAACTGGGATCTAAAGAGAGCGTTCTTGAGGTGGTGGTGGGGAAAAGAGGCTGTTTGCAGGGCAGTGTCTGACCAGAAGTCCCAGGCAAGGCTGCTGCGGGTGATTAGATGCTCCAGAGAGCGCTGTGCCACTACTGTGTGTGTATGTGTGTATGCGGAAGGAGCACATCTGCTCAGCGTAAGTGCAGTTCTAGCCAGTGGTCAGCCAGGCTGCCCACCTGGGTTATGAGTGCTGCGTTTCCTTCTGCTTGCTAGAGGAGGAGTTTGGGGATGGTGGTAGGGAGGTAGGTGCTGCTCACAGAAGGCCCCTGGAAATGTAGTAAGTGCTCCCTTAACCAGGATAGGGCTTCAGATTCAGTATGGGTCTGGCCCAGGGACTCTTTGCCAATAATCTCACCCCATGAATTGAATTCCCCAGGAGGTATAGTCCTGTTCTGGGATGTGGTCTGCACCTTTCTGTCTCCCCAAGCCAGAAGCAGCTTCTCTCCTGGGTAGGAGGGGCTGAGGGGCTGTCATCCTGAAACCTTTCTCAGTGACCCTCTGGAAGTAGACGTTCACTCTGGAGGGGCTATTATAAAACCTGACCTTTTCTCTTGGTGCTGGTTTGAAAACAGCTTTCTGGAACCAAGAATGGTGAGGACCAAGAAGAAAAAGCTTTATTTCAGGAAAAGCAACTAGATTGCTGGCTGCTGAGCTGCAAAGACCTTAGGCAGGCAGGCCTCCTAAGTGTAGGTGCCTTTTGAGGTGCAGGGTGAAGTGAGAAGTGGGGAGCCTGGGTCCCTCCGACACTTATAGGGCCTAGAGTGTGGTTTCCCAGTTGAAGAGGGCTGAGGGCTTAACTCTGTTCTCTTTCCCAGAAATACTGTTGGGATCATCCCGTGTTGTCAGAGATGCCCACTCTGGTGTCTCTTCTGGGAGTAAAGACCTTTGTCTACCACCCTGGGCCTGAGTGGTGAGAGAAGGGAGTGAGGGCAACATTTCTTTTGACCACAGGCCTTGGGTTCTCCTTTCATTGAGAAGCCACTTTCCAAAGTGTGAAGCATTAACTGAGTGACTTCAGAATATTGAAGGCTGTGGGTTAGGGCTGTAAAGAGGAAGGAATAGGTTGATGTTCAGGAAACTTCAGTCCCAGGGCTCCTTTCCAGGCAAGAAACCCCTGTTTGGGAGGTGACTGGAAATTCCACTTGGAGGAGAGGCTTCTCTGGAGCTTGAGAGGTAGGCCCTTTGGACTGGGGTGTGGGGAAATGGGTTCCCAGGAGCAAGGGCTTTTGATGTGCCCCTCCCAAGGACCTGAAACCTTGGTGTGGAGGCCTTTCTTGTACAGCCATCCTGACCTCCAGAGTTGATATACCCAGGGAGAGAATGAGGTGGGGAAGAGCAAATTGAGAACCGACCTGCATTCTAGCTCTTCGGACATTTGATTCAGGAGGGTGGCTGTAGATCTGTACTTTCTTAGAATTCTTGACTAAAGTCTCCAGGTTGTAATAATTCCATTCTCTGACTAGGCTTAACTGCTTTTAGGGGTCATGAAGCCACCTAAAAGACAGGGACAAATAGCAATCAGATATAGTTTTCCTCATTGCCCTGGTCATGTGCACTAGCTCACTTTGGGTATGGGAACCTAGGATTGTTCTTTGGGGCTCTAGGCACCACTTGTAGGGCAGTGTTCTTATGGCCTTAATCCCTTGAGGCGCATTTCCTGACCTTTAGGCATGCTGTGAATTCTCTGCCTTCAGAAAGTCAGGGATGAAGATGCTAGGATACTCTTTTCTCAGTCTACCTCCAGCAGAGCAGTCTGAGGCTCATTCAGGGCAGGAGGGATGCTAAGGGTGAAGTTAGTGGAGGGACCAGGGTGGGCTGTTCTCCAGGTTCCAGCAGACTGACTGGCTGGGCTGTGGCAGCAGGTGCAAGCAAGGCAACGTCAGCTCAGCTGTTCCTGGGTGCTCCAGATGCACCTGAATTATGCTCTGGGGACCTACGAATTTTCTGAAGCCAGGAAATAAAGATGTACAGGAGGACACCTCTTTAGCCAGTACCTGGGCAGGTGCCCTGCTACCACGCTAGTTTCTTCTTGATCTTGCCTTTAGCTCTTCCTGTTCTGGTCTGTTCAGTGGGAGAATGAAAGGTCGTTATCTCTAGACCCTGAGGCTTTCTCCATCACAGGCCCACCCCCTGCTTCTCTCTTCCTTCTCCTGTGGTGTAGGCCTCCTGTGTCCCTTGTCCTCTTAGGAGCAGATTCCTTTTCTCTTGCTTTTTCTCTCTGGAGTGATAGTCTTGTTGTCCTAAGCTGTGCCTCTAGGTGTCGCTGTCTCCCTGCGGTAGTTCCTTCTGAGGCGGGCCTCCTAGGGGAAATAAGTGAGAAGTGGTTCTGGTTAGAGATGGGGGGTGGGGGGTGAGAAGGGTAGTGGTGGGGGACTGGTCGGGGTGCAGAGAGGCATTCTGCGGTATTCTGATGAGGGTACTTCTGGCCTTGGAGTTTCTTGTATTTGAGAGTGGGATGGAATAGAGAAAGTCTTGGGCTTAGAAAAGGCAGACTAGACTGCTAGGTCGTGGTATGGGCTTTGTTCAGCAGCCAGAGTTAGGGGCTTGGGAGAAGACAAGGAAATTAGGGAGGAGAGGTTTGTGTCTAGAGGAAACCATTCTGAAACTTGGCTTTGAAAGGATCAAGTGGGCCTTTCCCTACCATGTTTTTCTTCCCATCCCCCACCCTTCTGAGGCACTGTGCCCTAACTGGTTTGGACAATGGATGAACAGGGTGGGGTCATGAGCTCTTGTCCACTTTGGAGAAACTGGGCTCAATCCATGAGGTAAGGGTGTGAAGGAGGGAAGCTGTTTCCCTTTTGCAGTTGTTTCTTATCTGACTCTTTAGAAGGAAGGAAAAAGAGGAAAGACAGGGGAGAGGATTTTTAGATGAGGGCAGAGAGCAGAGGGAAGAAAGAAAAAGAGGAGGTGAGAAAGAGAAAGCAAGGCCATTAAAAAAAAAGGTGCTGGAGAAACAGACCTCTTGGGAGGCTATCAGAAGGAGATGCATGAGAGCTAAAAATGCAGGGAGAAAGGAAGGTGATCTATAGAGCAGAAGAAGAGAGAGGCAGAGGGAGTAAATTGAGTTGCTTCCCAGGCTAGTATTTTCTTTTGAAGGGGATCTGGGCCAGAACTTGTCATGTGGAAGGTAAATTTCAGGTCTCTGTCTGGTGGAAGTTGGACTAGAGGGTGTGGAAATGCTGGGCTACCTCCCTTCTAGGCATGTGTCAAAGCATTGGGTTAGGCCTATTTCTCCCAGTCTTTCCTTTAAGTCCAGGAACTCAGAGTAAATGGGCTATGGGTCAGAGGGGACTTTTCTGCCTCTTATGTCACCTTGGAGTGCCATCTCCCTTCTTCGGACCTTGGTTTCTTAAGGGACTGAGGTCCTAACAAGCTATGAAAGTTGAGTTACTTTCTGCTGATTTCATGGCTTATAATACGCTGTCTTGGTTGGGCCTCTGGCTGATCCCGAGGTTTATAAGAGGACTGGGTAGTATTAAAGTGAAATTCTACCCCTTTGCAAACTATCGCAAATCCTGAAGCCCCTGGTTCTCTGCCGAGGCTGTGGTAGTCTTCTGTGATCTCTTGGCATTTTAAACTGTCTGTGGTCACCAGTGGAGGCCGAGCCCACAACCATGCTTTATTGTACTAGGCTCTTAGGCCTAAGGCCAGTGCTGAGGAATGGTGGCGTAGACACCTGACAAAAAAAAGTCATAGAGCCATGGAAAAATGAGTGTTTGCGCTCTCCTTTGGGTTTGGGAAAGGCTATTAGTGTCTGGGGTTCTTTCTACTGTCTTTCCTCCGGTCCACCCTATGTTGGGTTAGGCAACATTGAGTTGACCTTGGTTTGCATTGGTGTAAAATGGGTGTGACATTCCCAGAAGAGTCCAAGTCCCCAGACCTGTATCTTGGGTCAGAGATTGTGGCGGCCCTCATTCATGCTTGTCTTCCCTCCCCACTACCCAGACGAGACCCTCCGCTCTTTGGCCAGCCCTTCCTCCCTGCAGGGCCCTGAGCTACATGGTTGGCGTCCCCCAGTGGACTGTGTCCGGGCCAATGAGCTGTGTGCAGCTGAGTCCAACTGCAGCTCCCGCTACCGCACACTGCGGCAGTGCCTGGCAGGCCGGGACCGCAACACCATGCTGGCCAACAAGGAGTGCCAGGCGGCCCTGGAGGTCCTGCAGGAGAGTCCGTTGTACGACTGTCGCTGCAAGCGGGGCATGAAGAAGGAACTACAGTGCTTACAGATCTACTGGAGCATCCACCTGGGGCTGACAGAGGGTAAGCCTGGGTGGGGCCTTGAAGGGGGAGGCACTGGTGGTGGCGGTGGCGAGAGGACTGAGATGGGGCATACGGTGGGGCCAAGAATTCAGAAGGAGGACCTAGTCCTGGAATGAACTAGCCAGCTGTCTACCACCAGGGGAACCCAGAACCCAGGAGATGTAACCACCTGACCTAAGATGGCCACTGTTATTGAAGAGAAGACTAAGAGAAACAAAGAAGGAGGCAGAATGACAGCAGGAGAGGTAGAGAGGATGAGATGGTAGGAAGAGGAGAAGAAGAGCTAGAGAAATGAGATGAGCAGAGATTGGGGAAGAGGAAGGGAAGCAAGTAGCAGAAAAGCAAGTAATGATGCAGTAGCAGAAGATGAGGCAAGAGTAACCAGGCAGATGGGGAAGTGAGAACCATGAAGAGAGAAGTGGAGGGCCACATGTGTGCAAAACCAGCTGTACAGAGGAAGCAAGCCCCCACCCTCCCTGCTGCCAGAGAAGCTGAGATGAGGGGCTGCTTGTTCTGTTCCCATCCTTCCTTGCTTCTTGGAGACTTGCCCTCTCAGATAGCTTCCTAATTCTATGGCCTTTGGGCTGTGTATGGGCACCAGGTCCCATGTACCTGCTTCCACATTCCAAGGCAGAAGCCTGTAAATCCCTCCCCCTGTGACTTTTCCTCCCTCCAACCTGCTTCCCACCTCAGCTGGGGTGGGGAAGACTTGTACATACCTAGATCAGATGCTCATTTATTAATCCCACACGTATTTATTGAGAGTTTACCATTTGTGAGTCATTGTGGGAATAGTGGAGAACAAGCTGTATGCAGCCTCTGCCTTCGTGGAACTTATTGTCTGGGGATGCAGAGAAGTCAGGGCTTCAGTAATATGGTGGCAGAAGTGGGTTGAATGACCAAGCACAGGAGACTGTGGTGTAGCACATAGCGGAGGTATCTAATCCTTTCTTAGAAAATCTCAAGCCTTCTGAGAAGAGGCCTCTTCCAAACCGAGATTGTTGGAGTTATACAGGTTAAGAGGTTTAGGAAGAGTGTGTGAGGTAGAGGGAACAGCTTGGCCAAAGGCCCAATGTGAGAGAGTTGAATTCATTCGCACAACCACAAGTAACTAAATATATGAGTAGAGGGAGGAGTTGGAAGCAGTGATGAATGAGGACTGAGGAGAGGTGTGAGCCGTACAGTATCTGGTGGGCAGTAAGGAGCCCTAAAATGTTAAAGCAAAATGATTGTATGTGAGCACATCAAATGTGAGATGATCAGACCTATGCTTCAAAGAAAGTTTACTTAATTCCAATGATGGACTCCTGGTGTGGTGCTGCAGGTAAATGCGCTGGACTGCAAGGTTGGTTTGAACCACAAGGTTGGCAGTTCAAACTCACCAGCTGCTCCTCAGAAGCCCTAGACAGGGTTACTCTGAGTTGGAATTCACTGATGACACTTCACAACAAAAACAACAATTTCTATGAAGAGGAGCTGTTTGGAGGTCACTGCTGTATACAGGCCAGCAATGATGATGGCTGAACCAGAACAGTGGTAGGCAGAGGAGAAGATGGATTTAAGAGCTATTTAGGAGTTAGAATCAACAAATTTACTGAGTAATTGAAGGTGAAAGGAGTCAAAAAGGGCACCATATTTTCTATCTTCGGCGTTTGGGTAGGTGACAGTGCCATTCAATAAGAAGAAATCAAGGTTTTGAGTGGGGGAGGGCAGGATAGATGATGGATTTATTTTATGTGCCCTGCAGCCTGTTGGAACTGTTTATGGAGTTCAGGTGAGGAATTTTGTCTGAAGATATAGTTTTAGGAGTTGATATCCACCTATAAGTGGCAACTCAAGGGAGTGTATAAGAGCACACAGGGTAGTTGTGGAGAGTGCAGGGGAGGAGGAATGGACAGCTCCTGGAGCCTCTGACATGTAAGGGGTAGATGGAGGAAGGAGACCTGCAAAGATGACTGAGAAGGCACTGGACTGAGGTAGGAGAAAAACAAGGGATGAACTCATTCTTAGAAGGAAGGAATGCCAACAACATCCTAAACTTTTGACCAAGCAGGAGAAGGATTGAAAAGTGTCCTCAATAGCCTTGGGGAGAGCTTTTTAGGTGACTAGTAGCTCTGGCAGCATAGTGGTTATGAATCACGGCTGCTAATCTCATGGTCAGCAGTGCAAAACTACCAGCTCTTCTGCGGGAGAAAGATGAGGCTTTCTGCTCCTGTAAAGATTTACAGCAACCCTGTATAAGGTCGCTATGAGTCAGAACCAACTCCACAGCACATAACAACAATAACAAGTGGGGGCAGAAACCTGGCTGGGGAAAGAATGGGAGATAGGGAATGAGGAATGATGAATATGGACAACTCTTAGAATTTTCATATGAAGAGGGGGAAAAAAATCACAAGCAATGGCAATCTTTTTTTTTTTTTTTTTTAAATGGCAGTGGCTTGACCAGTTTAAAATTTGAAGGAAGAACACTAGAGCTGGAGATGTTAAGGTGGACAAGGCAAAAGGGATAGTCTGTGGAACAGTGTCCTTGGAGGAACAGAGTCCTTAGGGACAGGAGGGAGTGGACCTAGAGCATGGGGAAGGATTAGCCTTAATCAGAAGAGGAGCTCTTTACCATGGTGCTGAAAAGGATGGGATGCAACTGCAGGTGTGGAGGCAGGAGAGGGATTTCGGACCTGGGGCTAAGATAGCTTAAATATGCCCTATATATAGGAGTACGATGGAGTCAAAGTGTGGGGCTATAGTATAAGCACTGGACTGCTAGCCACAAGATCGACAGTGCAAACCCACCAGATGCTCCTCTGAAACCCTGTATAGGGTTGCTATGAGTCGGAATCAACTCAGTAGCACTTCACAACACCAACATAGGAGTAAGATATACATATGATTAATAGTAGTATTACCACCATTAATAGCAAAGTAATTCCTCATGTATTGATTAGGTGGCCACTTCTACCATGTTAGCCACCTTGATTCCTAGAACTAGAATTGAGCAACGAGAGGAAAATACTGTCAGAAAGCACAGGCACTTTATTCTACATGAGACAAAGAACTGTCTTCCACTAGAACCTGACTCTGTACTGTACAAAAAATTAAGACTCCTAGCTCAATGAGCTTAGTTGGTTTGTTTCTTGTTTTTGTTTTTTTACTGGCAGCTTTGAATTTCAACCCAAAGGAGAGTAGGCAGCAGGTTAGGGTGGGCTTGCTCCTGGCTGTAGAAAGGACAGAAGAATGACCAGTTAGTAATGCCAGGTGGGAAGGCTGGACTTTTTATCACAAACAGCTCTTCATACCCCACTGGTTCTTTCTTGCATCATTGCCTCAGAGCCCGGAGGACCGTGATGATCTGAGCCTCAAGAAATGAGGTGTTCTGACAGTTACAATAAGCATAATGCCCTGTACATTTGTGCTGTCCGCTGCTGTGAAGTTTTCAAAGCCCTTTCAATCCAGTAAAGTTCCCAGGTAACACAAATGGTTTGCACTTGACTACTAACTTGAAAATTGACTGTTCAATCCCATCCAGTGGATCCATGGAAGAAAGTCTTGGTGATCTGCTTTCATAAGGATTGCTGCTTTTGTTGTTAGGTGCCGTCTATCTTGTAACAGTCCTAGGTACAACAGAATGAAATACTGCTCGGTCTTGGGCCAACCTTATAATTGTTCCTGTGTTTGAACCGATTATGTCAGTCCATCTCGTTGAGGGTCTTCCTCTTTTTTGCTGACACTCTGTTTACCAAGCATGGTGTCTTTCTCAGGAAGATTACACCATCTGAAAACTCTATGGAGGAGTTCTAATTGGTAATGTATGGGTTTGCCATAAGTAGGGATTGACTCATTGACAATGTTTGGTTTTATCTCAGTGCATATGGGATGCTTTACTAGAAATGATTCATTTTTGGTGTCAAGACTTGAGATGATCTATTCATTCACTTATTCAACAAATACCTTAATCCATACACTATGAATGAAGAAGCCATGGCCAGTGTACTAGCTGGAAGATGTTTCTCCTAGGCTCACCTCTACGAAAGCAGACCATCTTCCCTTCTCCTTCCTCAGAAGCTTGCCTCTTTCTCTGGGGGTTTCCACAACTCTCCCCTCTGACTGGGTCTTGGGGTCCAGAGATCGTTCTTGCCCAGAGTGGAGCAGGTGGAGTTAGGAGGCTTTTGGACAGAAGGTAATGCTCCTGGAAGTAACTGGGTCTACCAGAGAGTGAACTATTCATGGTCAGCCTGAGCAGCCTCCCTGGGAGTGGAGTGAGGGAGCTATACATACTTCCTCCCTATTCTTTAATCACAGTTAATAAACTGTCTTGGACTCCTGGATTAACACTGGACAGACTGCTAATATAATCATAAGACCAGTAGTTCAAACCCACCTTATACAGGTTCACTGTGAGTCAGAACTGATTTGACAGTGCTTAACAACAACAACAATAACATGGCTAATGGGGATAGAGGGGTGGAAAAGAGTTCCTGAGAAGAGAGGTTTGCAGATTGGGATTTTCCCTCTGATTTTTGGCTTGCTGTCCCCTAATGATGGGTGATTCGCTGTTGGGCTTTGCTCCACCTTCTCTGTTTACCTGCAACTAAGTCGATCATCTGTACTCTGAAGTTCTCAGGATGTGGAAAGAATTGGTGGGCAGCAGTGAAGGAAGTGGAGGGAGCTGTGGTAGGAACATGGCCTCAGAAGGTGCGACTGCTGAGTTTCTAGAGAGGTTGAACTGCAAAGGTCATAGAGACCATTGGGCCCCAACCCCTCATTTGATGGGGAAGTTGAGGCCCTACGAGGTGGAGTGGCTTGCCAAAGAACACAGAGCAAGTTGATGGTCAAACCCAAGTTAGAATCCAGGACTCTCCATCTCCTTATCCAGGCCCCTTCTCACTGCCCGGGGGAAGACATATGGCCTGGGACTTGTTTTTCTCTTTTATCATTACCACTGTGGGTTAATGCACTGGACTGCAAAGTCATTTTGATCTGCAAGGTCAGTGGTTCAAGCTCACCAGCTGCTCCTTGGAAACCTTATGCAGGGTCTTTATGGATCAGAACTCACTTGATGGCTCTAACAACAACAACAACAATAACCATAACCAGCAGTATTTTCATAGTGAGACTGTTGCTATTGACTGTCATGGTGACACTGAAATTCAGGATAACCTTGGTCCTTTGAACATAGAAGAGCATATCCCTCTCCCCCTGTCCTTCTCAGGCTGTGGACCTGGAGTCTGACATAGTGGTTTTGGATTTCCCATGGTGAATCCTGCTTCAGGAACAGGTCACATGTGTTGACTTAAAGAGGATGGACCCTCCAAAATGGGCTTGGAAGATGATGTTTCCCATTGAGAGACCCTTTAGTCAATCAAACCGATCTATCTACCCCCCTGTGCATAGATGTATTAGATGTAGGAGGGAAGGACAGACTTTGCTCTGGGGGATCCATCCAGCTGGCCGGAGAAGACATGACCTGCGGAAAGTTAAGTAACAATAGCATCTTCCAACAATAGTTTTAGAACTGTGTATTTTGGGAGGTGATTTTCAGAGTGGCTAAGGCCTTGGGTTCTGAGCTTAAAGCCTGACTCTGCCACTCATCAGATGTGTGGCCTTGGGCAAATTCCTTAGTGTCTCTGTGACTCCGTTCCTTACCAGTAAAACAGGGATAATAGTGAAACCTGTCATGTAGAGTATTTGCAGATTAAATAAGTTAATAGAGCTAAATGAATTTTCAATGGTGCTTTCAATAGCACGTAGAAAGCACAATATAACATTTTTATTATAAAAGTGATTCCCTAAGGTAATACATTTGCATAATATACTTAAAGTTATATATTTACATAACACAAAATGCATTTGGCCCCAACAAATAGTAATTGTTTGTAGCCCCACCATAAGGAGTTTTTCTGCAGAATATAAATGCCAGTGGTGTAGCGTCGTACACTGAGATTGTATGGCCTTTGGTGGCCCTGAAGGCTCCAGGAAATGAAGCTGTACCTTAAAGAGTGAGTAGCATTTGAATAAGGTCAATTGGCAAATACCAGTTGGGCATTTGCATTGCTAGGCACTGTGGCCATAAAGTGTGCTCCTATGGAAGCTATTTCTTCAAGAGCGAAAACATTTCCTCCCTGTCCTCTGGGGCCCTGTTACCTTTTCTGGGGGGTACCGACTCGATGGTACCTCACAGCAACAACAACAACAAGACTCCTAGTATGGTGCTTTAGGATCAGCACTGGACTGTGAACCACAAGATCAGCAGTTCAAACCCACCCACTGCTCCTTGGAAACCCCATACAGGGTAGCTCTGAATCGGAACCGACTCAACATCACTTAACAACAACAAACTGGTGTAACAGACAGACTCCTTATTCTACAAAGCAGCAGAGGGCTAGTTGCATCTCAAGTTCCAGCCTTGGTGACACAGTCGGCCTGTCTGTAAGAGGTTCCAAGGTCCCACTACTGAAGTGGTAGGTGGACGCTTCCTGCAGGTGGTCCTCAGAAGTATGCCTGTCCATGCCATGGGCTCTGGGTAGATGGAAGGAAGATCAGCACCAGCGTCTCCCGTGCCTTAACACTGTCTGAGTGATTGTCCATTGATTTTTTTTTTTTTTTTTT
>NW_006408582.1:16357078-16392815 GCF_000296735.1 Chrysochloris asiatica
AGGAATTGTAAATTAATTGTAAATTTGAAAAGAACTTAACACTGTCTGAGTGATTGTCCATTGATTTTTTTTTTTTTTTTTTTCTCATGATATTGTCTCAAGAGGACATTTCCTTTTCTGTCGAGGTCTTGGAAAAGGAGGGCAGGATTCCCCATGAAGTGGTGGTGGTGGTGGTGGGGTCTCCAGGGCAGCCAGTGTGCTATTTATCTCCTGTCATTTGCTTGCTTTTCCATTTCCCGAGCCTCTGATACACCCCCAAGCCTTGAAAGAAAGTCTGATAAGCTGTGTTGGGAGGAGGGATCAGGCAGGCAGGAGCTGGGGAGCAGGTCTCCTAGTCAGCAAGTGTTTAGCCATTCTGTCCAGATTCTTCTGGTATCCTGACTGGAAGTGAAGAGAAAATACAACATCCCTTAAATAGCCTGGGCAGAGAAAGTATGGTATGGTATATGGTAGGAAAGAATATCTTTGTAAGGGTCAGGGTACTGGGAATCTGGCTGGAACAATTTCACCTTTCTGTACTACCTCAGAGCCCTGTCCTGTAAAATGAGAAATTTGTCCTGAATAACCTCGGGGGGCTCATCCAGCTTCAAATCCTATGATTTGTACCTGGCCTTTCACAGGGTATCAGTGTTCTACCTTGGCTCTCGAGTATCAAATCCTTAGACGAGGACTGGTCTTTCAGGGAGTATCAAGAGAGAGAGTATTAGTTGTGATTTGCTCAGGGGGAACATCTACCTTGAAGGAGAAACAAAACAAAACCTCATATGAAATGTTAGTCATTTCATTCATAATTTGCCCGTGTATAGTACTTTTCAGGAGTCCTGGTGTGGCACTGTGGGTTAATGTTCTGGACAGCAAGGTTGGTTTGAATCGCAAGGTCAGTGATTCAAACTCACCAGCCGCTCCTCAGGAACCCTATACAGGGTTGCTATGGGTCGGAATCGACTCGATGGCAGTTAACAACAACAACAATAGCACTTTTCACTTTGGGATGGACACCCCCATCTACAATCTCCTTTCACAATGTAAGCCCCAGTAGTGGACCTTTCCTTGGGCACTTGTGCTATATACCCCAGGAAGTGCTGTGGAGAGGAGGAAGTGTTGCCTGTCTGGTCAGATTCTGGCCTGTGTCTAATACCAGTTCTCTCTTACAGGTGAGGAGTTTTATGAAGCCTCACCCTATGAGCCGGTCACCTCCCGCCTCTCAGACATCTTCAGGCTTGCTTCAATCTTCTCAGGTAAGTGGGCTGTACTGTGACTCTGCCTGTCAGCACTGAGCACCTAAGCTCTCCTCTCATCCCTGTGGCAGATAGAGCTCTGGGCTTGGACTTGGGTGTCTAGACTTCATTTGGCTCTGCTCTTACCACAATGGAACCATGACACCTACCTACCTTGATTGTTGTGTGGATTAAAACATGTATAGAAATTGCTTACCATGATGCCTTTATGTAGGAAGTTCTTGAATCTGAAACCTGACGTCACTCTCCTGCTTTGTCACCATTCTTGCCCTGCTGTTTCCTTCACTCCAGTTCCCAGACTCTTTTGCTTTGGAACTCTTCTACTTTGGTTCGGTTCTTAATCTCTCTGTACCTCAGTTTCCCAAGTTTTGAAATGGGAGAGAATAATAGTACCTATCTTGTTGGATTGTTGCCAGGGCAAAATAAGTTGATGTATTCTACAGGGGCTCAACTTGCTGCTGGACACATGTAGGTATTCAGTAATTATTGGCTGTGGTGGTTGGCATTAGTGTGGCCACTGTTCATCCTACTCTGGGTTTTCCTTCACCATGTCCCCTCACAGTCCTCTGCCTTTCCTGAGAGTTATGCTTTTTGAACCATCATGAGGGAGATCTTTGAGGGATAGTGTTTGATTCCCAGGCTGCTCTCCACTCCTGGTCTGCTCTGGGAAGTGAAAAGGAGTGATGGTGAGCTCTAGTTTCACCTGTGCAGTCCATGTGTAGGAATAAATGGATGTTTTGACTCATCTTTCTTGAGTTTGTTCCTTTTGGCTGTTGGTAGACCAGTGGGCTAAAGGCATCCTGCTTCTACTCGGGTACTGGGGAAGTGCTTTGTCAGGGGTGTGTTATCCAATGAGCAAGGTAAGTGAAAAACATGCAAAACTGTTCACTACAGATTAGTAAGTAAGTACAAGTAAGCCTGTGTTTACCTTGCTTACTGGGTATTCTGTCCCTGTCAGGAATTGTAAATTAATTGTAAATTTGAAAAGAACCTTTGATTCTGTAGGAAGTTGCTGTGGGGTTGGAAGAAAGACAGATACCAGCCATACTTAAAAGCAGAAGCTGATATGGTGAAAAAATGTGAAATTATTCACTGTAGATTAGTTATTGTAGTTGTTGCTAAGTGCCATAGAGTCAGTTCCGACCCATAACGACCCTGTATAGGGTTTCCAAGGAGCAGCTGGTGAGCTTGAACCACCGACCTTGCAGTTCAAATGGCTTTGTGATACAAATAAGCCCATACATACCTTGTTTGTTGGGTAATCCAACCTCGGGTTTCACAGAGTCCTTGGAAGTGGGGGTGAGCTCTTCTTGGAGTCACCTTTGATGCTCCAGGGTGGACAAAGTGCTGCTGGCTCTCCAGGATTTGTGAGTAGAGGCCCTCAGCCCTAGGTTTATAAGGAGTTTGATGGTAGTCTTCAAGCCTCTGAAGTGTCTGTTATTCTAACTAGTGTTTCTCAACAGCAGCACTATTAAGATTTTGTTGTTGCTAAGTGCCATTGAAGGAGCTCTGGTAGTGTAGTGGTTATGAATTGGGCTGTGAACCGCAAGGTCAGCAGTTCGAAACTACCAGCTGTTCCACGGGAGTAAGATGAGGCTTTCTGCTCCCGTAAAGATTTACAGCCTCGGAAACCCTGTTCAGGGTCGCTGTGGGTCAGAACTGACTCGACAGTACTAAACAACAACAACAACAAGTGCCATTGAGTTGGTTCCAACTCATAACAATGCATATAGGGCTTCTGAGGCTGTAAATCTTTTCAGGAGCAGAGAACCTCATCTTTTTCCTGTGGAGCAACTGGTGGGATTGAGCTGCCGACTTTGTGATTAGCAATCCAGTACTCACCCTACAGCTCCACCAACACTCCATTGAGATAGTGGGCTGAGTAATTCTCTGTCATGTGAGGCTTTCCTAAGCCTGTACCCACTAGATACTAGCAGCATCTCCCACCCATTTCACAACCCAAATATCTTCAGACGTTGTCAAATGCCTCCTCGAAACCCAAATCATTCCTGGTTGAGAACCACTGCTCTAAACTGTAAAATCAAAGACCTTTCAGTGAGATCCTTACTCTTACAAATGAAGAATTCTCTTGGGCAATATTTCTTAGCTTTTTATTTTTTTTATTTTCGCACAATGCTAAGGAGAAAAACTAATTCTTCTTAATGAAAAAAATGAAATACCATGGAATAAAAATGTTCAGGTAGGGTTGAGTTTTAGAGGGCCACAAACCATTGTAATGTCCCAATTTCTTCTGGTTTTTTTTTGGTCTACCCAAGAACTAATTTCTGCCTCCTTGTGGGGTGACACTTCCAACTGTAAAGGGTGTATAAGCTAAAGGATTGAGATGGGGATGATATTTGTTTCCCTGGTAGGAGAAATCTTGGACCCATTGGCAGACGGTGGCCATCTGGACATGCCTTCGGGTCCTGGTCATAGTTAGGGAATCATGGAGATGAATAGAGTGTTGAACAGCCTGTCCTGGGCTCTTACCATCAACCTCTCCCCCCCGGGGGAGTCGGGTAATAGAGGCACTGGGCTCAGACCAGACTCCCATTATGATTCTGCCTTATGGCACCTCAGGTATATCTTGACTATCTGACAGGGCCTGGACAAGAGGAAGGTCCCATCTAATGCAGATATTCCAACTCTTAGATATCGTGTTTAGTTTAAAATAGAAATCCACCATGTTTCTGATGCAGTGTTGTGGGGCTGAGATGTAGGTTAAGAACATCTTTAACATGTGGATGCTTGCCCTGGTGGCCGTAAATGTACCCACTTCCTACCCTACTGTAGCATAGGTATCTGCGGGGTACTAATGCACAGCCAGGCACCCTTGGAGTTACCTCTAACAAATAAATAACTTTGACTTGCCCTTTAACTCTTGTAGATCAGGGACCCTCACCTTAGCCGAGGTCCCTGTTGCTTCCTGGAGTCACATTTAAGTATCTTGCTAACAGAAAATCTTTACTTAATGGACTTGACATTCTATGGGACAAGGATGTTGACAAGACAAATGAGGAAATTACTAGGTCTGTAGCTCAGTGAACAGCTCTGTTATCCACTGCCAAGAGATAACTGGGCCCCACACAGCCTTTAATCCCTGTGCTCAAGGGACAACTCCCCACTGTGAAAGTAAGGCTTTGGGATCTATGCCACTTCCTTTTTTGTAGCCCCTAATGACTCTGCCATAGTCCTGGTGTGGCACTGTGGGTTAATGTGTCAGACTGCAAAGCCGTTTGAACTGCAAGGTCGGTGGTTCAAGCTCACCAGCTGCTTCTTGGAAACCCTATATAGGGTTGCTGTGGGGTAGAATAGACACTACGACATTTAACAATGACAATGACTCTGCTCTATCCTGATTGGCCCTCAAGTTGGATGAGTGGATTATTATGTATGGGGAAACTGGGGTACGTAGCTGAGTGGGGCAAGGACTTGGCTTGGCCACCAGGAAACCAAGTGGATCATGGTGGGAGATGCAACAGAAAGCGTGCTGAAACCAAAGAGACCAGGGTTCCAGTGCAGACTCTGCCACAAATCAGCTGTGGGCCTTTGGGCAGGTTACTTCCCTGCTCCAACAAATGCCTCCCAACCTTTTTCTCATCAGAAAATGATAATATTGTATAGCCAATTATGGTGGACAGAAGAAACTAGCTTAACCAGTTTGGAGCTCAGGCAATAGCAGACCCTTTGCCTGGCTGGCCTGTGAGCTAAGAGATCAACATAGAACTCATCTATGGCATGCTGGTTAGAAAGTCTTGGCTTCAGTGATCTAATATCTTACTCCTGTGGTATAGGATTACAAGGCTGATAAGGTTGCAATCCTGTAGGATTGTATGGAGTCAGGTGGGAAACTCCTTTCCATTCCCACACACCTTATTTGGCTATATGCTCGCTACTTCACTGTGTCTTGGTGGCAAGGCTATGGATGTAGGGCAAGGACTCTTGGTGTCCCTACTCTTTCCCTACACTACACCAGAAAATTGAAGGAGGAGGATGCTGTTGTATTTTGGGAGCTCAGTTACTACTATCTCTTTTCCACATAATATCTGAAAATTTGGGACCCTGTTGTAGGAGCCTACTAGAATGTGCATTCTCTATCTCTTAACTTTTCTTTTTGTTGGGGTTCTTGGGATGTCCCACTGGGATAATGTTGGTAGAGAAAGCTGCCAGGATTCCTCGAAAATTCTCTTCTGGAAGGGTAGATCCTCCCCTCTTCTCTGTCCAGTCCCACTTCACAGGCCCTGACTTCAGTAACTGGGTCTGGAACTCCTGTGTCCAGTTAGTCCTGAGTCCAAGTCCAGGAGGAGAGCAAACTGATTCCATCCTCAACCCTGGGGACAGTGATGCTGGAGGTATCCAGATGTCCTGTCCCAGCCCTACAGGTGAGGCAAGCTGTTTCATGGAGAAGAGCTGAAGTTTATCTTGTTTCTAGCATGGAGGCAGCCTTGTGCTCTGGAAGGCCTTAAGCCAAATAGCCCTGCATTTGAATCCAGCTCAGTCACTTAGAGGTGTGTGTGTGTGAGGATCTTGGGCCTTACTGGGGCATTTTAGAGCTGTAGTGACTGTATTTGTAGAATGTGGATGTGATACCTCCAAATAGGATTGATAAAGAGGATTCAATGACATGGCAGGGTCTGTACTAGGCATGGCAGTCAGTCATTGTCTCGCCCGGAGTTGTTCAGTAGAAGTGGGGTGTGTTCTCCAGGGGATGCAGCAGGTGGAGGAACTGAAGCAATCCATCCCCAGACTTCCATGAGTCTGTGAATATTGAGTCCCAGCTGGTCACTTCTGAGAAGGCAGGCAGGAGAGGATGGAACAAGGTAGAGAAAAGAGAGAACTGATTCTCAGGGCAAGAAGGAGAGCTTTGAGACAGTGGTTTTGAGACAGAGGGAAGATTGATGTGGAGAGCAGAATTGCACCTGAGTGGAAAGCAGGGAAGAGGAGGTGCTACTGCACACCATGGAGAGTGGGGAAGTTCTGGGGAGATCAAAGCAAGGATGAAAGGGACTGGGCGGGCCAGGTAGTGCTTTCTCCCATGGCAACAGGTAGATGTCACAGGCAGATGGCCCTTTTTTGTCAGCAGGTACTACCTCTGCGTGCTTGGTGTTGATAGGATAGTCTCCAGGATTTCTGGCATCCCATACAGGCCTTGCCAGAGGCATCAGCACAGGGAATATTTATACAAACACATTTTTTCTCTTCTGTAGCCGGAGTGGAACTTTAAAATCATGTAGTTTCATTCCCTTCGCTTGGCAGGAAAGGAAACCAAAGCCTCCTGAGGCAGATGAGATTCACACCCTAGTGTACAGTGTCTGACCATAAGCAAGTAGCTTACCTCTAGGTTCCAGTTCCTCTTGCACAATATGGAGTATATGGAAATACCTATCTTCTAGGGGTTTTTTTTTGGCAAGGACTGAATGAGGTAATGTGAGTAAGTGCTTAGCCTGGTGACTGGCATATTGCACTAAAATATGTTAGCAATTTAAAAATTATTAAGTGATGTCTCCAAGATCAAATGGACCAGCTGTGGCAGAGCCAGCCTAGAATCTGGCATTCAGGAAATGGCTGGATGCCCTCTCGGTGGTGTGAATCTGCTTGGTGGCAGCTGGAATGTGAGGTGACTATGATTTTCAGATGGCACTGGGAGCCTGGGGCTTAGCAGGAGGACTGGGTAGAGGTAGGCTATCCTATGACTGGGTGGGAATGCATGGAGGCTAGTGAGGAGGGCTGGGTTTGCTGACTTTTCATGGATGTGGGAAGTGCTTGTAGGTCAAAGTGATGGACAAGCAAACCTCTGGGGTGGGTCATCTACCTGGATGGAACTAGGAGAGGGCCAGGGATATTCTTGTTAGAGACTCTTGTCATAGCTTTTTTTGAGGGTTGCTCTGGTAGCGTACTGGTTATGAGTTGGGCTGCTAACCTCAAGGTCAGCAGTTCAAAACTACCAGCTGTACCAGAAGAAAGATGAGACTTTCTGCTCCTGTAAAGATTTACAGCCTCAGAAACCCTATACAGGGTCATGACTATGAGTCAGAACTGACTCCACGGCATATAGCCACAGAGTAGAGGACCAGTGCTCAGAACTATCCCTGCCAAGAAGCCTTCTGAACAGCCCCTGTGAGATGAGTCCCACTCTTTCCCCTGGTGCCAGGGTCCTCACTCTCACGTCTTGGCTGTGTGCATGATTGTGGGCCTTGCTTTCTCATTGTATGATACATCTATTCTTCACTATAGTCTCCCTGGGTGCCTGATACATATTCATAAGATATCTTGGAATCATGGATGGAACATGGACTTTGTGGCCTGCAAGACCTAATTTTGAATCCTAGCATTGTCATGACAAGCTATACAACCTCAGGTTGGGTCCGTTGGCTCCTCTGAACCTCATTTTCCTCAACTGTATAATGGACCTGCTCAGCCTGCCCAATTGCAAGATTGCCAGTGATACATACACAGTTGTACTACCCTTGGCCTGGTGTGCAGGGGCACACTAAGTGGTGGTGATTGGTAATGTCTGTGGACAGGAAGGAGCCAGTGGTTCAGTGTAGAGACATTAGACATTTGCACAAGGAAAGGTAGCTAAGAGTTCCAAATAATTGTGAGGTGCCATGTGTGCTATATTTTAAGAACATCTGAGGTTCAGAGAAGGGGTAGCTCCTGGGTTGGGGTTTTCAGTAAGAGTTTAATGGAAGAGGTAGAGTTGGAGTTGGACCTTAGAGGAGCATTGTTCTAGTCAATTAAACACTGAACGTTTAATGTGTTCCAGGTACAGTGTAAGACGCTGTTGGATTCCAATGAAGGAGGCCCTGTCCTCTCTGTCTTGTCAGGGAGACAGAACCCCACTAGTGGTGTATTGTTAGTGGAGGTTTATACCAAGTGCTGCTGCATGGCTACAGGGGAGACAGCAGCTAGTGGTGCCCAGGGAAATCAGGGAAGAGGAGAAAATGAGATCTGGGATGACATTCCTGGCAGGGTCTTGGATCAGCAGCCTGGCTGACCTTGGAGTAATGAAGGAACCCCAGGAAGCTCTGTGGCAGGCCAGTGAATGGAGACCCTTGTTGCAGATGGGAGAGTGGCCTCTGGACTTCATGTAATGGATCCCAGGCCACTGCCTGGTTAGGAGGGTGTGGGTCCCTAAGGAAGGGCTGTAGCAGCATGGGAGGGAGAGAGGCTTAACCCTGGGCTCCAGAGCCAGGCAGTACCCCTGTGAAAATCACCTCAGTGACTCTTCTAGAGGTTAGGAGTTGGGGGTTGGACCTGGGTTAGCTGTGGCCCCATCCTCTGGCTTGTGTTGGATGCCCAGGGGAGGCCCTTTCCTTTCCTGGACTTGCTCCCTGCTGCATCCTTTACCTCATCAAGAAGCCTCCCCCCTGTGGCCATGCCTGGGCTGTTATGGAGAGGAATGGAGGGTGACGGCTTTACTGTTTCAGGGGTTCAGGCTGGTGCCTCTGAGAGACTTCTTTCTGAGGCAGCCTCTGTGATGAGGTAGATAGGGAGGGGACTGAGGGTGGAAAGCCAGGGGAGAATTGAAGGCATAGGCAGCCTCGCTCCAGGCCCCCCTTCATGGTGGCTCGGGCGATAAACTACTTATCCTCAGGTTGTCTCCCTGAGCCCAATGCAGAAGCGTGTTATTTAAATTTCAAAATCACATTCTTCTTCTAACAGCTGTCAGAGACTCTGAGTATCAATGAAAATAGTGCTTTAGCTGCAGCTCTGCCACCTCTTATACCTCCCCTTTCAGGGAGAATTAGTCTGATGGCCAAGAATGTAGATGGGGTGAAGGAGCGAAGTGGGTGATATGAAGGCACCAAGGGACTACCACATTGCTGATCAGCAGTTGGGCCCAACCGGGAGGAACCAGCTTCCACACCAAAAGTGCCAGGCATCTGCTGGGAAATTGGCATTTCTTTTCTGAGTTTATTTTTTCTCTCTTCCTATCAATGCCAGTGACTTCAGGCTCCAGTTAACGGTGGGGAAGGATTTGCTCACACTTAGATGTGAGCAGGATGTTAGTGACTTCATATTTGGTTGTCCTTGTGTCCAAGAAAGATTTGCTATGAAAAAAAAAAAAAGACTAGTGAGACAGCAAAATCTAACCTCAAGAAAGACTTTTTAATGGTGGGATCTCAGGTACCACTGTTGGGAAAGTCTTTTGTGTGTGTGTGTCAGGGTTACTGGTGTGGTGCTGTGGGTTAATGCGCTGGACTGCAAAACCTTTTGAACTGCAAGGTCGGTGGTTCAAGCACACCAGCTGCTCCTTGGAAATCCTATACAGGGTTGCTATGGGTCGGAACCGACTTGATGGCACTTAACAACAATACTTTTCTGGTATCCTACACATAACATCTTTTAGGGAGTCACCTATATAAGTATATAAGTGATTTTGCCAGCAGCTGGGATGTAGTGTTCTTGGCTAAATTCTTCCTGCTCTTCATTAGCTCCTGTGATGCTCTTTCAGGGTTCATATTACCCTTAGCATGTTCCAGGTTTAACCAGGAGCCATGCTCCTTGTTGTAAAATTGGACTTTATAACTGGACTGCAAAGTTTCCTTCAAACATATCTCTCAATGCATCCAGCCCCAAGGAGATGTACAGAAAGGGAAATGTCTATGAGCAGGGTTAGTATGTATGAAGATGAGTGTGTGTAAGTATGTGTATATATGTAGGTGGAGAGTGTAAGTGTGCATGATACATATGTTATGTGTGTGTGTGGTGTGGGGGAGTGGTGGCTATGTGTGTGGATGGAGTTATGGGTTATGAGTTATGAGTCTATAAGAGGACAGGGAAGGAGGAACGGGAGACAGAAATTCTGAGTGGGAAAGTTGAGATGGGAGATGTGACTCTTTCCTGTCTCAGAACAGAGTCTCAGCTATTACTCTCCACCCCCTTTTCTCATCTCTTGGGGAAGTTCTGGGGATGCTGGTACAGAGATGAGCATAGAGAAGCCACCAGCAGATAGGAAGTCCATCTTTGTCTGATAAATGCAAATGGTGCTGTTTCCAGTGGAGCTGACCTCTGTATGGGTGTGTTTGGAGCTTCCTACAGTCTGAAGATTATTTCCCTGAACTATAGACATTTAGGAAATCCTGGTGTGGTGCTGTGGGTTAATGTGCCAGACTACAAAGCTGTTTGAACTGCAAGGTCGGCGGTTCAAGCTCACCAGCTGCTCCTCAGAAACCCTATACAGGGTTGGTATGGGTTGGAACCGACTTGACAGCACTTAACAACAACATAGACACTTTGGGGTCCTCTCTGCAAAAGGAGTGAATGTGAATCATCCCCAGATGGCCATACATGACAGAATGCATGGGAATCACCCCCAAATACTCACTGAGCACCCTGTGGGCTTGCCTTGTTCTAGGTGCTGAGGCTACACCGGTAAATAAGACAGAGGGGTTTGCCATTATTCTGAAGGGTCTGTTTTATTAGCCAGAGACAGAATGAAAAAACAGAAACCAACAAATCAATAACATGAAAAAAAATAAGATAATGATGAGTATTAAACAGATAATTAAAATAAGATGGTAATCCAAAAGTGACAGGTGGCAACTTTCAATTGAGACTGCCTCTAGAAGAGATCATTTTTAGTCAAAATATGAATGACAAGAAGGACCCAGCCATGTGAGGATCAGGGTATGCCAGAGGGAACAGTAGAGCCAGGTTCTGGGTGAGGACACACGTCATGGAGTGAAGTGGAGGGGGTGTTATGGGAGACGGGTGCAGAGGAGACAGTAGGGACCAGATCATTAAGGAGTTGGAATTTTAAGAATGATAAGAAAACTTTGGATGACTTTACATATGATTAGTGTTGCTGTTGTTAAGTGCCATCCAGTCAGTTCTGACTCATAGTGACCCTGTATAGGGTTTCCAAGGAGCAGCTGGTGGGTTTGAACTACTGATCTTGTGGTTCACAGCCAATGCTGATCCTACAACGCCATAAGATTTATGCATTAAAAAAAGATTATTTTTGTACTGTGTTGAGGATGGATCATGTGGAGGGAAGGGGCACAGGTCAAAGTGGGAGCAAGGCGACTGTCAAGTTAGAAGGCTATTATAGTGGTCCTAGACAAGGGATGAGAGGAGGGGACATGGAGAGAATAGATGCATTTGGGATGTATTTTGGAGCTGAAGTTGAGAAGACATTGGAACGTGGAGTTGGAGACTGTAATTAAGGATACCTCTGATATTAGGGGCATGAATGACAATGATACCGTTTACTAGGATGGAGAAAATGAGGAAAGAAACAAGGGACAGAAATCCAGGGCTCTGTTTTAGCCATGTTAGGTTTGAAATTTCAATTAAACCTCAACTTGGAAATGCCAAGTAGGCAATTAGAAGTAAATATGGAGTTCTGGGGAGAGGTCAAGGATATATAGATTGAAAGTCATCAGCATATGGATGATATTTAGAGCCTTGGAACTGACCAAGTTACTTAGGAAGAATGTATAGACAGAGAAGAGAGCGATACTGACGCTCTCCAAGTAGAAAAGTAACGCTAGCAAAGGAGACTGAGATCTAGGACCAGGGAAGTAGGGGAAAACCAGGTAAGGAATGCCAGGGTATCCAAGAGTAGCACGCTGTCAGGAAAGAAGAGGTAGCCAACTGTGTCAAATGCAGCTTTGAGGTCAAGTAAGAAAAGCTTAGAGAAGTGACCATTGGACTTGGTAACATGTAGGTTATTAACAATCTCCAGTGGAATATCTTTAGTGGAGTATCTTTGGCGGAGTGATGCGGTTGGAAGCTTAATTAGGGGAGGATCAGAGAGAGAATGTGAGGTTGGGGTGGGGGTGGGGAAACAGCAACAGTAGAAACTTTTTTTCTAGTTTTTCTATGACGGGAACTGTGAAATAGGATGGCAGCTGGAGGGGGATGTGGAGCCAAAGGGAAGTTTTTTTCTGTTTTGAGGGGTGATGTGGTTGTCACTTGTATGATGTTGGGAATAATTCATTAGAGGAGAAATGGAAGATTTGGAAGATGAAAGGGGTAATTACAGGAGAGATGTCCTTGAACAGAGTAAAAGGAATGAGTTCAGGGCACCAGTGGCCTTTGAGAATGTCAGAGATCTTTTCTATCTATTAACAGAGAGAAGTCAGAACTGGCTGTATGGATGAAGTTGGTTGTTCACTGCTTTGGTGGAAAGATGAGTGTCTGCCCAAATTTTCTAGTTTTTCCTTAAGTATGAGGCAAACTAATCAACTTAGAACAAGAAGGGAGAACATAGAGGCAGAAGAAGGTATGTTGTTGTTGTGAAGTGCCGTTAAGTCGATTCTGACCCATGATGACCCTGTATAGGGTTTCCGAGGAGCAGCTGGTGAATTTGAACCGCTGACTTTGCAGTTCAAACGGCTTTGCAGTCTGGTGCATTAACCCACAGCGCCACACCAGGGCTCCGAAGAAGGTATAGAATAGCCATTTAAAATGGCATTAGAGACTTGAGGTCAGGATTTTAAAGTGAGGAGTCCTGGCATGGCACTGTGGGTTAATGTGCTGGACTGCAAAGTCATTTTGAACCACAGGGTCAGTGGTTAAAGCTCACCAGCTGCTCCTTAGAAACCAGGGTCGCTATGGGTTGGAATTGACTCGACAGCACTTAACAACAACATCAAGCAAGTCAGCCCGGTTGTATTTTTTTCTAGTGATATTTAGCTGCTCAGGTGCAGGCCCAGAATGGAAGGTAGTTTGATTCAACTAGGGTTGTTGGTTAGTGCGTATGGTTATTGTTAAGTGCCGTCGAGTTGGTGCTGACTTATAGTGACCCTGTATAGGATTTCCAAGGAGTGATTGGTGAGTTTGAACCCGCCAACCTTGCAGTTCAAACTGACCTTGTGGTTGAGTGCATAAAATTATGGGAATTAGCATGAGAGGAATGGTAATGGGGCCAGGAAGTCTAAGGTAGGTAAGGAGGGACTGAAGACATGGGAGTGGGGAAGCTGATTGAGAGGGAGCAAGTGGTTGGATCCACGGGAGAAAGATGAGGCTTTCTACTCCCGTAAAGATTTACACCCTCGGAAACCCCGTACAGGGTCGCTATGGGTCGGAACCGACTCGATGGCACTTAACAACAACAACAACAAGTGGTTGGATCAGTGGTCTGGCTGAGGTTGGGGGATTGCTGGAGTGGGCACATCAGAGAGGGAGCTGGAAAGTGAGGTAATGATGGTCAGAGCTTGGGAGGTTTGATATTAGTATTTGGGGGGTGATGTAGTTGTAACTGAAGGCCAGGGCAGTAGGGAACTGTTGTTGGCATGGAAATCACTAGGAGTGATGCCAAGGCAGGGATGGAAAGGAGGATAGCTATGTAATTACAGAGAGAAGAGAATCACTAGGACAGCAGGAGACAGGTCCAAGGAGGAAGAAGGGGTGGCAATCTGGTGGCAGAAACTACATAGGAGTCAGGTTGTTTGAGGGAGGATTGGGGCAGAAATGACAATGAGGAGAAAGAATGACATGCCACCACCTCTGGGCCTTAAGATCAGCCATCCATTGGAAGAGAAAACAAAACAACAATGGTCATTTTATCAAATATCTACTTCGTTCAAAGTCTGCCGATTAGTGAAATCATTGCTTTTTTGACTAAATTTATTGATTCACTCAAACTTATTTCTTTTAACTATTAGTAAAGCTTTTAGAACTGCACAGTGGATGTTTTTCATAATTCACGATGGATAGTTTCCATGAGTTTTGAAGATTTTGAGGAATAGTCCTCTTTATTGGAAGAAATGTTCAATTGTTTGGAGACTATGAGGAGTCCTGGTGTGGCGCTTCAGGATAATGCACTGGACTGAAAGGTCAGTTTGGACCTCAAGGTTGGCGGTTCAAACTAACCAGCTGCTACTTAGAAACCTTATACAGGGTTGTTATGAGTTGGAACCAACTTGATGACATTTAACAATAACAACATGAGTTGATCTAGACTTCTTATGGTGATAAAAATATATTTTATAATTAGTAAATAAATTTTAGTTTATGATGATACCTCAAATCCTATATCCATTCCCATAAATAAAAAGTGCTGGAGAAGGATTTAGGTGAATGATATCAATATTAAATGCCTCAAATTTAGTTATTAATTGTAAATACAAAATTAAAGCTAATGTGTCATTGTGGGAGTTGGTAAAAATCATCCTCACATTAAGAGGATGTGAACTCACTCAATGTAGCTGAAAATCACCCTTTCAAATGTAAAATAATTAACCTTAAAATTTAATTGCTAGAACCACAACTTTGAAACTAATATGCCCATTCAGGAACTGGAGAAAGAATTCTAAAAGTGGTTAAAATTTGACAAAATAGAAAATGATCTTCAGAAGTACCTATATTGATTTTTTTTTCTTTCCCCGAATTGGTTTTCAGTGAATTTACTATTCATCAAATAGATTTTTGGATGTTGGCCTGCTTCCAAAATATAGCTTTCTCTGGAGAGTGTTGTGATGACCACAGTGTCATGTTAAGGTTGACTAGATTCTGATTAAGGCTGGAAGGTGAGGATAGAGTTCAGAGGGAAAACTGAGGATGGAAGGGAGCTTGTTGATAACGGTCTAAGACTGCAAAGGAAAGACTTGAGGAAGGCAGCAGCTGTGATAAATGGAGTCAGTGCCCTGAGCATGCAGAGCAGTAGGGAAGAAGGGTTTGAATCTTTTTGGATCTGTAGATTTTGAGAGAACTGGTAACAACAGGGAGCCCTGGTGGAGCTATAAGATAATCACTGGGCTGCTAACAACAAAGTCGGCTCAAATCCACTGGCCCCTCTGTGGGAGAAAGGTGAGGATGTCTGCTCTGATAAAGATTTACAGCCTTGGAAACCTTATATGGAGTTGCCATGAGTTGGAATTGACTCTGGCAATGGGTGGGTGGGAGGCCAGGAATGCAGGGATTGGTGTGGTTATCTCTTTGGGAAGCTGGAGTGTGACTTCAAGTTATATGGAATGGGATTCCTAGCACCCACTCTCAGTGAGAAGGCTCCCCGAGGCCCTATCCTGAAATCTGTTCTCTTAGGCTTTACAAGTGAAGAGGGTCTTCTGGAGGGCTCCTCCTACTCAAGGAGGGAGGAACTGTGTACCCTCTTATTGGTGCCGTAGAGTAAAGCACTGGACTGCAAGGTCGGTTTTAAACACAGGGTTGGTGGTTCAAACTCACCAGCCGCACCTGGAAACCCTATATAGGATCACTATGAGTAGGAACTGACTTGACGGCACTTAACAGCAACAACAGTCCTGTAGGATTGGACCAAGGGGCACATGGGATGGTTTTTTTTCTACTAGCTGGATAGTGCTAAGGTGGGACAATGGAGAGATGGAAGTGGGGGATCTTCCTAGCCAGGTAACACGTTTTTAAAAAAGCATTGATTGAAAATGTACTCTTGGGCCAGGAGTTCTGTAAGGCATTTTTGTCTGCATTATCTGGTTTAATCTTGAGCTTAGTCTTGTATGTAGGCAGCATGAGGAACATTGTAGTCTCATTTTGCAGATAAGAAAAATGAGGCTCAAAGAGGTTATATAATGTGTGCAAGCTTGCGGTGTTAGTCAGTGACCCAGGCAGGTCCTCCAGCTTCCAGGCCACTCCTGAGCCAGAGTCCCCACTGTGAGAAAGGAGGTTTGTCAAGCCCATGAATCTCTGTGAAAGGTTTTCACCAGTTTACTTGATTTATAGTCTTTCACCTACGCTAGAATATAAGTTCCAAGAGGGCAGGGACTTGGTCAGTTTTGTTCATTTCTCCAACAGTGCTTGGTACATAGTGTATGCTTAGTAAGTATTTGTTGTAAAAATAAACGAATTCCCAGGGAAAGCTTGGGCATAAATCCATGGAAGTGAGAGTTGTAGAGGTAATATTGGGGTAAGATAAGCACTGGTCTGCTAATCACAAGGTTGGTGGTTCAAACCCACCAGCTGCTCCTGAGAAACCCTATATAGGGTGACTGTGAGTTGGAAATGACTTGAAGGCACTTAACAACAACAAACAACAACCACATAGGCAGTCTCCAGCAGTTTCTCCTCTTGATTACTCCCTTTGAGGTACCAGCCCTTCCTGTCTTCCCCAACCAGCCATTTAGAGTTTGTTTATTCTATAGCCCATTGGTAAATTGCCTCTGTGATCACTCTTGGACTTCTTTGGAATAGCTTGGACTCAGTTGACCATACTTATTTTTGAAGTTCTTCTCTCAGCTTTTATTAAGCCACTTCACTTAATTTTCCAACCACCTCGTGGTCCACTCTTCACTGTCTCCTTTTGCAGGTTTCACTAAGTCATGGAGCTCTTTCTTAGTTCCTCTTTTCTTCTTTATTTTCACCTTTGGCCTATGCACCTTCATTTAGTCATGTGACTTTCAATACCTTCTGATAATGAATTGTGCTCAGTTTTATGTCTCTAGTCCAAATCGCTCTCCTGTACTCCAGACTCATTTATCCTTCAGCCTTTCAACATTTCCACTTAGGTAGCTAATAGGCATCTCCAACTTAAATTGAAATCTAGACTATTGATAATCCTTCTCCCCTTGATGTCTTTCTTGTTTCTTGAAATGATGCCAATAGCCACCTGGTTGCTTAGGCCAAAGACCTATGAGTTTGTCTTGTTTTCTCCCTTTCCTACTGTCCCATGCCCAGCCCATCCTGTTGGCTTCACCTCTAAATGTTATGCAGAATACATTAATTTCACTCCATCTCTCGAGTCACTATCCCAGTCCAAGCCACTACCATCTTCACAGCCTGGTAACTGGTCTCCCCTGTGCTCACTGTTCTGAATTCCATTATATTATCACCTTCTAAGTAATTATCAGGCGAGTGCAGTACCATAAGGTCCATGAGGTCGGTGGTTTGAGCCCATCAGCCGCTCTGTGGGAGAAAGCTCCTGCAAAGATTGAAAACCCTTGAAAACACTATACAAGGTTGCTATGAGTCAGAACGGACTCGGCAACCCTTAACAACAACAAAGCACTTACTGATACTTAAAATTACCTTGTTTGTAATAACCTTCCTCTCACTAGAATAAAAGATTCTGGAGAGCAAGGACTCAGACTACATAGTTCAAAACTAGATTTCTAGTAGCCAGTAGGGATTTGGTCCTTGGGAATATTTGTTGACTGACAACTGATAGTTTGACCAGGACATGGATGCTAAGGGTAGATGAGACAGGTAAGGCTGAGACCACCGTGTATATGTGTCTTTTGCTGTGTACATTTCTGCCATCTGTGTATGCATAGGGACAGGATAGACTCCTTGCAGCTTGTAGTGGTTGGCCTATAGTTTAGGCTCAGGAGAGCAGGGTGGAACAAGTGTAACTTTCCCTATTCCTCTAAGTCCTTAGCCACCACCTGTCTGTTTGTTGTACTTAGGTGGCTTGTATGTTGCTATGATGCTAGATGCTATGCCACCCGTAAGTAGCTCAAATACCAGTAGAATCACCCATGGTGGTGGGCAGGTTTCAGTGGAACTTCAGACTTAGACAGATTAAGAATAAGGGCTAGAGATGTGCTTCTGAACATTAGTCAATGAAACCACTCAAAATACATTGTGATTGAAACAATGGACTTAAACATAGCAATGATTGTGAGGATGGGGCAGAACTGGTAACATTTCATTCTGTTATACATAATGAAGCTATGTGTTAGAGCCAACTCAATGTCACTTAGCAACAATGAGGCCCTCAGAGTCTGTGCGCTGGTATATATGGGTGGGTAGGTAGGAGCGCCACAAAACGTAGGAGACCAAACCCTCCATTTTTGTTTTAGTTCAAACCCTTCATTTATTTCAGGAGAGGAGATTGTTAAAATGAAATCTACAGAGGGGCATGGATTTGTCTGGGTCTCTGGTGAGAGGCAGAAATAGAATTAAGGCCCGTGATACCCAACTCACAGTTGAATGGTGAAACTAGAGTTTGCTACAGGGGCCCAGTATAGGTTCTGTAGTCAGAGATGAGATTAGTAGCTTGTGACCAGCCTAGAAACTTCTGGAAGGTAAAAAGAATGCTGAAAACATCCTGGGTCCTCATTGGCTTGGCTTGTATTTCAGAATGTTGAGCTCTTCCACTTCTGGCTGGGAAGACTACCTTGATGAGCCACTTGGACTGTCTTCTGCTGGGGGTGGATTTGGTATGGTGTTTGTTGAATGGCATGTACATATGGGGAGATTGGGCCATGGACAGCTCAGCCTCTCCTCCAAATCATTGGTTTTCAAATGTTACCCTGAGTCCCAGGGAGCTTATTAAGTCCAGATGCCTCAGCCCTAGTCACAGAGATCCCGATGTGCACCAACATTTACTACTAGAGTGGCATTCACAATGTTGGTAGAATGGGAGACTGGGCATATGGATAAATATATTTATTTTAATAGCAGTGCATTTTAATATTTGAAAATACAGACAGAGTTTTCTTATCATTTAGAATAAATAGGTAGGTATTGAAAATTTTTAAAGGGAATCAATTTAAGCATTTCACTTAAAAATTAGTGAATTTAAAAGAAAAATTAATCAAATATACTCTATTTACAGGTGGTACTTGAAATATGGCTAAAATTATATAAATGGTACTCGAGTGTCCAATGTTTGGTAAAGCCAAAACCATACAAGCCAAGTTAACTGTCATTAAGTTGTTTCTAATTCATGGTAACCTCGTGTGTTTCAAAGTAGAACTGCTTCAATGACTGTGATTTTTTGGAAGTAGATTGCCACGCCTTTCTTCCAGGGCATCTCTGGGTGGACTTAAACCTCTCTTTCAGTTACTAACTGAGCGCTTACTTAACCTTTTGTGCCACGCTCTTGGGTAAACCCAGCCCAATATAAGTGCCAAACAGATATTTAAAGAATATTAGGTTGATGAGGTGCTCACATACCCTAAAGCAGTCTTATGGTTTAGACTTACTTAGGATAGTGGCCCTGGAGTAAAGAGGTGGGGGGAGGCTAGGCTGGTGTGGGGGGTGGAAGGAATGTTTGAGGCTGAGTTGGAACTTGTGGTTGTGAAGTCCTACTTGCTCCCTTGGGCTGTGCCCCCCACCCCAGCAGTGTCAGTAGGAAGGGGAAAATGGAGAGCAGAATGAAGCCAAACTGTTCTGAGGGCTTGGGTGGATGACTTCATTAAGGCTTTGGAAAGTGCCAAGTGTTATTAAATTCCATCTTAGTTTCCCTGGGGCAGCTGTTTACCATTTATTCCTTGGCTAAGTCTGGTCCATCTCACCTCCCCACTGCAGGCCTGGGAGATTCAGGAGAGAAAGGCATGTGTCTGGAGAGAGGGTTGGGGTGAGACAAGCTCACCCTGTTCAGCCCAGGCCTGGGATCACTTTCTAGTTACTGTAGGATAAGCACTGGATGGCAAGGTCAGTTTGAGCCCCTAAGTCAGCAGTTCAAACCTACCAGCCTCTCCTCGGAAACCCTATACACCCTATACAGGGTTGCTGTGAGTCGGAATTGACTCGACGGTACTTAACAACAACGGTTCTTCTCAGGCCTTGGATGTTCTCAGATCTCTGTGCAAGGAGTGAGTCGGGGGTCCAGGATTGCTGAAGACCTTGCTCCTGCCATTTGGACGTCTTAGATCAGGGGCTGGTAGCTATGGCCAGGTGAAGGTTGTGAGGGGTCCTGACAAGTACGGAAATGTCCACTTTCTTCTCTTCAGTGGGGATTCCTGAAGATAAACACAAAAGCCTTCAGGACCTGAGGGAAAGGAGTCTGAATGGTGGACAGAGAGGCAGTGGGATGAAGTGAGAAGGGGCCACTCAGCCAGCCCTTTTCCCTCAATGCATGCATGGGCATGTTGTGGGAGGTACATTTTTATTGATTGCTTACCTGTGCCAGACTGTGTGCTGAGCCTTTATAGGACTGTCTCATTTTTCATAAAAAAACATATGCAGGAGGCCAACTTGGAGAAGGGGTCTGGGGAGAGAAGCAGGACACAGGCAAGCTCCTCGGCCTTCCTCCACAGTGGAGCAAGGCCCCATCATTGGACCTACTCACCACACTCCAGGGGTATCAGAGGTGGCATCTTCCTGCCAACTATGCTATTATTACTGCATTTCTTTTTCTTTTTCTACATTTTGTTTTGTTGTAGCTGAGACTAAACCCAGCGAAACATATACCAGTTCAACAATTTCCACACGTACAATCTAGAGACATTGATTTCATTCTTCACATTGTGCAACCATTCTTAACTTCCTTTCTTGAGTTATTCCTCTCCCATTAACATAGACCCACTGCCCCCTTAAATCCTAGCTAATCTATCTAGTTGCTGTTGTCAATTTCATCCTATATAGATATAGTTCTTAAGGAGCCCCAGGAGTGTAGTAGATTACAAACTGGGCTGCTGACCTCAAGCTCAGAAGTTTGAATCTACCAGTTGCTTCATGGGAGAACATGAGGATTTCTATTCCTGTAAAGACTTACAGCCTCAGAATCCCTATACAGAATCACTATAAGTTGGACCGACTCCATGGCACACCACCACCACCACCACCACCACCACTAGATAGTTCTTAAAAGGCCACAATGCTCAAGACAGACTATTTTGTTGTTGTGTTGTTACTAGTTAAGCTTAACTATTGTTTGGTTTTAAATGACTTCAGGGTGTATTTTTGGTTTAATGTTTAAAGATTATCTCAAGGCAATAGTTTCAGGGGTTCATTTGCCCTCTATAGCCCCATGAAGTCTGGGACCCATGAAAACTTAAAATTG
The DNA here is from genome assembly GCF_000296735.1 of Chrysochloris asiatica. Taxonomy (NCBI): domain Eukaryota; kingdom Metazoa; phylum Chordata; class Mammalia; order Afrosoricida; family Chrysochloridae; genus Chrysochloris; species Chrysochloris asiatica. The sequence continues at coordinate 16,377,971 of NW_006408582.1, forward strand.
TATTCTGCATTTCCTTCTTTGGGTCAAGACTCTTTTATGGATTCTTGGATCAAAATATTCAGTAATGATAGCTGGGTACCATCCAGTTCTCCTGGTCTCATGGCAAAAAAGACAGTTGTTCATGGATGCAATTAGCCACACATTCCATATCCTCCTCCTATTCCTGACTTTCCTTCTTCCTTTGTTGCTCTAGGTGAGTAGAAACCAATATGTCTTCGGTGGTTTCGTGAAAGCTTTGAAGACCCCAGGCACTATGCAGCCAACTAGGAAGTAGAACAAAAGTGTTAAATGCACTGTTGGGCCTGGGATGTCTCATGAAGCCATGACCCTAAACCTCCAAAAGAACCAAATCTCATGATGTATTTTGTTGTACATGAACAGCCTTAATTAGCAGCTATTACTGTTATTTGTTGTAAATATATCAACCACACAACGTTTGTCAGTTTAACTTTTTGCAGGTATACAAGTTACTGACCGCAATTACAATAATCAACTGTGCAACCCTACTCTTGATCACTGAAATTTTGCATCGCCATTAACCTCCCTTTCCCCTTTTTTTCCCACCACTGATAACCACTAATAAACTTTGGTGTCAATACATTTGCCTTCTCTTGTCTTTTTATGTAATTGACATCATACAATAGCTCTCCTTTGGTGATTGGCTTATTTTGCTTAGCACAGTGCTTTCGATCCCCATCCTTACTGCAGCATATCTCACGACTTCTCCTAATTGCTTCATAGCATTCCGTTGTATTCTATGTATGTACCACATTTTGCGCATCCATTCCTCTGTTGATGACATTTAAGTTGTCTCCACCTTTTGGCTGCTGTTAACAATGCTGCAGTGAACACTGGTATACAAATCTCTTTTTGAGTCCCTGCTTTCAAATCTTGTAGGTGTGTACCAAGGTGTGGAACTGCTGGATCATATGGACTCCTGGTGTGGAGTTGTAGGATCAGCACTGGACTGTGAACCACAAGATTGGCAGTTCAAACCCACCAGCTGCTCTTTGGAAATCCTATGCAGGGTCACTATGAGTCAGAACCAACTCATCAGCACTTAACAACAACAGTGGTAGTTCTGCTTTTAGTTTTTTGAGGAACCACAATGCTATTTTCCATAATGACTGTATCATTTTGCGTTCCTACCAATAATGGATGTTGTTAAATGCCATTGAATCAGTTCTGACCCATAGCAACCCTGTATAGGGTTTCCAAGGAGCAACTGGTGAGCTTGAACCATGGACATTGCAGTTCAAACGGCTTTGCATTAACACACAGCGCCACACCAGGACTCCTTTTATTTAGCCATCTTTAATCTCTTTCAGCAGGGTTTTCTATTTTTTATTATATAAATCCTTCACATTCCTGGTTACATTTACTCCTAGATCTTTTATTCTCTTAGATTCTATTATAAATGGAATTATTTCCTTAATTTCCTTTTCAAATTTCTCATTGCTGGTGTATAGAAACCTAACTGATTTTTGTTTGTTGACTTTCAATCCTGCAACTTTGCAAAATTCCTTTGTGATAGTTCTGGAAGTTTTCTTGTGGACTCTTTGAGATTTCTAATAAAAATGATCATATCATCCACAATAGAGATCATTTTTACTTATTTTTTTCTAATTTTGGCATGATTTGTGTTTTTTTCTTGTCTTACTGCTTTGGCTAGGATTTCTAATACAATCTTAAAGAGAAATGGGGAGAGCAGACACCCTTGTCTTGTTCCTGATTTCAAGGGGGAAAGTTTTCAGTCTTTTTCCATTAAATATAATATTGGCTGTTAGTTTTTCATATATGCCCTGAATCAGATTGAGGAAGTTTCCTTCTGTTTTAATCTTCTATGATTTTAATCAAAAAAGATTGTTGAATTTTATCAAAGAGTTTTTTCTGCATCTGTATAGATAATCATGTGGTTCTTTTCCTGTGTTCTATTGATGTAGTGTATTATGTGAATTGATTTTCTAATGTGGAATCATGTCTGCATTAATGTAGTAAATCCCATTAGGCCATGGTGTATGACTCTTTTAATATGCTGTTGGGTTCTGTTCACTAATATTTTGTTGAGGATCTTTGCATCTATTTTCATAAGATATATTGGTTGGTAGTTTTCTTTACTTGTGGTGTTTTTGTTTTGTTTGGGCACCAGGGTTATGTTTACTTCATAGAATGAATTAAGGAGTATTTGCTTCAGAGATGAATTAGTGAGTATTTGCTTTATGGAATGAGAATTTAAATAGTATTAGTGTAATTTCTTCTGTAAATGTTTGGTAGAAATGCTCAGCGGTCCTGGAACTTTTTGTTATTGTTGTTGGAAGGTTTTTGGTAATTTAGTCAACCCTTTCACTTATAATGTGCCTGTGGAGAGTTTCCATTAAGTCTTGAGTCAGTTTGTGTAGGTTGTGTACATCTAAGATTTTGTCTATTTTATCTAAGTTATCCAGTATATTGCCATACGGTTGTTCACAACATTCTGTTATAATTCTCTTCGTTTTTTTTTTTTTTTTCCAGATCAGTTGTAATGTGCCTGTTTCATTTGTATTCTGGTTTTTGTATCTTTTCTTTGTCAGTCTAGCTAAAGGTTTGTCAATTTTATTGACCTTTTCAAAGAACCATTCCTAGTTTTATTGATCCTCTGTGTTGCTTTTCTGTTTTTGATTTTAATCATTTCTGCTCAAATCTTTGTTATTTCGTTTCTTTTAGTTGGTTTAGGTTTAACTTGCTCTTCTCTTTGTGATTTCTGGAGTTTTTGCAAGAGGATGTTAATTGGAGATCTTCCTTCTATTTTTTGATGTTGATATTTATTCCTATAAGTTTCCCTCTCAGTGCTCTTTTCACTGCATTCCATAAGTTTTGTATGTTTTGCTTTCATTTTCCTTTGACTCTACAAAATTGATGATTTCTTTTTTTATTTCTTCCTGTGTGTTGATTAATTTCCATGTTTGTGTATTTTCCAGATTTTATTCTCTTATTAATTTCTGGCTTCACTCCATTGTGGTCAAAGAAAATACTTTGTACGATTCCAATCTTTTAAAATTTGTCAAGACTTGCTTTGTGATCTAACTGTGCAGTCTGTCTTAGAGAACGATTCATAGGCGTGAAAGTAGAACGTACATTGTACTGTTTTTGGGCAGAGTATTCAGTATATGTCTATTAGTCTTGTTGGTTTATAGTGTGATTCAGTTCTCCTGTTTTCTTGTTAATGTTACTGTATGTTCTGTCTAATATTGAAAGTGGTGTATTGAAGTGTCCAACTATTATTGTAGTACTGCTGTAGTACTGGACTGCCAACTACAAGGTTGGTAGTTCAAACCCACTGGTCACTACTTGGAAACACTATACAGGGCTGCTATGAGTTGCAATCAACTCAACAACAGCAACAACAGTAATTTCTTCAATTTGTCAGTGTTTGTTATATGTGTTTAGACGTCTCGATATTGGGTACATATATATTTATGATGACATATTCTTGATTGACATTTTTTTCTTTATAAAATGTCCATCTTTATCTTTGCAGACAGATTTTGCCCTTACTTGCTCTTCTCTTTCTACTTTTCTTTTATTAAGATTGCTTGGTTATTATTTGCATGGACTATGAGAGGGGTTCAAGAAGTTCATGGACAAATGGAATCGAACGGTACTAGAATTTGCACATGAACTTTTTGAAGCCCTTTGTATTTTTTCCCTATCCTTTCACTTTTAACCTATTTGACCTTAGATTGTAGGTGTGTCTTTTGTAAACAGCGTTTACTTGGATCATGTTTTTTTACACTCTGTCACTCTTTGCCCTTTGACTGCAACATTTAGTTCATTTGCATTCATTCTAACTACAGATAAGAAGTGATTTGCTTCTGCCATTTTGCTATTTGTGGTTTTTTGTTTTTTAGTATGTGTTAAGCTTTCTTTGTCTTTATCCTTTATATTGCTTGCTCTTGTGTTTTGTTGAGTTATTGTAATGAGCCTTTTTGGTTCCCTTTTCCTTCCCTTTTGTGAATGTTTTAAAATGTATTTTCTTAGTACCTACCATGAATATTAAGGAGCTATGGTAGCGTAGTGGTTACTAATTGGGCTGCGAACCGCAAGGTCAGCAGTTCGAAACTACCAGCTGTTCCACGGGAGAAAGATGAAGCTTTCTGCTCCCGTAAAGATTTACAGCCTTGAAACCCTGCTCAGGGTCACTATGGGTGGGAACCAACTCGATGGCACATAACAACAACAACAACAACAACCATGAATATTACATTTAACAGCTTGTGTTTATAAACCTTCTCTTAATTTGGTATAAACATACAAGAAATTATACATACTATCCCTGTCCCCTCTTTTGTTGTTGTTATCACTAATTATATCTTTGTATTTATGTGACTTATTGCATAATTTTATCCCTACGTTTGCTATTGAAAACTACTGAGGACAAAACATTTAGAATTATCAAGCATGAATATCACATTACGTAGCCCTCACACTTGCCAACACATTTCCCTCTATAATGGATCATTCTTTTTATGTATAGCTTTAAGTTACTTTCTAGTATCTTTTCCCTTTCATACACAGAACTTCCATTAGTATTTTTAATAAGGTCCATCTAGTGCATATGAACGGACTTTCGCAGCTTCTGTTTGTTCGAAAATGTTTTAACTTCACTCATTCTTGAAGGATAGTTTCACTGAATATGGTGCTCTTGACTGATGGTCTACGTATTTATTTTTCATTTCAACAACTTCCATTGTATCATTCCATTGCCTCTGGTTTCTGAGTTAAAAATGGCCCTTAATCATCTACAAAGATTATCTGCTTATCTCTCACTGCTTTCAGGATGTTTTCTTTATCTTTACCTTTTGAGAGCTTAACTATGATGTGTCTTGGTAAATCTCTTTGAATTTACCTGCTTGGGTTTCTTTGAGCTTCTTTGATTTGTAGATTCATGACTTTCATTAGATTGAGGGCATTTTCTGTCATTATTTCCTCAAATATTGTTTATCTCTTTTATCTTTTGGAATTCCCATGATGTAAATATTAGGTCTCTTGTTGCCCCATAATTTCTTTAAATTGTGCTCTTCCTTCTTGAGCTTTTGTTCTTGGTGCACTTCAATGTCTGTAACTTTAGCTATTTTTAGCGCATTCACTGATTCTTTCTCGTTACCTTTAAAATCTGTTAGCAAGTACTTCTGTTGTGTTTCCTTTTAGTTGTATCTCTTTTTTAGAACCTCACATTGTTCTTGCGTAATTTTCCTTGTTTCTTTTATCTCTTTGTCTACATTTTTCCTTATTTCTTTAATAATGCTTAATGTCGACTTATTATAATCTTTCTCCTTCTTCATTCTATAGTCATGAACATTTTGAGTTTGGGTATGGCACGATAGGATAGGGACTGGACTGCTAACTGCAGGCTGGGCAGTTCATACTCACCAGCTGCTCCCTGGAAACCCTGTACAGGGTTGTGCCGCTATGAGTCAAAATTGACTCAATGGCACTTAACAAGGACAACAACAGATGTACGTTCACTCCCTTCATCATATTAATTTGACTGATCATTGTTTCTCTGTTCTTTGTGAGTGTTTTTTGTTTTGTTTTTGGTTGGGGAATTGGAATTTTTGTGTTTTTTTTTTTCTGTTTTCTCTAGTATTTGGTGTTGTTGCCTGCACTACTTTCTGCAAGAAGCATTTAAGCCTTCGACCTTTGCTTACCATTCCTTCTCTGATAGCTCCCTCTCCTTCTCTGGTTTAATTGTTGTTGTTATTAAGTAATGTTGAGTCAGTTCTGACCCATAGCGACCCTGTACAGGGTCCTCAAGGTTGGCAGTTCAAAACTACCAGCTGTTCCACGGGAGAAAGATGAGGCTTTCTGCTCGCGTAAAGATTTGCAGCCTCGGAAACCCTGTGTATGGTCACTATGAGTTGGAACCGATTCCACGGTACTTAAAAACAACAACAACAACAACAGGGTTTCTGAGGCTGTAAATCTTTACTGGAGCAGAAAGCCTTATCTTTCTCTCGCAGAGCGGCTGGTAGTATCGAACTGCTGACCTGAAAGGTCAAAGCCCGATTCGTAACCACTACACTATCAGAGCTCCTTCTGGTTTAATTGGAAATTGAAAATTCCAGATCTTGTTTTTCAATTTTCAGTCTCTCCCAAACACATCAGAAAACACACTGTGGTAAGTCTGTCCACTAGTGGGCACTGCCATTCAGGCGAGCGATCATGTACTAATCAATCTGTCCACCAGGGGGTGCAGTCACCTCTCATTAGTTATTAATCCCTTCCTGTCTGTATTAGCAATCATGTTTTTAGTTGGATAACCCACATCCAGGGAGCTACCTTTGGGGTGGGTATTGTTCTCCCGTTTTACCCATGGTTTCCTTCCCGGTGGGTGGTGGGGCCTGCTTATATCTTAGGTGGCATTCAGGGAAACGCAGACAGACTTTCCTCTATTTTAGGAGGAGGAGGAGGAAGTATTGGCATTCTTCAGAAGGACCCTCAAGAGATATTTTTCATTGATTTCAGAGCCCCAATAGTCCTATGGTGATTGGGGAAAAACCTATGCCTTCTGACTCCGCTGTAGGAAATCTTCTGTAGGAGTTAATATCAGTCAAGCAGCTGACCAGTTACTGCTTTGGGGAACTGGGTGGGGGAGCCTCACACTGAATGGACCCCTAGGGAGGTCTGCATTGTTGCTATGCAAACTCATCCCATAGTATGGGTGTAGCTTCCACTCAAGATACTTGCTTCCTAGCACACAGCAGCCCCAGGCAGCATTGACTGACTGGAAAGGGGGCCAGACAGACCTAAACTGATCTCTAGAGAAGTCTCTCTTGTTGGTCCCAGAGGCCTGAACTGTAGACAGGATGCAGGTAGAGTGCTGACCATGGCAGCAGACTGTGCTGTGTAGTCTTTTGTCACATTTTGTAATAGCCTGGCAACCAACACTTAGTGGGCAGGGGAGGGGGGGGTCATGCTCTGGTCAGATCCCCATAGAAGTCTGCCTTGTTACTGCTATTAAAGCCCTCCTAGAAGGAGCTCTGGTAGCGTAGTGGTTACGAGTCAGGCTGCCAACCTCATGGTCAGAAGTTGGAAACTACCAGAGGTTCCGTGGGAGAAAGATGAGGCGTTCTGCTCCTGTAAAGATTTACAGCCTCAGAAACCCTGTGCAGGCTCACTATGAGTCAGAACCGACTCCAAGGTACTTAACAACAACAACAACAATAGTAGATGTTGACCTATGACTTCAGCCTTCACTCCAGACTCCTGTTTCCTTACACACAGCAGTCTGTCAGCAGTCCTCAGTGCCAACTGGAAGTGGGGGCATACTATTCCTAAATGACTACCAGGGCAGTTGTCCTGTTGCTTTAAGAGGCAGCTATGCAGTTCCTAGAGAGTGCGGACTATGGGAGCAGACTCTGTAGCAATCCACAACATGCTTGCAGGTGTTTGGGTGGGAAAGGGGTTCTCACGCTCCAAATGGACCTGCAGGGAAGTCTACTTTGCTGTGATCAGAACCCTCCCTGTAGTATGTTGGCTGTGGTCGAGTTAGTTCTGACTCACAGAGACCTTATGTATTATAGAACAAAACGCTGCCCCTTATTGCGCTCACCTAACAATTGTTGCTATGTTGGAGTTTATTGTTGCAGCCACCGTGTTCATCCATCTCATTGAGCATCCACTACAGATGTCTCCTTCGTCGTAGCACACAGCAGCCTCAGTCAACAGTCCTCAGCACCCACAGAAAGGAAGAGCAGAAAGACCTGAGATGATGCCCTGTTGGTTTCAGAGGCCTAAACTATGGCCTGTAGAGTGTTTAGTATGAAAGCAGGATCCACTGAATGGGCCTTCTTTAGAAATTCACTGTAAGCTTGTAGCCAACAGTATCTGAGTGGAGGTGGTGCTGGTACACTCCAGACAGAGCCCTGGAGAGGTCTGCCTTGTTGATTTTAGGGCTGAAGCTTGGAGTCTTACTCTTTGTACTTGCAGGAGCTTTGGTGGTTAGGGAAGCAGGTTATTATTATTACTTTTTTTCTGGGGCTGCTATTCCAGTTCACAACAGTCAGTGGCCCACATGACTGAGGGAGGGGCAAGAAGGTGGGAGAAGTGACTTTCCTACAGAATGCAACTCGTTGATTTGTTGATTCTTGCTTGTCTACAGTTCCTTGCTGCTTTCCTCTGCTCCTTGATTCAGACTTCCTCAAAGTTAAGCACTGTCTACTTTTATTTCTTGTTCTGTATGTGGGGGGAGGATCCAGATGATGGTTTGTTTACACCACCATTCTTCCCAGAATTCCATTTGCATTTCGTGATTTTTTTTTTTCTAGAAAATTTACCAAGTTTTGGTCCAGGGGTTTACATTTCCCACCCCTAGCAAAACCTTCCACTATTCAAGCTCCAAATGGAAGCAACTGAGGCTATAATTATACCAGCATTAGCTCAGGAACATGCTGAGAAGAGCAGGAATGGAGCACCTGGGGAACCTAAAAGCAACCCCAGGCCTAAATTAGCTGCTGTTCCCGTTTGCTTACTGCCCTGTTCCTCTCTGGAGGCCTTCTCTAGCTGTCTCTCTTCTCCACCTCAGCCCCTGGCTGCTGCTGCTTCTCGCCTGACAGGTGTGCTGAATGCGAAAGAACAACCTGGCTGGCTGGGAGAGCCCTTCCCACAGGGGCAATCTCCTCAGAATAGCCTTTGGGTTGACAGGCATCTTTAGGTCCTTGCCTGAACTGGTAGAAGGACTGGGTAGCAGATGAGGAAATTGTTTGGGAAACCCAGTACCCTAATGCGGTGACAGGACCCCTGCATTTATCTAAGCCTTGTTTAGCTCCTGGACATTCATTTCCTCTTTCAATCTCTTCTCCAGCTATCTTGACTTGCTCTCAGTTCCTCCCAGCCATTGCCCCCGCTGTTCCCTCTGCTGGACTCCTGTTCTGCTGCTCTTGCTTCCTCTTACTCATTCTTTAGGTTTTAGCAGTGATACTACATCCTCCCTGATGCCTGCCTTGGCCTTTCCACCAGGTCTGGGCCTGGTACTTTCCTCGGTACTTCTGAAGCAGTCTACACTTCCTGCCATGGAACTTCTCATTGGTGTTGCCTGACCTTTTGTGTCCCCAGCTGTGTCGTCTCATTTAGGACTGTCACCGGACTGTCTGAGAAAGTGCCTGGCACAGAGTCAAAACCAAACCAAACCAGTTGCTGTCTAGTTAATTCCAACCCATGGCAACCCCATGGGGACTAGATAGAATTGTGCTCCCTAAGGCTTGCAATATAAGGTGCTCTGGTAGCATAGTGGTTACGAATTGGGCTGCGAACCACAAGGTCAGCAGTTTGAAACTACCAGCTGCTCTGCGGGAGCAAGATGAGGCTTTCTGCTCCTGTAAAGATTTACAGCCTCGGAAACCCTGTTCAGGGTTGCTATGGGTCGGAACCGACTTGACTGCACTTAACAACAACAAGGCTTGCAATGGCTGATATTTCAGATGCAGATCACCATGTCTTTCTTTCAAGGCACCTCTTGTTGTTGTTGTTGTTGTTGTTAAGTGCCATTGAATCAGTTCCAATCCATAGTGACCCTGTATAGGGTTTCCAAGGAACAGCTGGTGAGCTTGAACCACCAACCTTGTGGTTCAAACCAACTGTGCAGTCCAGCGCTTTAACTCACAGTGCCAAACCAGGACTCCACCTCTGGGTAAATTAAAATCTTCAAGCTTTTGGATAGCAACTGACTGCATTAACTGTTTGCATCCTGCAAGCAGATAATGTTGTTTTCAGTTGCTGTAAAGTTTGCCCCCAACTCAAGGTGACCCCAGGTATTACAGAGGAGAACTGCTGCATAGGACTATCTCGGCTGAAATCTTTTCGGAAGCAGATTACCAGTTCCTTCTTTCACAGGTACACAATGCTGTTGTTGTTGTTGTTGTTAAGTGCCGTCAAGTCAGTTCCGACCCATAGCGACCGTGTATAGGGTTTCCGAGGAGCAGCTGGTGAGCTTGAACTGCCAACCTTGCAGTTCAAATGGCTTTGCAGTCTGGCGCACTAACCCACAGCGCCACACCGTATCGTCAGTTCGGTACAGACTCATAGCTACCCTGTAAGGGTTTCTGCTGATCTTGTGGTTTGCAGTCCAGTGCTAATCCTACAGTGCTATACCAGGAAGGTCTCAAAAGATTTGCTAATAAATGGTCCTGGTGTGGTGCTGTAGGATAACCACAAGGTTGGTTTGAATCACAAGGTCAGTGGTTCAAACTCACCAGCAACTCCTCAGAAACCCTATACAGGGTAGTTATGAGTAGGAACGTAATTGGCGGCACTTAACAACAAAGTTGAATGGTTAGGAAAACAAACCTGAGGTTGTTTCTCTTTTTGTCTTAATTTCTCTTTTATTTTTAAAACATGAAAAGAGGAAATTACTCTCTTTCTGCCTTTACAGGGTTGTTGTTGGCCAGGCAAGATGTCGGGGTGGATGGCTCAGTCTTCATTGATCATCCCCTAACTTCCAATTTGATTCTACAGTGAAACTTTGAAAACTGGAACCTGTGTGAGGTGGAACTTGGCAGAGAAGGAACATTTGCTTATTTCCCACTAAAATAAACAATTGTAAAGACTGCTCCCCGTCACTTGTAAGGACCCGGAAAGAGCAGGCAGTTCTGCTGAGTTCTACCTTTCACAGGTTTCACTGCATATAGTTTTGTATTAACCTATTAATCAAGGTTGCCTTCTCAGTATCAGTTTTGCATAGTTAATAATATTGTTGTTGTTGTTAAGTGCCGTTGAGTCGGTTCCAATTCATAGCAAACCTGTATGGGGTTTCTGAGGAGTGGCTGGTGGATTTGAACTGCTGACCTTGTGGTTCAAACTGATGTTACGGTCCTGTACTTATCATACAGTGCCATACCAGGACTCCTTAATAATATTAGTTAACATTTATTGAGTACTTGCTATAAACTATACCCTGTTGAAGTGTTTATCATTCTTTCACTCATTAGTGCTTACTGGGCCCTGTAGAAACAGCAGTGAATGCAACAGACAACGACCCTGCCTTCATCAAGCTTATATTTGATACAAACAAATAATAAGTGAATGAATATGCATTGTGGCAGATAGTTGTATGTGCATAAAATAACTCAGGGTAAGGAGTAAAGGGAACGGCCGGGAGGTGATTGGTATTTTGTACTAGGGTAGTCAGGAATATTCACAGATAAGATAACATCTGAGCAGAGACCAAAGCACCGTGGTTATGGGGGCAAGGGAAGCTTTCTAGTCAGAGGGACAGCAAGTACAAAGGCCCTGAGGCCAGGCCATGTTTAGTGTGCTCCAGCAAGAGCTAGGAGGTCAGTGTGACTGGTTAGTGTGCCAGGGCAAAGTTGTAGGAACAAAGAGCTAAAGGTAGGAGGGGTGACAGTACAGAAAGCAGCACTGATTTGCATAAATATAATATGCATCACATACAACGTAAAAGTTTCTAATAGCCACATGAACAAAGAAAAAAGAAACAGATCAAATTTATTTGGAAGAATATGATTTGTTTAGGACAACATATCTATCCAAAAATTATCACCTCAACACACAATCAAAGTAAAGGATGGTTAACAAGAGACTTTGCATTCTTTCTCTTTTTCTTAGTAAGTGTTCAAAACCTGGTGTGGATTTTAAAAATCGAGCTGCGCTTTTCATTTCAGACTAGCCACGCTCAGTAGCCAGGAGTGGCTGGCTAGCTGCTACTGTAGCAGTAGATGCATACATAGAGCCGTATTGACCAAACTAAGAACTTTTACTCTGCATGGGATTGGAAAGCCCATGGAAGATTTGGGGCCCAGGAGTGGTAGCTTAGACTTAGGTGTTGGGAAGTCCACACCAGCGGCTGTTCTTGTAGGACAGGGATTGGATGTGAAGGCAGAACAGGGAGATCAGTCAGGAAACTTTACACTAATTCAGGCCAGCAATGGTGGCAGCCTGGACCAAGGTGGTAGCAGTGTTGGTGGTGAGAAGTGGCTGGATTTTGGATATATTTTCAAGGTAGAACTTTAAAGTGTTTGTGACCTGGTGTGTGAAGGGGTGAAGAGTCAAGGAGACACCAAGATTTTTGGCCTTAACAGCTGAAAGATTTTGGGGGAGACCATGGGAAGAGTAGGGGACAGGTTTTGGGGAAAAAACACGAGTTTGGTTTGGGATATGGTAAGTTTGAACTGCAGGTAGAGTTGTCAAGTGGGCAGCTGGAAAAAAGTCTGGTCTAGAGATTTAAGTGTGGAAGTCAGCAGTATGATGATGGTTTTAAGACTGTGGGATCAGATGAGATCTCCTAGGGAGAGGGTACAGAGAGAGCCCTGGGGCACCCCAATGTGGAGAAGTTGGGGAGAGGAAGTGTAAGCGTCAAAGTGATCTGAGAAGGAGCACCTAGAGAAGCAGCCGGAAGATAAAAGAAGTGGAAAATAAGTGAACAAAGAGGTTCAGGAAGAGGGTAGTGATTGACTGTGTCAGATGCTACTGATGGCACCCAGAGACAGGCCTGAGGATTCCCAACTGTTCACAGAAGGCCTTCTGTGGGGAGGTGAAGGCAAAGGTCAGGCTGGAGTGGGCTGGGGGTGGGGGATGGGGTGTCAGGAGAGGACAGGAAAAGAGAAATGAGACAACTGGAACAGATAACTATTTGAGGGGTCTACTTGAAAGTAGAGCAGAAAAATAGGGTGATAAGTTGAGGGGGGTATGTAGTCACAAGGAGGGTTTAAAAAGTAATTCTTAATTTAAGATAGATAATATAGTAGTCTATAGAAATAATCCAGTAGACAGGGCAAAACTATGATGTGTGTGAGCGAACAGGATTATGAACTGTGTTACTCAGGCTCACAACAATCCTAGGGTAGGTGCTGTGTATTTTACAAACAAGGAAACTGAGGTGAAGGTTCAGTACTTTTGTCTCAGGTCACAGAATTTGAGCAGCTGAGCTCTAGAAGGCCCGGCCTTGATATCTCTACTGCACTGCCTGTTGGTTTCCTAGCTAGATTTTGGAGTTCTTTCAGAGTGGGACCTCCTCTTAGACTTTTATATCCAACATAGCACCTTGCAGAGGGCTGTGCAGGGTGAGGGGTGAGGCTGATAGCTCTTGCTGACCAAGTCATCAGAGTATGAGGGACTGTGTGCTGGTAATGGCACAGCCATCTGGGCTAACGAGTGGGAGGGGAGGTATGCCATCTTGTGAGGTCTTGCATGGAAGGGTGCTTGGTAAATAGTGAAGAGTCTTTGGGTGAATGGAGAATGAATGAAAGGGTTTCAGGCTGTCCTTAATCTTAAGCTGATGGTTCTTACTGGTGTACCATGTTGCTGATCTAGAACCTGGGGGTTGGCTTGGGTTTGCTATCAGTGCTCTGGGTGACCATGGGCAAGCCACTTGCCTACTCCAGGCCTCAGTTTCCTTATCTGTAAAACTAAGAGGTTGAATTAGACAGCCTCCTGGTGATGTTCCCACCCAGTCTTCCTAGAACTTCTCGGGAAGTCATGTGCAGAAGTCCCTTCCGTCTGTCATCAGGATGGCCAAGAGGCACACTAGATAGGCATTGGCTGGTGGTGGAAGGCCGGGCGATCCCTGTGCCATGTGCTCCCCCTGAGGCCAATTGGGACTTATGGAGTGAAGGCAGCTGTCACTGAAGAAACGTGATTCCAGGAAATCTTGCTTGTTTGGTGCCCAAGGGCAGTAGTACCAAATACAGAGGCCCTTTGGTTGGCTAATTGTTATTGTTGTTATGATGTGGCATTGAGTCGGTTCAGACCCATATCAACACTGTATAGAATTTCCAAGGAGTGACTGGTGATTTCAACCACCATCCTTGCAGTTTAAAGCGACCTTGTGGTTGAGGGCTTATCCTATCGTGTCCCACCAGGCAACATCAACGGATTGTGCCACCACTTGTCTATCAGGCTGTCATATTGTGGTGGTTTTCATGTTTCTGTGATTCTGGAAGCTATGCCACTGATATTTTACATTCCCGCAGGGTCACTCATGGTGGACAGGTTTCAGCTGAGCTTCCAGACTAAGACAGACTAGGAAGAAGGAGACACTGACCACTTGCGAATATTTAGTCACTGAAGAGCTCATGAATAGCAGTGGAACACTGTCAGATAGCACCAGAATATTGAATATTGAAACATGATGAAGAACACCAGAATATTGTCAGCAGTTGTGAGGTTGATGCAGAACCCAGCAGTGTTTCGTTCTGTTGTGCTTAAGGTCGCTATGAGTAGGCACCGACTCGGTGGCACCCAACAATAACTTTGGTTGGCTATGTGCTCAGCCTTGTTAGAATCCTAGCTGCACTTCACCCTAGTAGGACCACTGCTGAGATACTCCTAGCCCAGTGCTGCCTTGTTACAGTGTCTTCACAGGTGGCAGCAGTACCCTGACCCCCCCATCCTCCAAGGGGGCTTTTTGAGCCATGGAAGTAGTTTGGGTGGTCTCACTGGTGGGGGTGAAGGTGGCAGAAGTGGTGTGATTGCCATTTTGTATGCTGGGGCAAAGATGTTTTAGATCCTATAATGAAGAGTTGTCTCACTCCAAATGCCACTGGTTGCCCAGACTAGAAGTACCGCTCCACAGTGTGCTGCAGGGGTGCAGTGTGAGGTTTCAGGAGCTCAGGGGCCCTCGGGATGGATTTTGGTTCAGCTTCTGCCTAGTTGAGTGATCTTGAACTCATTTTATTTGCCTGTTTCCCGCACTTGTAAATGGGACCATTCACATCTAGTCTTTTGTTGTTGTTGTCAGGTGCTATCGAGTTGGAACCGACTCATAGCAACCCCATGCACAGCAGAACGAAACAAAGTCCGATCCTGGGCCAACCTCACTACCGCTGCCACACTTGACGCCATCAATGATGCC
>NW_006408582.1:16397824-16399272 GCF_000296735.1 Chrysochloris asiatica
GAGGAGCAGCTGGTGAGCTTGAACTGCTGACCTTGCAGTTCAAACGGCTTTGCAGTCTGGCTCATTAACCCACAGTGCCCCACCAAGGCTGTATGTGAATAGGTTAATTTCTGGATTCTCAATTCTGTTCCATTGATCTATATGTATCTTTCCTTGTACCAGTACCAGGCTATTTTGACCACTGTAGCCATGTAGTAAAATTTGAAATCAGGGAGTGAGAGGCCTCTAACTTTGTTCTTCTTTTTAAGCAGTGCTTTGCTTATCCTGCGTCTCTTTCCTTATGATATATTTTAATGATGACTTTGGATTAATAACCATCACCCTAATAATATACCATATATACAAGCACAGCTTACCTCATTCCAGGCAATGTCCTAAGTACTTTGTTGTTGTTAAGGGCCGTCAAGTTGGTTCCAACTCATAGCGACCTTGTATAGGGCTTACGAGGAGTGGCTGGTGGGTTTGAACTGCCACCTTTGCTGTTAGTGGACTAGTGTTGATCCAACAGCACTACAGCAGAACTCTATAGACCTATATATAAACTCATTTAATCCTCACCACAAAGTTACAAGGTAGGTCTTGTTAAGTGAGCCCCACTTTACAGATGAGTAGAGTGAGCCGTGGTGGCACTATGGGTTAGACATGGAGCTCTAGCCCCAAGGTCAGCGGTTGAAACTCACCAGCTGCTCCTTGGGAGAAAGATGAGGCTGGCTGATCTAGAAAAGATTTATAGTGTTGGAAAGCTTGTATAGGGTCTCTATGAGTTGGAATCAACTTGATGGCAGTGAGTTTGGTTTTGTTGTTGTTGTTAAGTGTTGCTGAGTTGCTTCCGACCTATATAGACCCTATATAGGGTTTTTGAGTGAGTTTGAACCACCCACCTTGCTGTTCAAACTGACTTTGCAGTCTAGCGAGTTAACCCATAGGGCTACATGGTTTAGAGCAGTTGCAAAGAGCAGTCTCTGAAAATGTGCTGAACAGTGGGAAGTATCCTCAGGTGTGTGGGTGGCTGTGTTCTTCACTGTGTCTGTGCAGGCCTCTGAACTACTCTCTTCCTTCCTCCTCCAGGGACAGGGGCAGACCCGGTGGTCAGCGCCAAGAACAACCACTGCCTGGATGCTGCCAAGGCCTGCAACCTGAATGACAACTGCAAGAAGCTGCGCTCCTCCTACATTTCTATCTGCAACCGTGAGATGTCGTCCACTGAGCGCTGCAACCGCCGCAAGTGCCACAAGGCCCTGCGCCAGTTTTTCGACCGGGTGCCCAGCGAGTATACCTACCGCATGCTCTTCTGCTCCTGCCAAGACCAGGCGTGTGCTGAGCGCCGCCGGCAGACCATCGTGCCCAGCTGTTCCTATGAAGACAAGGAGAAGCCCAATTGCCTGAACCTCCGTGGTGTGTGCCGGACCGACCACCTGTGCCGGTAAGAGCTCCAGCCCCCCCCCCCC
>NW_006408582.1:16399372-16402080 GCF_000296735.1 Chrysochloris asiatica
CATGACATCCTTCTCCAGCGACTGTTCCCTCCTGACAATATGTCCTAGTCTTTTAGGCATGTGATATATATATGTGTGTGTTTTTATGGTTTTACTGTCAATTTAGTGAAAGTTTACAGGGCAGATCATCAGTTTTACATTCAACAAATCATATACCTTATTTCATTACAATGATTATAATCCCCTCCATGTACTATCAGTTGACAATAGTTCTCTCTATTCATTCTAACTCTTTTTTTTTTAAACACTCAGGCATATATAATACTTTACACCGCCAAAGGTCACATTCTGCAAGTCTGTCTCCTGGCTGCCAGCTCTCAGTCTCTCTCTTTCCATGAATCTAGAGTCCTCAGCCTCTTCCCCTCTCCATGTCCCCATTTCTGCCTCCATCTCTGGTGTTGCTGCTTCTCTGAAAAAGGTCCCACATTCCACTTGTTCTTTTCTCCCTGATGGTGCTAGGATCCTTTGTTTCTGGACTGTAAGATTAACTACTCCCCTGTTTTTGTT
Organism: Chrysochloris asiatica; assembly: GCF_000296735.1. Taxonomy (NCBI): domain Eukaryota; kingdom Metazoa; phylum Chordata; class Mammalia; order Afrosoricida; family Chrysochloridae; genus Chrysochloris; species Chrysochloris asiatica. The sequence goes on from NW_006408582.1 coordinate 16,399,880, forward strand.
ACAAAACTTCTGTCTTTACAATTGTGACAGTCGCAATTAGTCATGATAACAATTACTCACTATTGAATCATAAGAATCTTATCCCCATCTCTTATAACCAGACCCACCTAGACAAGATGAAAACTATTCATTGGGGACTCTATCTTCTCCCACACACTCTTAAACTAAACTCCCTCTTGAAACCTTGTAAGCCAGTCACTTTGTGCCTTTATTGCCCCCTCATTTTTGGTAGCCAATGTCTAAGTTGCCGGTCCCTATCCACCCTGTGTACAGAGGGGATAGCATTGATACTTGACGTGAAGACTCCTTCCCTCTCTGTTGGTATTTTGAGCTACTATATCCATGATATAGGTCACAACTTGCTTATTATTGTAGTAGATAATCATCTTGCCATTTTTGTTTTGGGTTTTTCTGATGATCTTTCTTTGAAGATGTATCTTTTGTCACTCTAGCTGTTTCAGGCTGATCTGCTTGTCCTTTCTAGTGGGAACGTCCCACCTCAGAAGGTTCTGGATGGGGCTCAGGATTCCACCTAAGATCCTATACACTGCAAAGGCTCTGCAAGAGGCCTATTTCACTGGGCAAGTTGTAGAACCCCTTTTAGGTATTCCAATGAGTTAAAGGCTGAAGACGGGCTTACAAATTTTCTGTAATCATGTTTTCTGAGATTCCTTTCTATCCCACTCATGTATCTATTTTACAAAAGTAGGCAAGGAAACCAATATTCATAAGATAGTCAAGTATCTTAGTATTATTTCCTGTTTTCAGACTATGCCTCGATCTCTGTGTCACAGGGCTCTGTTGTCCCAAGTTTGAGGGTGCATCACTATTTACTTTTGTCACATTTAGTCCATGCAAACCTGTCTCAGTGTTCCCCATCTACTTTGTTCTTCTACCCCTCCCCCTTATTGTGTATCACCCTCCCCAGAACCCGAACTATGATGTGTCTGCCTCCTACCCTGTGTTCTACCGTCACCTCTCTCTACTTCCACCAAACCCACACCCCCCACACACACCTCACTCCCACCAGTAACCAACATAAAGAATTATTTTTTTCCCTTTAGTATAGGTATCTTTCCTTAAGCTTTACACTAATGGTCTTATGTAGTATTTGTCCTTTTGTGACTGACTAACTTCACTCAGCATAATGTCCTCAAGGTCCATCCATGTTATATGGTGGCCTATATCTTCCTCGGTATTCTTCAAGGTAGCATAATATTCCATTGTGTGTGTATACCAAAGTTTGTTTATCCATTCTCCCATTGAAGGGCACTTAGTCTGTCTCCATCTTTTTGCTATTGTGAATAGTGCTGCTATGAACACTGGTGTGCATATATCTACTCGTGTTATGGCTCGTATTTCTTGTGGATATATACCAAGTAGAGGAATTGTTGGATCATATGGTATTTCTATTTCCAGCGCTCTGAGGAAGTGTCATGCTGTTTTCCAGAGTGGTTGGACCATTTTGCATTCCCACCAGCAATGTAGGAGGGTCCCAGTCTCTCCACATCCTCACCAGCATTTATTGTCCTCTGCATTTTTGATCTTTGCTTTCATTGCTGGTGTGAGATGATATCTCATTGTTGTTTTGATTTGCATCTCTCTAATGGCCAAACTTCGTCTCTCATACTTCGGATACATTGTCAGGAGGGACCAGTTGCTGGAGACGAATATCATGTTTGTTAAGGTGGAGGGTCAGAGAAAAAGAGGAAGACCCCCAAGCAAGATGGATTGGCAAAGTGGCAGCATCAGTGGGGTCAAGCATGGCAACAATTGTGAGATTGGCCCAGGACCAGGCAGTGTTTTGTTCTGTTGTGCACTGGGTCTCTATGAGTTGGTACTGACTCGGTGGCACCTAACATCAACAAAAACGGCTAATGATTGTGAACATTTCTTCATATATTTGTTGAATGCCCAAGTGTCTTCCTTGGTGAAGTATCTGTTCATGTTCTGTGTCCATTTTTTAATTGGGTTGCTTGTCTTTTTCTTGTAGAGGTGTTTGTTGTTGTTAGGTGCCATTGAGTTGGTACCGACCCATAGCGACCTTATACACAACAGAACAAAACACTGCCCAATCCTGGGCCAACCTCACTACCATTGCCATATGTAGAGGTGTTGTTGTTGTCAGGTGCCATCGAGTCGGAACCGACTCATAGAGACCCCATGCACAGCAGAACGAAACAATGTCCGATCCTGGGCCA
>NW_006408582.1:16402180-16445958 GCF_000296735.1 Chrysochloris asiatica
GGCAGGCAGGGGCTCTCGTTGCTCAGTTGGTATGCTTCCCTCTCCACAGTCCCTGGGGATTCATTGGATCATGGTCCTGAACCCAGCAAAAAGAGGGTCTAAACATGCTAAAACTAACTTGGACATATGCAAGCTGAATGGTCATCCATTCATTTTGTTAATCCATCCACCCACCCACACATTCATTCATTCATCAATCCATTCATTCATTTAGCATACATTAATTGTTTGCCCAGCCTCATACTAAGCACTATGAAGAAAACCAAGATGAACAACTCAAGCTTTTAATTTAAAATCAAAAGAGCCTTGGAGTAAGAAGGGACTGTCAATCAATTCAGACCCACTTCTAAAGAAATCTCCACTACTATTATAAGAGAGGTCATGTGACTATCAGGGAAGACTCTACTGCCCACTGCCATTGAGTCGATTCTGACTCATGGCGACACTCTAGGTCTGAGTAGAATGATTCTGTAGGGTTTTCTAGTCTATAATCTTAATGAAGAGCAGACTGCCGCATCCTCTCTTAAAGAGTAACTGGTGGATTTGAACCACCGACCCTGTGGTTCGCAGACTAGTGCTTAACCCACTATACCACCAGGCTCCTTTATCAAGGAAGACAAAAACAAACAAAAAACCAAATCCATTGCCTTTGAGTCATTCTGACTCCTAATGAATGACCTTCATATAGGGTTTCAGAAACAAAATCTTTATGGGAGTAGATAACCTCATCTTTCTCCTGTAGAGTGTCTGGTGGCTTTGAATCACTGACCCTGTAGTTAGCAATCTAATGCCTAACCTACAGCTCTATCAGGCTCCTTTATTAGGAAAGGGCCTTTGTAAATCAAAGACATAACTCCTTCTATAGTGACAGTCACAGTCAGGCAAGTGTTGAGGTGAAGCATGAGCTCTGGAGTCTGACAGTCTTGAGTTCGAATCCTGACCTCCTTACTTACTAGCTGGGTGACTTGAGCAAATTTAAAAAGATTTCCTGAGCCTCCATCCTTTAACTTATAAAGTGGAGGTAAAATAACTTACTTCACAGGGTTATTTTGAGGATTAGCTTACATAATATTTGCCCAATGTGTACCACAGAGCCTGGCATATATAAAATGCTCAGTGGTCAACACTGGACTACTGACTGCAAATTTGGCAGTTCAAACCCACCAGCCACTCTGTGGGAGAAAGATGAGACTGTTTGCTCTTATAAAGATTTCAGCCTTAGGAATCTTACATAGGCTTGCTGATTTCTTGACTGCTGCTTCCATGAGTGTTGATAGTTGATCCAAAAAGAAAGAAGTCCTTGACTACTTCAATCTTTTCTCCATTGATAAGAATGTTGTTTATTGGTCCAGTGGTGAGGATTTTTGTTTTCTTGATATTGAGATGCAATCCATAGTGAAGGCTGTGCTCTTTAATCTTCATCTGTAAATATTTTAAGTCCTCTTCATTTTCAGCAAGCAAGGTTGTATCATCTGCATATCACAGTTTGTTAATGAGTTTCCCCCCAATCCCGATGCCGTTTTTCTTCATAGGACCCAGCTTCTCAGATTATTTGCTCAGCATACAGGTTGAATAAGTATGGTGAAAGAATACAACCTTGTCGCACACCTTTCTTAATTTTAAACCATTCAGTGTTTCCATGTTCTGTTCGAACAACTGCCTCTTGTCCATGTACAGATTTCTCATGAGCACAATTAAGTGTTCCGGAATACTCATACTTTGCAATGTTGTCCATAGCTTGTCATGATCCAAACAATCTGAAACTGTCTTTATGGAAGTAGAGTAGAACGCTTCTACAAGTAGATTTGAATAGCTGACTTTGCGGTTAGCAGTCCAGTGCTTACATAAATGGCCTTCTAGAGAAAGAACATGGGCAGTAGACAGTGATTGCAGAGGATCGTGGGAAGTGGGAGGCTTTCTGGTGATGTAGGGGAGCTGGGGCCTATGTGAACACTGAAGGGGAAGTCCTCCTTTGTGTGGTTTGGAAAACAAGTGGTGCTAAAGCTCTGAGAAGTGATTGATCCCCAGAGCTAGCTGCAGGGCTTGGGGAAAGCTTTGTCAAGGGTAGCCTCTTCTCTTTTGCTTACTTAAAAACACCAACACCAATATGGACAAAAACTGATTGAGATGATTTGAAATAAGACTATGTTGGACAGTGGAGTGGTTAGAAATAGAAACTGAGAGCTCTTGCAGTGTATATGAAATGACAACACGCAAGGGCAAGGAACCAGGCCATAGAGTGATGACAGGTCTGAAGCTTTCAGGACCTGGAGCATTTGTGTGGGTGCTCCTCACCCACACAGTCGGGTGACTGCAGGGGACCTGGCAGTGGGAGGTCTGGAGTCAAGTACTGCTCAGATGTCTGGATGAGGCGTCTTGAGCAGAGGGGAGTGTGAATATCAGCATCCTGTTTATCAGCATCATTTTGTTGTTGTTGTTAGTTGCCATGGAGTTGATTCCAACTCAAGATGATCTAATGGATAACAGAACAAAATGCTGTTTTGTCCAGCACTGTCATCATGATTATTGGTATGTTTGAGTTTGTTGAGGCTAATGTACCAGTTCATCTCATTGAGGGTTTTCCCCATTTTTTTTGACCCTTACCTTTGTCAACCATAATGTCCTTTTCTAGTGATTGTTCGTTCCTACTGCTGTGATGAAAGTAAGCAGGATGAAATCTTAATCACCATTGCTTCTAAGGAATATTCCAGTTGTATTTATAAGACGGATTTGTTCATTACTATGGCAGTTCATGTCAGCCCATCCAGTATTCAGGGTTCATCATCAACACCAGACTTCGAATGAAAACTTCTTCTGTCCTCTTTTACAATGCCCAGCTTTTGGATACATATGAGGTGATTAAAAAGACAGCGTCTTGGGTCAGGTATACCTTAGTCATCAAAGTGGTTATCTTTGCTTTTAAAAACATTACAAAGAGGTTTTTTTTTGTAGCAGATTTGCTCAGTGCAGTCAGTTGTTTGATTTCTTGATTGCTGCTTTTATGGATGTTGATTATTGATCCAACTAGAATAGAATCCGTAACAGCTTCAGTTGTTTCCTCCAGAGTGTTGTTAATCGGTTCAGTTGTGAGGATTTTCACTTTCTCCACAGCATCATTTTTAGGAGGGATCATATATCGTGTCTTCTAAGAGGTCTGCAGCACTGAATGAGAGAGAGTTTGGAGCAGGCGAACTTGCTGTCTTGGAGAATGTCTGTGTCTGTTTAAAGAACTAGCGGTATTTTTACTTTTTTCTAACCTGCCAGTGATGGAAGTTTGGAACAGGAGAATTGAGTGATAAACTTTACGTCATGGAACCAGAGAAGTGTTTAAATAAGACCAAGTATTAAGAAGGTCAAGGTCTGAGGAATCCTAAGAGCAAAGGGTTGATAGTTTATGAGAGGCGCTGAGCCAAGTAGGCAGGCTTCAGGCTTTAGGATATAAATTTAAACAGCAACTGCATAGCCTATGAAAATGTTGCGTCTCCTAGGTTCTGGAGTTAGGCACCCGGTTCACTCTGTGAGGCTTGGTGTTATGAGTAGAGCATTTCAGTTGCTTGAAAACGTGGCTGGGTGAGCTCCTGATCTAGAACCCCTGATCTTTCTCCTAACCCCTATCCCACCCAGTACACTCATTCACATGCAAATTTAAAGTATGATCTTGAGAGTAGTAGGAAAGGAATGAAAGGGGAACCTGTGTTTAGAATGACTCTGGTAGGAATTTGGAGAAATATTACAGCATGATGAAATAGTCTTTAGAGAACTTTGCCTGTGACAAAGTTGAGAGGCTTGGGGTGGAATGGGAGGGATGTAGTGGAGGCAAACACAGAGATGAAGAGTGGTTAACAGAGATGGTTGCTGTGATAGCCCTCGAACCAGGCAAAACTTTTCTTCTGTCCTTGTTTTGCTCCTGGTCACCCAAAGGGACCTAGATGGATCAGTTAACGACTTGTGACCTCCTAGCTACCAGCTCTCAGTTTCTCTCTTTCCACGAATCTAGAGTCCTCAGCTGCTCCCTCTCTTCATGTCCCCATCTCTGGTGTTGCTGCTTCTCTGGATAAGGTCCCTCATTCTGCTTGTGTTCTTCTCCCTTGATTAACTATTCCCTCATTTTTGTTACTAAACTTCTACCTTTACAATTGTGACAGTTGCAATTAATCATGATAACAGTTACTCACTACTGAATCATTAGAATCTTATCCCTGTCTCTTTTTACCAGACCCATCTAGACAAGATGAAAACTATTCAGTGGGGACTCTGGCTTCTCCCACACATTCTCTTTCTCTTTTTTAAAGTTTTTATTGTGAATTATGTGATAATTTACATGGGAGAACATTAGTTTTACATTCATCCTATCGTTATTTCATTTCTTTGCAATGATTACAATCCCCCCATCAGACAACTAAAGGTACACCCCACAAGCCTGCCCTCCCTCCCCCAGTCATCAGCATACAGACTCTCTCCCTCCCTGAGTCCAGAGTCCCCAGCCACTCCATCTCTCCAAGTTATTGTCTCTGCTTCCATCTCTGGCGTCACTGCTTCTCTGAATAGGGTCCCGCACTTCGCTCTTCTCCCCTGATGGTCCCAGTGTCCTCCGCTCCTGGACTGCAAGATCAACCACTCCCCTCTTTTTGTTACAAAATGTCTACTTTTACATTTGCAACACTCACAGTCAGCCCTGATAGCAATTATTCACTATTGAATTACAAGAGTCTTATCCCATCTTCTTTCTCCATACAGATTGGAAACCAGTCAGTGGAGATTCTACCTTCCCCCTCACCCTCTGGAACTAGTCTCCCTTTTGAAAACTTGTAAGCCAGTCACTTCTTGCCTTTGTAGCGCCCCCCTCCCACCCCATTTTGTGTAGCCAAATGTCTAACTTGCCCATCCCACACACTCTTAAACTAAACTCCCTCTTGAAATCTTGTAAGCTAGTCACTTCATGCTTTTATCACCCCCTCATTTTAGGTAGCCAGTGTCTAAGTTGCCCATCCCTATCTACCCTGTATACAGAGGGGATAGCATTGATACTTGATGTGAAGACTCCTTCCCTCTCTGTTGGTATTTTGAGCTACTACCTCCATGAGTCAAGTTCATCAAATTGTAGCAATTTGCACTTGTTTCCTTTATAAAAAATTTTCTTTCTTATCTTCCTCTAGTTGAGTTCTGATTGTAAAGCCATCGAGGCTAGGTCAAATGGGTACTATTTGCAAGTTTGGGTGTTCTTGTGCATCTCCCCTCACTTCATATCAGCTGCATGCTTCATTCTCAGCTCTATCCCTCTGAGGCTATGTCCTTGTACATGGGCTCAGGTGTCCCCAGGTCTCACCACACTTGGGACCAACCAGCCTTCCTCTTCTCTCTTTCATCTCCAGGTCAGCAGGAATCTATGGAATGTGGTTGAACTCAGCCCATTTCTTCATTGCTGCTTTTCCCCTTCTTCCACTCACTAGTAGACCAATGTAGTTGTCAGCAAGCTTACATGTCTGCTCATGTGTTTCCGCTGAGTTTCAATCTTAGAGGGGGGTTTGTCCTGAAGGTACTTTTTTGCTTGCCTTGATGGCTTCCTGGTGAACAACTTGCTTATTCATGTAGTAGCCAATCCTACTGCCATTTTTGTTTTGTGTTTTTCCTGATGATCTTTCTTTGAAGATGTATCTTCTGTCACTCTAGCTGTTCCAGGCTGGTCTGCTTGTCCTTTCTAATGGGAATGTCCCACCCTCAGAAGGTTCTAGATGGGGCTTAGGATTCCACCTAAGAGCCTATATACACTGCAAAGGTTCTGCAAGAGGCCTATTTCACTGGGCAAGTTGTAGAATCCCTTTTAGGTATTCCAATCAGTTATAAGCTGAAGGTGGGCTTACAAGCTTTCTGTAATCATGTTTTCTGACATTCCTTACTATCCCACTCAAGTGTCTATTTTGCAATAGTAGACAAGGGAAACCAATATTCATAAGATAGTCAAGCATCTTAGTATTATTACCTGTTTTCAGACTATGCCTCGATCCCTGTATCACAGAGTTCTCTTGTTCCTAGGTTGAGCATTATTCACAAGTTTCTTTCTGAGTGAATCTTGGCCCAAGATTAGGGGTCAGCTCTGTCAGAGCTCATCTATGTGGTACTATATTAATGCAAGTCCATTGATTTGCTGTGAGGCACACCTAGTGGCAGGCCTAATACATCACCCATGTGATATTTAACAAATTTCATTGTGTTGTCTTATTAAATGTCACTAACAATAAAGTGTTCAAGTCTCTCTTGATCAGGGGTTTGCAGAAGCCTTCAATTAAACAAGGATAACTCCTTGTTGGGGCCTGGGGATTATTGGATGCACTCTGTATCCTCCATCCATCCTTTGGACCTGGACCAGTTTGGAGTCAGTGACTGAAGGTGGCTGCCTTCTCTACCCATAGTACCCATAATGAATTTTGAAGTTGCATCCCAAGAAACTAAACTCTGCTTTTCGGTTTTTGTCTTGTTCATACCCGATGAGCGTTTAGGGCTATTACTGTTGTTAGTGCTGTCGAGTTGGGTCTGACTCATAAGGACCCTGTATAGGGTTTCCGAGACTGCGCATCTTTGCAGGAGCAGAAAGCCTTATCTTTCTTCCAAGGAGCAGCTGGTGGGCTCAAACTGCTGACCTTTTGGTTTGCACTCCAGTACTTATCATACAGAGCCACCATGCTATAGACTTAAACTATATGAAACTCTAGGAAACGAGAGACATTTCCTTTAAAAGCCTTCTGACATGGAATCTCAAAATCCCAGAGAATATCTTGGAATGAATTCATGGAATTTGGTGAAATTCTTTCACTCTAGTCCCTCAATGGACCATGATCTACTTAAAAAAAAAAAAAAAAAAAAAAAAAATTTAAACCACAATCTCTTAGTTTCCAATCTTTCAGGTTACATTCATTGCAAAGATGATATTAAAATTTCCCCCCTTTTTCCCCCTGTGGTTGTGTAGTGCTGTGGGAAGGATGATTCTGTTGACCTGTTGTCAGCTGTGTCCCTTCAAGGCCTCATTTGGAAGAAGGCCACTGACATGCCTTGTTACTACCGGTTTGCCAAGAGTGTATAAATAGCTCCTTGCTGGCCCTATGCCATATCCTAGGCTGTAATTTAACCTCTGGGTGCTAAGGATGGGTATAAATAGATTCCAGCCTGGGGCTACCCTGGCAGCCTGGGTGCCTGAGTGTGTGGACACTCTCCCTTTCCAGAGGATTGTTAGGAAGGCAGAGGGAGTTGAACTCCCCTTCCTTGCAGAGTTGTCCTCAGAAAGCCCTTTTAACAAGTCCTCTCTCTTGTCTGGCTTGGTGAGTGTCACTCTCTTTAGATGGTGTGGATGTGAATTTTGATCTTTGGTTCCTTGAGCCTGTCCCTCAGCTTATTTATGACTTTCTGCAGAGTAGTGATTGATGTTTTTAGCAGCATATCTCTAAATGCAGAAACTGATTATTTGCATAGGAGGTGTAGGTGGTTTGGAATTGACTTGTTGACCTAAAGGTTGCTGGTTTGAACCCACCCAGCAGTTATATAGAAGAAAAGGCCTGGCAGCTTATTTCTTAAAGATCACAGCCTTGAAAGCAGTATGGAGTGTAGTTCTATGCTGCATATGTGGGTCACTAAGAGTTGAAATCTACTTGTTGGCAACTAACGAAGGATGGACTATGGGGCTTTTAAAAGATGTGGTTCTTACAATATCTTAAAATTACATTTAAAGGTTTTTTTGGTGTATTTTCTAGAGAGAAATTTGATGCTCTCTTTAGATTCTCACATGGTTCTTTGACATCCCCACCCCTTCCCCCACCAAATGCTTAAGAACCTCTGTCTTCTCTAGATCCTTAGATGACCAGCTCAGAGTAGCAGCCAGCCTGGAGAAGAAATATGTCAGTCTCCTGGTTCGGTAACAAAAGGGCTGTCATCAATTAGTATTGCCTACCTTGGGTGTGGGAGGGACAGAATAGATACCCCTTCTGGAACCTAGTCAGTCATTCCTGGGCCTTGGTAGAGGTCCTTGTCCTCATGGCATTTACAGTATAATGATAGGACTCTGAGTTTATTACCTCTGTAATGAGAATGAAGCCACATTACAAATTAAGTGATAACATTTTGAATCTGGGAACATGGTGGCTCTGTACAATAAACACTGAACTGCTAATCACAAGGTTAGTGGTTCATATCCACCAACCACTTCTGGTCCCATAAAGATTTACAACCTCTAAAACCCTATACAGGGTTGCTAGAAGGTGGAACTGACTCAAAGGCACTTAACAATGACATCTTCACTCAGGTTTTCTTGGAATCTCAGATTGCTTTTGCTCCTATCAGATATCTGGTGATATTGGTGAGCAGACTCTTCCTGGTCATGGCTAGATAAACCTCAGTGAGGAGTGCCTGGCCTGCAGAAGGGCTCAGAATCCAACAGCTACAGCCATTTCAGAGCAAAACTGCTCAGTAGTGCATGGGGTAAAGACATCACCATATTCCTAAACAAAAATCTTAACTGCTCAGGTTGATGGAGTTCCTGGGTAATGCAAGCAGTTAATGTGCTCAGCTCCTAACAGAAAGGTTGGAAGTTCAAGTCTACCCAGAGGCACTTCCTAAAGTAAAACCTGGTGACCTACTTTTGACAAATGAGCCTCTGAAAACCGTATGGAGCACAGTTCTATTCAGACACCACGAGTCACAGTTGACTCAATAACGATTTTTTTGTGTGCCAAGGTTGGTAGTGGAGGGAGACTCTTTCTATGTGGGGAAGGACCATGAGATCCTCAGCTGTACCAGACATTCTGAGACCCATCTTCTCCTTGGGACTTTAGGCTGGTGTCTATTGCTGGCTTCAGCAGGGACTTGGCTCACCCTTAACTCTGGGCCAAGTGTGTCCAAATGATATCTTTGACTTTCCTTTGGCAAATTAAGACAAGACTAGAATGTTTAACATTACTAACCACTCTGGAGAAATAAACAAAGAGACAAGATAGAAAGACGCTCCAACATAGTTTACAAAATATGGTTTTTCATCTTCTTTCTGTGGCCGCTACAGGAAGAATGTCAACACTGCCGGACAGGAAGTGTCTCTAACCTTTCCCATCCAGGGTGCTCTTGAGGTATTCAGGCTCCACAAAGCTCACACATAGAGTCCAGGTGTACCTCATGTCTAGGTGCTGCTGCTACTAAGTGAGTTCTGCATGGGGTCCTACTTTAACTCTGTGTGGTTGGAAGGAGGAATGACCTATTTTGGAAGATGCCATTGATGTACGTGGTATTAAAATACAAATTTATAAAAGTTTGTTTATACCAGTAGCATCACTTACGATTGTGTGTGTGTATTTTCTTACACAGGGACAAGGCCTAGTTTCAGCTACCCTGATCTTGCATTGTTTCCTTGGAGCTCCTGGATTTATTCTGCCTCCACTCATTGACATGGGATCTCTCCTTGCCTAGACTGCCATTTTCTCTCTTTGAAAAGGAGTTGCTGTCAAGTCAGCTGACTTGTAGCAACCCCGTGTGTGTCAGAGTAAACTCTGCTTAATTTACAGTGGCTGAGTTTTTAGGAAAGGAAATCACCAGGCCCTTCTGAGGTAGGTGGACTCAAACCTCCAAGCCTGGTCAGCAGCAGAGCGCAGTCACTGCTTGCACCACTCAGGGACTCCTTCTTTCCTGTAGCTTTTTGACCCTTTGAGTGAAGGATTTGAGCCTTCATTCAGAGCTTGTTTGGTTCTCATCTCTTTGATGCGTCCTTGCACTGATGATGCTCTTAGAACCTGTCTTGTATCCTTCATGCTAATATTTTCCCTACTTTTCAACTAGATCTCTATTTTTTATACTCTTATATGTCTACTGTGGTGATTTCATTTATTTCTCAGCTATTTATTGTTTGCCTGTGTTGCTAGAAACTGTGTGAGACACTAGACATACAATGAAGATCATAGTAGAAATGGCCCCTGATGCCTTGGAGCTTAAATTCTGGTGGAAGAGATGGACAATAAACATGTAAACAGACAAGTACATAATTAAAATGTTTTGAAATGAGCAGGATACAGAAATAGAGAATAATAGTGGCTGTTAAGGAATGTCTACGTACATGGGGCGTCGGGGGTGGTGGCCAGAAAACGTTTTTCTGAGGAGATGAAATGTAAACTAAGGCCTGAAAAGTGAGGAACCAAGCATGGGCAGATGGGAGAGAAAACATTTCACAGAGGGGAATAGCATGTGCAGAAAATTGTAGACAGGAAATAACTTCACTGACATGGCAGAACCAGAGTAGGTGAGGGGTGTGCAGTACTGGTGAAGGTTGGGAGGTAGACAGGACCCAGACCACACAGGGCAGTGTAGGCCATGACAAGGAGTTTGGGCTACCTAAATCTAGCTGGAAGAAAGCTTCTGAAGCCAAGTAGTGACATTATTCCAGTCATGATATGAAATGATTAACTAGTGTTTGGAGAATTAAGGAGAGGAGGCCAGAATGTATGGAGGAAGACCGGGGAGGAGATTATTTTAATATCACTAGCTGCTGCAAGGAGTTCTGGTGTGGTGCTGTGGGATAAAACACTGGGCCACAAAGTTGGTTTGAATCACATGGTTGGTGGTTCAAACTCAGTAGCTGCTCCTTGTTATGAGTTGCTATGAGTGGGAACTGACTTGATGCCACTTAACAATAGCAACAGTTACTGCAAGATCAGCAGTTCAAACCCACCAGCTGCTCTTTGGAAACCCTATACAAGGTCGCTATGAGTTTCACTTGAGACTTGATGACATGCTTTGAACCTGGGAGCAAGAGATGGAGGAACTCAAGAATGACTCCCAGGTTTCTGGCTTGAGCAACTTGAGCAACTCAGGAGACAATAGTGACTTTTTTGGAGGGCACAGCCTTGGGGGGGAGATAAATTAGGATTTCCATTTAAGACATGGTAATTTTGAGATACTTTTGAGACATTCATGTCTAGATCTTTGCTAGAGTTATGCATTCTAGGGTCATTAGCACATTTATGATGTTTGAAACTAGGTGTTTGAAACCTCTCAATCTAGGGAATGAGGCACTTAGAACATGCCTGGCACACTCAAAGTGCCCCACAGAAGTCAAGAGAAGAACATGTTTTGAAAAAGGGAGTGGCCATCTCTGCCAAATGCTGTTGGGTAAGATGCAGGACACAAAGGAAACTGTTGGGCTTGGCAAAATGGAGGGCATTGGTCACCTCTCCACATTTGTTTAGATGAATTGGATATTATGGAAATCTGATCAGAGTGAAAGAAATGTGTTTGTCAGCTGTTGATCAAAGTAGCAACCATAATCTAAGGTCCCTTAGAGTCCAGAAAGACTTCCCGGGAAAGATCCTAATGGAAAAGTAATGCATCTGGTGTGGAGAAGTTGCTCATCTGTTGCTGTAGTGGAGGAAGGCTGAGGAGAACCATACTGGCATTGCTTTGGGGAGTGTGTGGGTAGGACTGAGAAAGCCTGGAGGGTTGGGTGGCCGCTGCCATTGTTGGCAATCCTGGTGCTCTGCCATGGCACTTTGCAGAGCTGGGGTCAGTACTGAGGCCTCCCTGCAGTGCTGTGGCCCCTCAGCTTTAGGGACAGCCTATAGAGTAGTCCTTTGGTATCAACTCCATACACTGTAATAGGAATAAATCTCCAAACACCACCATATCCCAAGTCCTCTCTGGAGTCTAAGGGACTTTTTATTATGGTTGCTACTGATTCCATTTCTGCTGACACTGCCAAAAGACCCCTTAACATGTGGGAGCCAGTGTGCTCCTGTGAATGATCCTGGGTGGCCCACCCTCTCAGTGCATGTAGCTCTTTGGGCTGGCCAGAAGAGCTTTGCTTTGCCAGTTTTTAGTTTTCTTCATTGAGGAGGAGTTTAGACAAGGCTGAGGAGTGTTGGAGAGAAGCACCCAGTGCTACCTGCAATCTGATTACTTTCCCTGGTGAGTCAGGGTGTGACTTTCCAGTGGCCAACCTTAGGATGTACCTATGTCTTCAGGGGCCGGCGTCCCCAGAGCTGAGGCAGTCTGCGCCCCTTCTTTATAAGGGGCATTGACCTTGGTGTCTGGACACAGCTCTCAGCCTCAACGCCTTGAAAGACTCAGGGACCCCTTGCAATTCATCCTGTTATCTCAGGTTCTCTGAAGTAGATAATGAGCACATTAGACCACCCTTGGCACCCCCATCTGTCAGTTTGTTGTACTGTGTTGTCGCAGCTCTGCGAGTTATGCTATCATTATCTTTTTCAGAAGAGCTTCCACACTAAGACATACTAGGAAGTAAGCCCTGGGAATCTATTTTCAAAAACTAGCCAATTAACTCTATAAATCGCAGCAGATCATTGTCTAAGTCACTTGCTTTGGACACACCATCAGGAGTGGTTGATTGCTGGAGGAGGACATCAGGTTTGGTGAAGTAGAGGGCCAGCGAGGGTGAGGTAATCCACAGTGAGATGGACCTCAAAGATGCCAGTGGTTATGAGGATGACACAAGACCTGGAAATGTTGGTTGTCCGTAAAGTCGCTATGAGTTGGAATTAACTTGATGGCATCTACCAGTCTATCTGTCTATGGTGTAGCAGTGCAGTACAATGCAGTGGACTGCAAAGTCAGTTTGAGCCACAAAGTCGATGGTTCAAACCCACCAGTCTCTCTTCAGAAACTCTGCATAGGTTGCTATGAGTTGGAATGGACTCAAAGGCACTTAACAACAACAACAATCTCTTATCTGTCTCTACTTTGCATAAAACCAGGACATTCAGTTACGCACAAAGGGAAAGTAAAATATTTTCCTGGTCCAAGGTACATTGCTTTAGTTCAGCAAGCGTCCCCCTGAGCCCATGACTCTGCCAGCCAGTTCACAGGGAGTGCTCAAGTAAAGAATCCTAAGGCATGTTTTTCAAAGAGCAGCAGGATGAGGTAGGGCTGAACAGTCCTGCCTTCACATCATGGCCTCAGCAGTTGTGTGGACTGGGGCAAGTGTTTTTTAACAACCTGGAGCCTCCATTTTCCTTGTAAAAATAGGGAGAGTAACACCCACATTGAAACTACAATCCATTCAGCAGGACTTGTATGGAACTCCATTTCTGGGTGTTTAGCACTCAGGATACCGGGTAAAACTGGGACCCTGCCCTAAGGAGCCCATAGGTGCTAGGTGAAGCCTCTCCCAACCTGGACTTGGAGAAGCTGTTGGAGGAGGCTTTTTGGAGACAGTCTCTGAGCTTGAAGGAGGAATTGACACAGCTAGGAGGTGGTCATGGTCTGTCCCTCATCGAGGGATTTGCTATGAGTCAGTTCTGACTCAGTGATCCTGTATAGGGTTTCTGAGGAGCATCTACCTTGTGGTTCAAACAGACCTTGCAATCCAGTACATTAGCCCACAGCGTCACACCAGGACAGAGGGAAGGTGTGTTTAAAAGAAGGGGCACCTGAGGTAGGCAAGGGGGAATCAACTTGCACATTTGCCAAGGAATTTGAATTTTATCTGGAAGACAATAGGGAGCCATGAAGTATTTTAAGCAAAAGAGTGACAGGAACAAATCAGTATTTTCAAAAGATCCCTTTGGCAGCTGCGTGCAAAATGGATAGGAGGAGAGAAGCTGGAGACAGGAGTCTTGGTAGGAGACTGCACTGTTATTGTTGTTGTTGTTAAGTACCATGGAGTCAGTTCCGACTCATAGTGACCCTGTACAGGGTTTCCAAGGCTGCAAATCTTTACGGGAGCAGAAAGCCTCATCTTTCTCCTACAGAACAGCTGGTAGTTTCAAACTGCTGACCATTGAGATTAGCAGCCCAATTCATAACCAGTATGCTGGGCCTTCAGTAAGGCCAAGGTAGTGGGGAGAGAAGAGGGATAGGTCTGAGAGATACTTTAGAGACCTTTTAGAGTTCCTTACCTGAGGATTTATACACCCAGGGTGTGAGGAAGGGGGAGAGAAAAGTCTAGGATACTGCCAAGATTTCTGACCTGGAGGCTGGCTATGCCATTTCCCAGCAGAAGACAGCAGGAGGAAAAGGAGGTCTGGGGCGAAGAGGAAAGATCTTTGGGTTTTGAACTTGCTCTTTGAAAGCCTTTGGAACATGCAAGTAGGAATGTTGTTGAATCATTTGCATATATGGGAATTTAGACGAGAGGCAGGGGTTTGAGTTTAGATTATAGGATTACGTGAAATAATGCATGAAAAGCATCAAGCATAGGGCCCGGCACATAGGCACATGATAGACATTAGTTCCTTCAAAGAGTTTATAAGCTCATTTGGGGAGACAGGGTCCACACGTGTGAAAACATTAAATACAAATATGAGGCTCTGGTTAATTAATTGTTGTAAGGATTACACTGTGTGCTGTCGGCACTGAGAGAAGGGGAATCAGAGTGACGGGAAGAGGCAGGGAAGATGGGGTAAAGAGTAGGGTACTGCAGCTGGGCAGAGGAGAGGGAAAGGATGCCAAAGCAGAATTGACCATGGCTTGCCTGAGGCAGGGAAGGGCTGTCCTATTCAGAGAGGAAGGCTCAGCTGAGGGAGGGGTGTGTGTGAGCGTGTGCGTGTGCTTGCATGTGTGACATGCCCTGGAGAGACCACTGAGTAGGTAGGGTCTCCCCCTGCCTTTCCCTGTCTCCCATCTGCCAGTCTCCAGATCCAGCAGGCTAAGGGTTCTCTAAACTTAATAAATGAAACAGAGCTGGTGACAAGAGTCCTGGATTATAGGTTCTACTAGGTCCTAATATCAATTCTATTAAAACCTCAGTTCTAATACTTCCTCTGCTTGTAACTAACTCTACAGGAATTAGAATGAGTTGCCTGGTTAGGTAGTAAGCTGTCTTATCTCAGAGTTCCACAGCAAAGGTTAGGCTCCTTTGCAAGGCTTCAGAGGAGTGCCAGTTTAATCTGTCTAGGTTCTTTCTGAGCATGTGTAATTTAGACCTCAGGTCTCATGGGGTCAAATGAAGGGGATGGATTACAAGCTCAGAGGGCTTTCATTCCTCATCTTTCCCCTCCTTTTCTTCTCTGCTTCTTTTCTTTCCTTGTCTCTCTTCCTTTCCCTTTTTTCTCTCTCATTCAGTTTTTCTCCTCCCCTGCCAATTCTCAAAATGAAATCAAATTTACTGTTTTTGCTGATTATAAAACCAACTGGTTTTATAATCTTCCCTATTAAAAAATGCAGGCAAGACAGGAAGGTATATGAAAGACCATAGAAACTATCTGTAATCCTAGCACCCTGAAATACATATTATGAAATAAAGACCCCTGGTGCGATGCTGTAGGATCAGCACTGGAATGCAAACCACAAGGTCGACAGCTCAAACCCACCAGCTGCTCCTTGGAAACCCCATACTGGGTTGCTATGAGGCAGAACTGACTCGACAGCACTTAATAACAACAACAGTAATCAAGAGCAAAGATATCAGTTTGAGGATTAAGGTGTGTCTGACCGAAGTCATGATATTTTCAATAAGCTCGTATACATGTGAAAGTTGGGCAGTGAATAAAGAAGACGGTAGAATAATTGAAGCATTTGAGTTATAGTGTTGTAGGAGACTATTAAACATACCACAGACTGCCAAAAGAACAAACAAATCTGTGTTGGAAGAAGTACAGTCAGAATGCTCCTTAGAAGCCAGGGTGGCCACATTTCATCTTGCATACTTTGGACATGTTATCAGGAGGGACCAGTCCCTGGAGAAGGATATCATGCTTGGTAAATTGGAGGGTCAGCGAAAAAGAGGAAGTCCCCCAATGAGATGGGTTGGCACAGTGGCAGCAGCAATGGGTTCAACTGTAGCAACGATTGTGAGGTTGGCACAGGACCAGACAGTGTTTCGTTCTGTTGGGCTATGAGTCAGTACCGACTCGACATCACCTAACAACAACAACAACAACAACAACAATAACAATATTTTGGAGACTATACACTCCTAGACCTTTTTATAATGCATACACATAAGTTTAACAAAAACAGTGCCATTCAGTACATGCTACTTTGTAATCTGTTATTTCCTCCCTTTGAATATATGAACATTTGTTCATTTCAATATGTACAAGTATACCTTTATATACCATATTACAAAACAATTAAAACCTTTTTATTGTGATTTGGGTGAAATTTTATAGAGCGAATTCATTTTCCATGCAACAATTCATACACATTTTGTTTCTTGACATTGATTATGATCCCCACAATGGGACATCACTCTTCCCCATACTGGTCTTCATTGGTAGTTTAGTTCTCTTTTATGGGTTTGTGTCCTCATGGGTGACATGAACATCTTGTCTTTCTTTGTACATTTGTTCATTCTGTCCTATATGATTTAAGGAACATGCTTCCTTGCCAGAGGTTAAGGGACAACCCCATTCTAGCTCTTTGGAGGGAAAGGGATACTGAGGCCAAAGACCTTCAGAGAGCTCCTGATCCCGACTCAGGACTTAGTGGAGGTGTAGGGGCAGGAGAGGGAACTAGAATGAACCAGAAGTCTTTACAATGGGTGGGTACTGTTTCTGGGTGGTTTCCGTTTGTGAATATAGGTTGTTCTCTGATTTGGGGTGGGGGGTGTCATTACAGGGAGGCAGTGCAGATTGTAAAGGGCTGTGTAAAGGGATGTCCCTAGCAACCAAAAACACAAGGAAAAATGATGCCCAAAGTGGAGGACTTCAGTAATAAGTATGTATGTATGTTGACATCACTGAAAAATAAGCTAGGCGGTAGTATTGAAGGTGTGGGCTAAAGGGCACATTAAAGAATATTAGTGAAGTTGTACCTTCTCCCCCTCTTGAATGTGCCCTCCCTGAGAGCAGAGGAAGAGAAGAGGTTCTTTTTAGCTTCTCCTACTGAGTCCTGGTGTGGTGCTGTGGGTTAATGTGCTGGACTGCAAAGTCAGTTTGAACTGCTAGGTCTGTGGTTCAAGCCCTCGGAAACAGGGCTGCTAAGGGTCGAAACTAACTTAACAATGATTTTGGCCTTGGCACACAGTGGCTCCATAAAATGACGCTTTCTGCTTCCGCAAAGATTTACTACATTGGAAAACCAACTCTACAGCAACGGACAACAACAATTTTGGCAGTGGGTTAAATGCTCAGTTACTAACTGAAAGGTTAACAATTTAAGTTGACCCAGAAACACTTTGGAAGAAAGGCTTGGCGATCTACTTCTGAAAGGTTTTCATAGCCTTGAAAACCCTAGGGAGAGCAGTTCCCCTGTGACACACATAGGGCCACCATGAGTTAGAGCAGACTCAATGGCAACTGGTTTTGTTTTGTTTTATTTTATGACCTGGATACTTGTCTCCTGGTTTGAGATGGAAATATTTTCTGCACTCTGTTTTCCTAAGTGTTTTTGTTTCTCTGGGGGAGTTTTAAATAAGCCAAGCAAGGATCATTGCCTGCTGTTTGCTAATCCTCCCCTAATTTTTGTAGGGATGATTTCAAATCCCTAAGAAATCTACCAAGTAGTAGCTACCAAGCGGCTCCTAAGATTTGGGGTTGCAGCAGGCAGCGAGGTAATTAAGCTGCCAGCCTTCCCCTGGTAATGGAAAGAGGTGTAGTGCTGCAGTTGGAGACATGGGATTTCAATCCCAGCAGTGGGGCAGGGCAGGAAGAAAGCTGATATAAGCAAACAGGTCCTGACCTCCTGTGCCTCTTCCTTTCCTCTGGCTGGAATGCCTTTACAGAAAGAAACCCAGTGAGTAGGCAGCTCTGGCCACCTCTTCTGCCTATTTCTAAAGAGCCGCAGTCTGAAGAAATCTCTTACTTTGCAGGCTTATTGTGTTCTTATTGCTTTAATTTGTGTCTGTGCCTTTAAGGAAGTTAGACCTGGTAGAGGGCCCCACAGAGAGTCCAAGCTAGAGCACCTGTAATGGGCACATTGGTGGGGAAGGGTGGAGCTTCACTCCATTGTATCCTGTAAAGAGCCCTGGAGATTACTGCTCATTGACCTGTGCACCCTCTGGTCCCCTCTAGTGTGATGGTGCATAACAAGGGTGTCTAGCAAGAGTCAGGAGGGGAGGGTTGCCTTAAGGGGTTTGAAGGAAAGTGTATTTAGGAGAGTGAAACTATGGGGCAAGAGAAGA
The DNA here is from genome assembly GCF_000296735.1 of Chrysochloris asiatica. Classification (NCBI taxonomy): domain Eukaryota; kingdom Metazoa; phylum Chordata; class Mammalia; order Afrosoricida; family Chrysochloridae; genus Chrysochloris; species Chrysochloris asiatica. Next base: position 16,420,227 of record NW_006408582.1, read on the forward strand.
CATCATTGTGCCTGAAAATGTGTCTGGGTGGGATTTCAGCTTGAAATAGAACTAGTTGTTGTTGTTAAGTGCTGTTGTGTTGGTTCTGACTTGTAGTGACCCTGTATAGATTTTCCAAGAGTGACTGGTGGGTTTGAATCGCCAACCTTGTGCTTATCTTAGAAGTGATCTTAAAGATCTTGAAAAAATTGATCCCCAGAGAGGGAAAGTTCTTTGCCCAAAGCCACACAGTTAGGGAGTGGCAGGACCTAGACTCCTCAGGTCTTGACTCCTGGGCAGTTCTTTATTCTGCAAGGCAGCTTTGCATGGCAGAGAAAGAACTGAATAATGAGTGAGAAACCTGGGTCCTAGACGAGGGTGATATAACACCTCTAGGCCTCAATTTCCTAATAAAAATTAATGGAGCAAATGGAATCTATCCTGCCCCCCTCACAGAGTTGTAGAAAACAAGAGCTTTCTTGGAATGCTGCAGAGCCCTCTCTTCCCAGGTTTAAAAGTGTGATGTTTCCCTGTGAAGTTGTACAGACCTGGCTCTGCACGAGTGGGAGAAAGGTGGGACACTGATGAGGCTGTTGGGTAGAGCCCCCCAGAAGAGGGAAGGGCAGAATGTCAAGAGTGCTTGGAAGTATGCAGAGACTGGAGGCGGCACTTGGCTTCTGGCGTGGGCAGAAGGTCTGAAAGATCAGTTGGATGTTGGGCTAGACCAGGCCTGGCAAAGGGGAAATCGCCTCTGCTTTCTGGTTTTTTCTTTCAGCGCTTTCCAGTGGACCTGGCAGACAGTTCCATGCCCTTGTATTCATGCCAGAGGAGCCTAGCTGGTCCATGGAGTGCTGGGCAGGGAGGGGCGGGGCGCATGGGCTGTCCATCAGTGGGGCCTTCTCCCTCCCCCTCCCTTTGCCACAAGACCTTAGGCCTGCATCCGCATCCCTCCTCCTCCACCTCTTGATCAACCTCCCAGAGGTCAATGGCAGAAAGGAGGGGGAAGAAACAGAAATGATGATGACTTTGATTTTTCTTTTTTCCCCATTGGAGCCCGGGGAGGGCGGTTGTTTTGCTTCCTGGACCTCAGCGGAGAATTCTCTGCCAGACAATCATCTCGGCGCTTTCATTGCTTTCTGATGCTCCTCTAACTGCACAGGGTCGGCTATTAAATGGTCATCAAACCTCAGCCTCTATCCCATCAATAGTCATAAAGTTGGGGAGATAAAAGCCATCAGTTTTCCATTATAGCTGAAAGCAATACTGTAGATAGCTATTTTCTGAATGCTGCAGATAGATGTATTTTAACTAGAGCAGGGTTTCCAGTGGCCCTCAGCTCAGTTGCGGACCCTGATGGGTCTGGGATAACCTGCCAGGTGGTTAAAATGGAGGAGGGCCTATTGTGGCTTTCTCTTCCTCAGAGAATTGAATGGGAAGTCCTTTAGGCTTGGGGTGCTGGGAGGAGGCCTGGGTGGTAAGCGTTCTACTCTCCACTCGAGCCAGATACAGTGGATAAATGCAGAGAGTTATTATTTTCTCATTCTAATGAGAAATGACCCACCTCTGTCTTGTCTCAGGCTTAGGCAGGCCAGGGGCTTGGCACAAGGTTGCTGTTAGCTGCCACCGAGCATGGCAACCCCATGCACAATGAGATCATTATTGTGATCACCAGGTCTTTCTTCCTTGTCTGTCTTAGTCTGGAAGCTCCACTGAAACCTGTTCAGCGTCATAGCAACATACAAGCCTCCACTGACAGATGAGTGCATGGTGGCTGGGCTTGAAGTATGTTGATTGGATATTGAAACTGGTTATCTTTTATGAAAGCAAGAATTCTGTTACTGTGTTTCCACTACTTTTCCCCACCTCCCACTCTGCCCGCTCACTACCTCCCCCTCTCCCCCCCCCCCACTCACACAGGGCAAGTGCTTGACAATTTGAGGTGAGATTGAGGAAAGTGAAGGTGGGCAGGGCCTATCAAACTGGGTCTGTGTGGGGCAGGAGTGGCAGTAGTCAAAGAGGCTGAGTGGCAAAGCAGAATGCTAGTAAGATGGCTGTTCTTGATATACAGTCCTCAGTAGCTTCTCACAAACCAGCAGGCCATTTGGAAATGGATTTTGCAATCAAACAGCCTGGCAGTGAGCAGCCATCAGATAAGTCCTCAGAATGAACTTTTTAAGCCCTAGGGTGCTCCCAATCCTTAAAATCTGGGGTCTGAGAACCTCTTCTTGGTGTCTGCCCTGGTCTCCACCCTCTCCCTGTGGTCTTGCTCCCTAGCTTCCTTCCAAGGGGTCCAAGCTCAGGCTGTCTGAACAGCAAACTTGCTCCTTGGTTATCTACCTGGGGAATATTGCATGGACTATTGTGGCGCCCTGGTGTGGCGCCATGGGCTAATGGGCTGGACTGCAAAATCAGTTTGAACCACAAGGTCACTGGTTCAAGCTCACCAGCTATTCCTTGAAAACCCTATACAGGGTCTCTATGGGTCAGAACTGACTCGATGGCCTTCACAACAACAACAATGGTGTGGTGCCATAGGATAAGCACTGGACTGTGAACCACAAGATTGGTGGTTCACTATGAATCAAAATCGATTCGATGACACTTAACATCAGCAACAGTGCCCCGGCTTGGAATGCCCTCCTCTGTAATTGGAAAATGTGCATTCATCTCATCAGACGGTTCTCTGTGACACTTCTCTAGCTTTTCCAGAAAGTGGTGTTTTCTGTTTCCTGTGCTCCAGTGATACTTTGTTCAAACCCCTATCAGAGCTATTCTTAGGATGCATTGCAGTTGTAAAGTGTTGATTTTACTCCACAGCACTCTGGGGTCAGATGATTTCCTGATTTTTCTAAATCTACTGCAAGTTTCCCTCTCCCCAGCCTGGCCAGCAGGAAATGCAATCTCCATTAATTGGCCTGCAGACTCCCAGGCGGGAACTCTCAGACCACTGGAAAAGGATGGGGGAGGTGATCTGTAGTCTGTGGTGTTGCTCCTTCTTCCAGTCTCACAGTGGGGCTTTTTCCTGCTCATTCTGCATCAGCTGGCCACTCTGCTCCAGGTGGACCCTTGGTCTTGTCACCACAGTAAACCCCACTGACTTCAGATGTAGCCAAAGAGACCTCCAGTGGCTTCTCTCAAACCGGGGGGCTCACTGCTCACCGCTCATGGCAGCTCCTCATCTGGACCTTGGGACAGAGGATCCCAGGTCTCCAGGATCTTCAGAAAACCATACATAGTTTCCTTCTCCTACTCGAGAAGTAAGGAGACTCTGGTAGCATAGCGATTACGAATCGGGCTGCGAGCCTCAAGGTCAGCAGTTCAAAACTACCAGCTGTTCCACGGGAGAAAGATGAGGCTTTCTGCTCCCATAAAGATTTACAGCCTCAGAAACCCTGTACAAGGTCGCTATGAGTTGGAACTGACTCCACGGCACATAACCATCACCACCTCAAGAAGTAGCCTTCCCTCTTTCCCTCCCCGTTGGTTTTCTCTGCCCTTTCCACTCACCAGGCCCTGAGGACCTCTTACTCGGATCGCTAGCTGTTGGTGTGCTGTAAGGAGACTTCTGAAAACCAGGCCTCCTGGCCTCAAAGAGGGTCGTAGGGAAGGGCAGGGGGAGGGAAAGCACCTCTTTTTTGTTATTCTTTTTCATTCTGTGTGCTTTCAGGAAGTAAAGACAGCTGATTGTCCACTATGTTCTCCTGCTCCTCTCTCTCTGCTCAGGCCCCACCTGAGCTCCTGGGCTACGTGTCTCATTCATCTACTTCCGCTCCTAGCACTGGGCCTGGCTCAAAGTAAGGGTGCAATTAGTACCTGTTGATTCTTGAGTGTTTGCTGTCTCCTTATCTTAAACAGGGCTATAGATGATAACCTACATGATGTAACCACTTTTTGATAAATAACATGGTGTTATCCTTGACGATCAGTTAGATTGCACAGATGGTATAAGGTGATACCTTCAGGTGTTACTGACTTATATAGAACTACTCACCCTTACACTCGCCAGCTCCAGACGACTGTGACTTTTAAGTCGTTGATATTTTGCTTTTCTCATCTTTCTGTCTCCTACATTGTGTTTGCTCTTATTTCTTTGCCTACCTCTGGGAGCTTCCTCTTTATTCTTTTCGGTTTTGCTGGTTTTCCACTGAACAGAAAACTAGATAACTATGTGCATTTGAATTATGTATTCACTGGAAGTTATTAGACTTTAAGTGAAGAGATAACGGATTTTTTCTTTTTAGGAATAAAATATCTTTTAGTGTACAAACTTTATACTACCTATTCAGGAGAGTTCCTCAGTCTTGGCAGGTTGCCAGATCAGTGACCTACAAATGCGCTGTTGCAGTGGTGCCCTTTTAGATTAAAAATACATATTTTACGATGACTTTGGAAAAGGGGCAAGATAGCATATTAAGGTCTTTTGGGATTAGAGTTGGTTATTGAGAGGGATGGAGTCCTGGTGTGGTGCTGTAGGATAAGCACTGGACTGCTAACCACAAGGTTGGTGGTTCAAACCCACCAGTTGCTCCTCGGGAACCCTATACAGGGTCGCTATGAGTTGGAACCAACTTGACAACACTTAAAAACAACAACAACATGGAGAGGGTTGCAGATGATGGACCTTGTAGGATTCCTCTTTGTTTCTCTGCAAAATAATATGATCAGATCCTTATCGTCTTGAACTTTTACTGATAAAAACCATCACCTTGTTGTTACTGACTGGTGGGCACAGAGATCTGGGTGAGGATGGTTTTGGCCCCTAGTGGGTGGGATAGTGGCAGCTGCACCCTTCTGGAGGTGTCGTGTCCTCACCATGTGACATTGAGTAAGTTGATGATGGTGACAGTAGTGCCTGTCCGGGGGTCCTGTGAGGATCAAATAGCAGTAATGGATGACGAGGGCTCCACAAACTGAAGCCTTTTCAAATAGGAGGCAAGTGTGAGCCTGGGTCCTAGGAATTCCTGATGTGGCATTATAGGGTAAGCTGTGAACTAGTAATCCACCAGCTGCTCCTCGCAAATCCTATCCAGGGTTGCTGTGAGTCAAAACAGACTCGACGGCACTTACCAACAACAGCAGTGTTGAGCTGATAACAGAAAGGTTGGCAGTTGGAACCCACATGCCATTCTGTGGGAGAAACATGACAGTGTGCGGCTGTAACTGGAGCAGTCCTGCGAGGTCTCTATGAGTCAGAATCGACTTAATGGTAATGAGTTCAGTGCATTAGTCCCTGAGTAAGGAGCCCTTGTGCAGTGGTTAAAGTGCTCAGCTGCTTCCTGAAAGGTTCATGGTTAAAACCCACCAGCTATTCCACCTGCATCTCTCTGGTACTTCTCTGTCCCCTCATGTGCGTGCACACAGCACTCATAAGTACATACTGTCGTGTGAATGTATACGATCATAAGAGGTTCCGATTGACAACAAGATACAAAGCCTTTGGCTTTTTGGCCTTGCTAGGAGAAAAGACCTGTTGCTCTGTTCCGGTGAAGATTACGGTCTAGGAAACCCTATGGGGACACTTCTACTCTGTCCCCTAGGGTCTCTACCAGTCAGAGTCAACAGCACACAACAGTACCTTCTAGGAGACTTGGATGGAGTCCTTGGGTAGTGCAAATGATTAAGCTTGTGACTGTGAACTGAAAGGTTGGAGGTTGGAACCCACCCAGAGACTTGGTAATCTGCTTCTGAAAAGTCACAGCCATGACAACTCAGTGGAACATGGTTCTACTCTGCAACACATGGAGTCTTAATGAGTCACAACTGACACAATGGTAGATGCCGAGTTGCTGGGTAGTGCAAATAATTAATTTACTTAGTTCCTAACCAAAAGATTTCTTTTAATTGTCATGTGCTGCTATAGCAGAATTATCACAAGTGGGTGGCCTTAATAACCAGAAAGGTATTCTCTCACAGGTTAGGAGGTTAGAAGGCCAAAATCAGAAGCTTGCTCTTTGTCTGCTCTGGGGAAGGTCCTTGTTTCCTTGCAGTATGTGTAGCCCCAGTATTACCTGGGGATCTCCATACATCTTGGCATCAATCTTTCCTAGGATTTAGGATCTTCATAGTGTAGGGACCCAATGCTTAAAGGACACACTCTAGTCCTTGCTCTTCTATTGAGGTCCCTCTTTCTCTGTTCAAGTCTCTTTCCTTTTATCTCTTGCATTCCACACCAATGGGAATCTTCCATAAATCGGATCAGGGTGATGGTGGGATTAAGGGTGGTGGTTCCCACAAGGGGACGTTGAATGGTTTGAAATCAGGAAAGGTGTGGGCCAGGGTTGTATCCTTTCACCATGTTTGTTCAATCTCTATGCTAAGCAAATAATCCGAGAAGCTGGATTGTATGAAGAAAAACGTGGCATCAGGATTGGAGGAAGACTCATTAACAACCTGCGATATGCAGGCAACACAAGCTTGCTTGCTGAAATCTAAGAGGACCTAAAATACTCACTGATGAAAATAAAACATCTTTGCCAACTGTATGGGGTTGCACCTCAATGTGAAGAAAACAAAAATGCTCTCAACTGGACCAGTAAATAACATCATGTTAAACAGAGAAAAGAGTCCTGATGTGGTGCTGTAGGATAAAGCACTGGACCGCAAGGTTGGTTTGATTCACAAGATCAGTGGTTCAAACCCACTAGCCACTCCTTGAAAAACTCTATACAGTGTTGCTATGAGTTGGAACCGACTTGATGGCATTTAACCACAATAACATGAAGTTGTCAAAGACTTCATTTTGCTGGATCCACTATCAACACTCACGGAAGCAGCATTCAAGAAATCAAATGATGTATTGCATTAGGCAAATCTGCTGCACAAGACCTCTTTAAAGTGTTGAAGAGCAAAGATGTCAGTTTGATGACTAAGGTGCGCCTGACCCAAGCCATGGTATTTTCAATTTCCTCATATGCATGCGAAAGCTGGACAGTGAATAAAGAAGACCATAGAAGAATTGATGCTTTTGAGTTATGGTGTTGGAGGAGAATATTAAAAGTGCCACAGACTGCCAGAAGAACAAACAAATTTGTGTTGGAAGAAGTATAGCCAGAGTGCGCCTTAAAAATCAGGATGGCCAGACTTCATCCCTCATACTTTGGAGTGACTTTCAAGAGAGACCAGTCCCTGAAGATGGACATCATGCTTGGTAAAGTGGGGGGTTATCAAAAAAGCAGAAGCCCTCTAATGAGATGGATTGGCACAGTGGCAGCAGCAATGGGCTTATTAAGTGTAACAGCAGTTGTGAGGATGGCACAGGACTGAGCAGTATTTCATAGAAGGTTACTGTGAGTCGGAACCAACTCAATGACCCCTAGCAACCACATTCAACCATTAGTCCTCTTATTGATCTATCACATCAAATCACATCATGGGGGATAGCTCTATCTCAACTGCCAAACCACTGAGAATCCTGGCCCAGTCAAGTTGACCGGAAACCCAACTATCACAAGGTTCATGCCCACCTGAGAAGAAAGCCCTGCTCACAGCCATCATAAATGCTATGAAGCATAGTTCTGCTCTGCACACATGAATCAGAATCTACCCAGCATAGTTTTAGTTATCTAGTGCTGCTGTAGCACAAATACCGTAAATGGGTGGCTTCAACAAACAGAAATTCATTGTCTCACAGTTTAGGAGGCTAGAAGTGTGAACAGAGGGCCCAAGCTCCATAGCAAAGCTCTCTCTTTCTCTCTACTCTGAGTCCTTGTTGCTTTTCAGTTTCTATTCCTGTGTTCCTTGGCAATCTTCATGTGTGACATCTGTCTTTCCCCCTTTGTCCTTGTTTGCTTCTGTGCCTAATCTGCTCTTTTATATCTCAAAAGTGATCAGCTCCAGACACACCCTACATTGATGTGGTCTCATTAGCATAACAAAGAAAACCCAATTCTCAAGTGGGATTATATCCATAGATAAAGGGTTTAGCATTGGCAACATTTATTTTTGGAGACACCATTCAATTCATAAACTGACAGCATCTGATTTTTAACCCTTAATTGCCTCATTTCACTATGAAACTTTAGGGAAATTATGTAACTCTTTGGGGTTGTTCTTTTATCTGAAAACAAAGGGACTGGAATAAATAATACTTATTTCAGCATCATAGGATAAGCTAACTGTAAGATTGATGGTTCAAAGCTACCATCTATTCCTAGGAAACCTTATACAGGGTTGCTGTGACTGACTCTGTGGTATTTAACAACAACAACATCCCAACTTCTCTGTTCCATCAACTGTGACGTGCTTTATTTCTGGAATTTGTGGGGGGAGGGAGGTGGAGAAGTGAGAGAGTGTATGATCAGGGCATTAATAAATTTCTTGTCACCTAGCAAGGTTGAGCAGCTTGGCATTTTGTTGTTATTCTGTACCTTTTATGGTTACAGAAGTTAGAATGAGACTATGCAAAGTGGTGTGTGTATTTATGAGTGTTGTATGAAATGTACGGGGACAGTGAAGTACCAGGAGGGATGCAGGTGGGCAGAGTCAGTGCTGGAATGGCTGGGCTACGGGGAGAGGACTTTTTACTTTGCTGTGGTATGCCAGGTTCAAGTTCCTATTTATTCTGGAATGAGGATAGGAACCAAAAGTGTGCCCTTGGACAAGCCACTTCTCCTCCAGGCAGGAGTGTCTTCATTTCTCTAGTTGGGTCAGCTGATATCTAAACTCTTTCTATTCAGTTACATTGAGAATCCACAAAATACCTTTAGGAGCTACCACCACCCCTTCTGCCAGTGGAGGATGCAGGGCTTTGTCCGTTGGCTCCGCTGCCTTCTTGCTTTCTCTGAGATGGGTCACTCTGGGATGGGGTATCCCTCCAGAGCATCCCTAGGCTGCTGCAGGGCTAATGCTAGGTTTTCCAGGTCTGAGAACAGATCCTTGAACCTGCTAGTTTTCCCCGGTAGCATTCGGACTTTCCAGACCCAGAAATATGGGGGCCAGGCCATGGTAGTATGTGGCTCTTAATTCTAATGGGAGTGTCAGAGCAAAGAGGAGAAAGGAGTTCTCTGGTGACTCTGACCAGGGTGAGCAAGACCCTTTGGGCATAGTGGTGGGAGAAAGGAGAGATTCCATGTTTGTATTCTTTGGGGTGTGATGAATGTGTGTTTATATGAAAGTGTGCTTGTGTTTGGGTGTAGGCACAAGAGAGGGTGTGTATGTCTTGTCTATGCATTTTGCCCACATATTCTCCCCAAAGTGCTTCTGAATTGCAGGTACTACTTCTATAAGAAGATTGCCATCATCTTTAACAATAATAATAAAGCCCAGATTCTCCAAGGTTATATGAAGAGGAAATATGAAAGTGGGATCAAGGAAGCTGTACCTCCTAGGCTCTACTCCCATTTCCCAGGACCCTCTTCCCCTTGGGCATGTTTCGCTACGACCAGCATCACTTTCTATGATCCTACTGGGGAGAGGCAGCTCTGTTTCCCTTTAACACTTGGACTTCAGTGGAAATATCCATCCACTTTGTAATACCCCCTCCCAGCATAGGTGAGACTAATTTGAGATGTTTGTCAAGGACTTCATTTTTCTTGGGTCAACTATCAACACTCACAGAAGCAGCAGTCAAGAAATCAAATGATGTATTGCTAGGCAAATCTGCTGAAGAAGACCTTTTTAAAGTGTTAAAGAGCAAAGATGTCAGATTGAGGACTAAAGTTCGCCTGACCCAAGCCATGGTATTTTCAATAACCTCATATGCATGCTAAAGCTGGACAATGAATAAGGAAGACCGTAGAAGAATTGATACTTTTGAGTTATGGTGTTGGAGAAGAATACTGAAAGTGCCATGGGCTGCCAAAAGAACCAACAGATCCATGTTGGAAGAAGTGCAGCCAGAGTGCTCCTTGGAGGCCAAGATAGCCAAACTTTGTCTGTCATACTTTGGACATATTGTCAGGAGGGACTCATCATTGGAGAAGGATATCATATTTGGTAAGGTGGAGGGTCAGAGAAAAAGAGGAAGAACCCCAACAAGATGCATTGGCTAAGTGGCAGCATCGATGGACTCAAGCATGGCAACAATAGTGAGGTTGGCCCAAGATCAGTCAGTGTTTCGTTCTGCTGTTCATAGGTTGCTATGGGTTGGTACTGACTCGATGGCACCTAACAACAACAACAACATTAATGCTAAACCAGGGCACTAGCATGGAGAATAATCTGTGCTAGGTTATCTGTTTTTACAAGGCTGGCTTCTTCTTGGACTTGGCAGGCCCTGTCCCGAATGGTCTTGGCCTTATGAGACGAGCATCTCTATAGAATCTACCACCCTGGGCCACAAGCCAAAGTACCAGATCCAAGAGAGTCAGGCTGGCAAAAGGGACCTGCTTCTTCTTTTTGTAGTTGATGCTATAAATGCACCCCTTCAGGGAAGCCAGACTTGCCCCGAAATATATGGCCTTCTAAGGTTGTTGTTAAGTGCCGTTCAGTCAATTCTGACTCATAGCAACCCTGTATAGGCTTTCCTGGTGTGGTGCTGCAGGATAAGCATTGGACTGCTAACTGTAAAGTCAGTGGTTCAAACCCACCAGATGGTACTTGGAAACCCTATCCAGGGTTGCTATGAGTCAAAACAGACTTTGCCTAGTCAACAACAACAACATAGACTTTCCAAGGAGTGGCTGATAGGCTTGAACCATTGACCTTGCGGTTAGTAGTCCAGTGCTCCTCCTACGGTGCAATCATAATATTAAAGTTAACTTTTATTGAGCTCTTGTATGCTTGGTGCACAAAACCTCATATAATTTTCACAGCAACCCCTTGAGATGGTCATTGTTACTGTTTCTCTATATTCACATAAGTAAACTAAAGACCAGAGAGTGTAAGTGACTTGCTTAAGGTCACACAGCTAACAAATAATGGAGCAAGAATTTGAACCAGGACTGACTTCATAGGCTGTGTTTTTCATGTTATCCTATACTGTTTTCCAAAATGTGGTCTGTAGACTCCAATCATCAAAATCAACTGTGGTCTTATTAGAGTGCTGATTCACAAGCCCCTCCTAAAACCTATTGAAACAGAGTCCAGTTTTCCCAGGCTGTCTGGGTGGCTTTCTTCATGGTGAAACGGTGAGAACGATTGCAGGCAGGCACACCCTGCTGCAATCAGTGCTGTACGGGCTCTGTGTGGCAGGCCCCCATGGACATGCAGCCTAGCAACCTAAATTCCTTCTTCTGTACGTGATCAGTGGAGTCCTGATGTGGCGCTGTGGGTTAATGCGCTGGACTGCAAGGTCAGTTTAAACTGCAAGGTCAGCGGTTCAAGCACACCAGCTGCTTCTTGGAAACCCTATGCAGGGTTGCTATAAGTGGGAACTGACTTGACGGCACTTAACAACAACAACAACAACAAATACATGACCAGAAGTTTATTTACCTGCTCTGCCTTCTCTAGACCCACTCCAGGGGTGGATGGCGGATGCCTGGGCTGGAGAGTGGCCCAGATCTACCTGTCACCTGCCACTTACCTGTGTGGAGATCCCAAACCCTTTGTTTTCATAACCAGCTGACATTTTAACTATTAAAATCAGTTCTACTTGTTTATCCTTTGGAAAACAAAAGCTATGACTTAAGACAGTCCGTGAAATTGGACATCCTTGCAGAGGACCAACATGGAGTCAACAGGAGACAACTTGGCGTGAGCCTCAATGGCTGAGGGAGACTCAGAGGGTGGTGGCTACTGCCTGTGATCAAATGAGGTGGTGCTCTCTGCACTCTGGCTGACCATGCTAAAATGAATCAGTGCCTTGAGGCCATGCCAGAAGCCACATCATTCCCTGACCTCTGTGATCCCTCTGCTGGTGCATTCTTGGCCCTGGGAAAGCATGCATTGAAGTCTGGGAACCTAAGGCAGTGCACATGGTCACCCATCCTTCCTCCTGCAGGTGTCTGTGGTTGGGGGAGGCGTTCTGGCTGGAGTCCTGAGGAATAGACCCCACAGCTGCCCCTACCTTGGTATTCCCTGGATGGAGAGGACCAAAGTGGGAATGTTAACCCCAGAACATCTCTGCCTGGGTCAGGTTTTGGGGGTTGGCACTGGACAGGCTCTAGCCAGAGAAGGCCACCTAGTAGAAGCAAAGGACTTCCTGTCTGACTTCCATGGGGGCTGGGCACAACCACAGACTGACAGCAGGGAATGTGGCCATGGAGAGTAAAAGCCTGTCCTTGGAAGAGTGGCCACCCAGGCTGGACACATAGAGTCTCATCCTGCATGTGAATCAGCTAGGAACGAATCAGATCAAGTGCTTCTGTAAATGGAAGTGGGGTGAGAAAGCAGGATCTCCCACACTTCTCTAGGGGTACCACACTGAATGAGGAAGACTGTCTTCTTGTTGTCACTGTGACCTCCAAAGCTGGCGGGACTGGGCATATTTTGAGAGGGGACTAGGAGGGGGCACCAGTGGGCAGGTGCTACCCAAGAAAAGCTAGAAAATACTAAAGCAGGCTTTTGGAGGACAGGGAGAGGGAGTGGGGATGGTTGGTGTCAGGGTTCTGGGTTGGGAGAGATGGAGTAGGGTCTGATCTGGGTTGAGAATCTTGTAGTCTTCTAAGCAGAGAAAGGAGCTGGAGAAAAGTCCAAGAGTCCTGAAGGTGGTCAGCCTCCCTCATGGACATAAAGCCCAGCATCCTCTGGGGTGGAGTACAGATGTGCCTCTCCTGGGGGAGAGGGGTAGGGTTCATGGTTGTTAAGTACCTAGGGATCTCTCTCTCTTGGATTCTTCTGCCTTCATTCTATCCAATCCCAGAGGGGCCATGTTCATCCCACATTGAAACTGTGGCCCAAACCCTTTTCTTGATGTATATCAGCACCTCTGAGAGGACCGGCAGCCTTGAGCTTATCACAGACAGACCTGGCTTCCAGCCCCAACTCTGACACTTCTCAGGAACCATGTTAACAGTCTTGTAGTTTTTGAAGACTCAACTTCCTTCTCTGTAAAATGGGGAATTTGTGGTACTTATCTCTGGGCGTGTGCAAGGGTTAAATGAATTAGTGCTTTTAAAGGTGCTTAGCTGACACATAGTAAACACTCAAAATTCTTAGCGATTGTTTTTATTACTAGTTTGGTAGACCTCTTCATAAATGCAAAGGTAGGACTAAAAGGAAATAATTACAGAAAACATTAGCAGCATAAAAATACAGGGTTTCAAAGTACAGGTTTTAGATCCTGCGTGTCTGGTTTGGCTGAATACTCTTATGGCTCTCCAGCCCCCTGGGCTGGGAGTTGGACTTCCATGAAAGGCTTATTCCTTGGCCCCCTTGCCCTGGGAGTCTTTCCATGCTATATTTCGTCAACCCATGGCAGTGTACCGACATGCAATACTTTCCCCTTGTTAGGAGCTGCATTGGAATGTCCTAGCCTGAGTTCTCACTTTTGAGAGGAACTCAGGAATATCCTTTGAGATGAGTTTGTATTAATCCTTGAATTCCTAACTCAAGTTGGTTGGGGAGGAGAATTGGATGCCATCTTATACTCTCTTGTATCTGTTGTTGGCACTTGGTACTCCCCCAATTTCTGCTACCGTTCAGAGTAAGATAGGCTATGGGGAATGAGTTTTGAGAAGGAGCAAGTCAAAGAATGGAAGGCCAGTGTCCAGGGACTGTGCCTGGACCATGCTTCATTGCCACCAGCCACTCCAGTCTATTAACGACATTGAATGTCCCCACAGGAACTTCCACCAGGAGCAATACTATGGGGTATGTGCATTTGGCCTAGAGGAACAAGGGGACTGTTGTACCCACTGCCAACTCCTTCCTGCATGACACCGGGACATAATACTCTTGATTTCATTTATGCTCCAATATAGATTGAATCATTGTTTTGTGATCCTGAGGAGTTCTGGTGTGGCTCCGTAGGATAAGCACTGGACCGCTTCCTGAAAAGTTGGCTGTTCAAACCCACCAGTCGCTCTTCAGAAACCCTATACAGGGTCGATATGAGTCAGAACCAACTCAACAGCACTTAACAACAACAACAGTTGAGGTCCTGAATGCCTTCATCAAAATAGCAGATACATTGACTGTGAAATCTACCAGCTGCCTGATCTTAAATTATCATTCCCATTCCTCCTGTTTGGGAAAGCACTGTTTAAGACCTTCCAACAGCTGCTTATTAATCAGCTGTTTACCTTCTGCAGACATATTACTGCAGAAGAATATATCAGGTAGATATTTAAAGAATATTTATGTTTCTCTACCTCCTATTAGCTGGAGTCCTGGTGTGGTGCCGTGGGTTAATGCGCCAGACTGCAAAGCCATTTGAACTGCAAGGTTGGTGGTTCAAGCTCACCACTCGCTCCTCGGAAACCCTATACAGGGTTGCTATGGGTCAGAACCGGCTCGATTACACTTAATAACAACAACAACCTCCTATTAGCTAGATAACTGATCTACTTTCCTCATTGCCACAAGACTCACAGTTACCAAAAATTATCACTCTCTATTCCAGAGTGATGGTAGTGTCTACTCTTTCTTTCCTTTGAACACCAGTATCCCCAGCATAAGCAATGTTGTTGTTGTTGTTAAGTGCCGTCAAGTAGGTTCCCTTATAGTGACCCTGTATAGAGTTGCTGACCTTGTAGTTCACACTGAACTTGAGGTCTAGTGCCACACCAGGAGTCCGTCAGCAGTAGCTGGTTGAAATTCAGGTTGCCCATATGGGTGTCCAGTATAACTTCAGTAGACCAAGGGGAAGCAAGAAAGAATAGCAGGAAACACCAGGCTCCCCAGGGTGGACCATCTGTGTGGAGACACCTGAGGCTCTCCTGCTGGGACATGTCACCTACTTGTGCAGGAAGCTAGAGGACTGCTTCCTGGTCCTGTAGCTTAATGAATCAGAGGTCATCAGCCAGGCTTCCTGGCCAGACCTCATTTGCTTTTTACTTTCCTGTGGCTCTGAGACTGTAGTTTACTTAGAGAAGGCCTCTCTCTTGTTTCCTGGTGGGTCTGGGTTGTGGTTTGAGGCTTTCCATCCACTCTGCCCATAGCAGCCTCTATTTCTTCTGTCTTTTTTGACTTCCTTTACTGTGGCCTTGTTTCTTCAGTCAGCCCCTGCCTTCTGCTACCTGCCATGGGGGTTTACTTTGGCTGACATACTAAGATGCTGCCTCTTACCTTGAACCCAGATAGATGCCTGTCAGAGAACCTATCAGGATTAAGGAACTAGAGTTTGTATTACAGGAGGTGCAGTACTTCAGTGGTATCATGGCTAACCTACTTTCTAGCCCATGGGAAGAGGGTTGAGTGAGTGGTCTTGAGGTTCTACCTTCCACTTCAAATTCCCTGGAGAGGCTTAAAGTTTTTCTAGTGGATTTGGTAAGTCCTACCTTTGCACCCACTGGAGAGAATGATAGGTTGGTGACAGAACCTTCAGGGGCTTCCTTCCTGCCCAACACTTAACTACAGGTATCTTGTAAAGGCACCTGTCCTTCGCATTCTGGTTCTCTGGGGGATCTCACTCAATTCTGCTTTAAGAACCCACTCATTCATATTTCCAACTGCTGGATCTGTCTTGCTTTGTGCTACAGCATTGACTTTGATGACCATGTCTCCTGTTGGATCTGCTCACACCTTTGTTTGGGACTTTGACTTCAGTTCTCCATTTCTCTGTACTTCTCTGTCCCATCTTCCATCCCTTGAACCTAGATTTATCAGAGTACTGCAAGAAGGAGAGGTGGGTATCTGTGAGGGACTCCCAGTAGAAGCAGCGAAGAACAAATCTGCTTATTCTAAAATAAATGCATCCAAACTCTTGATGAGCTAGTTAAGAGTTTCTTCATTCCTTCTTGTTTGACATTCCGTCTGCACAGAGGAATTCCCATCCCATCTTTATTTTTCTGCCACATGGGAACAGTTTACCTGGACACTATTTCTTTTCCTTAGATGCAGTCAGATGCTCCAGTTCAAATTCCCAGGAGCTCCAGGATCCTGCTATTTAATTTCTTTATCATAGAGGATTTCAGCTGGATTGGAGAGAACTTGTGCCTAATTAAGTGGGACCCAGAGGCCATCTGCTTTCCTTGGCTGCAGTTGCTGTCTGCTGTGTCCCTCTGATTTCCATTCAGCTCTCTGCACAAGGGGAGACATACTGGTAGAAAATGGCTCACTGTAAGAAGGTAAAACAAAACAAACCACTTGTCATCAAGTTGATTCTGTCTCAGGGCGATCTCAAATTTTTCAGAGTAGAACTGTATGTACTCCATAGGGTTTTCATGACTATGCTATTTGGGAAGCAGATCGCCAAGCATATCTTCAAGTTACCTTTGGGTGAGTTTGTACCACCAACTTAACTGTTAGTAATCAAATGCTTAATATGTCAAAGGGAGACCTACAAGTGTTATCAGTTGCTGTGGAGTTGGAGGGTAGAAAGAGAGGACAAAGTCAGGGCTGAAGGGAGAGACCTGGATTTGGGAAAGTGATGGGGTATGTGCCTGTCAGGTGGAAGGGTTTCCACAGGGCATGTGGGGTCTGTGTATGTATGTATATGTAGAGGAGACAAAGTGTCTGTGTCCCATCCTCCCCAGATGCCGCACTCTGTGTGCTTGACCTTAAGCTGACAGGTTGGAAACCCGCAGTTCATAGATTTTATTATTATTTTTAAAGCCTTTTTTTTTTTAAAAAAAAAAAAACTCTAACCTCAGCGAAGAAGACAGAGGGTAGAAAAAGGAAAAAAAAAAAAAAAGCTGAGTTCAGCAGCTGCAGTTTGCTGTATTTTTTCATCTTGCATCAGCAAGTTGAGACCACAAATAATCTGGTCTTATATGCTTCAGTGATGCTGCCGCCTAAGACTTTTCCTCCTCTCCTTAGGCAGTGTATTCCTGGGAGCCAGCCGGCAGCGCTCCCCTTCCCCAGCCTAACTGGCTCAAGTGGCGGAGGTGGGCGGACAGGGCCGGGAGTCCAGTGGGGAGGAGGGACGCAGAGGGGAAGGAGCAGCAGCCAGAAAGGGGGTAGGTAATTAATTTCTGTGTGGCTTCTGGAATCAGCTAAACATTTCCTTTTAACCAGTTTCCCGAGCCTCGCATCCTTTGTTAGTTCAGGAAAAATGTCATTTATAATGGATGTTGCCTTGATAAATTGCTCCTGAGAAGCACAGCGTTCTTATTAGTCTATATAATGAGAAAGACTCCTAGTGATGGTGGCATTGCTGCCCAGATATTTGCCTGATAGGAAAAATATTTGTCTATATAGTTTGCTATAAAAGGCCTAAAATGGAGTTGGGGGGTGGGAAGGAGCTGGGGGCACAAGTCTCCCTGAAGCCCTGTAGGTTCTGTGGGTATGTTCTCCCTGCAGCTGTCTAGAAAAGACCCCAACTGCACATGGACCTTCTTACTTCCTGGTGAGACTGGGCTGAGGTGTGCAGACTTCTCATCAGCTTTACTTATTTTCGACTCCCTTTACTGGGGGCTTGTCTGTTGAATCAGCTGAAGAGGAAAATTTGGGTGCCTTTTTCTCTTTTTTTGGAGTCCTGGTGTGGTGCTGTGGGTTATTGCGCTGAACTGTAAGGTCGGTTTGAACCTCAAGGTGGACAGTTCTTGCTTACCAGCCGCTACTCGGAAATCCTATACAGGGTCGCTATGAGTTGGAACCTACTCCATGGCACATAACAACAACAAATTCTCTTTTAAAACAAAACAGAAAAATTGTATGTAACATTTATATAAAGCCAAATTCCAGTTCATAGCGACCCAATTGGACAGAGTAGAATGACCCTCTAGGTTTCCAAGACTATAAAGCTTTACAGAATCCGATTGCCACATTTTTCTCCCACAAACATTAGCATAGTGAGTTATAGTTTTCAGAAGCACTTTTGCATATGTGATTTCATTTAGGTATGTAGGTACTATAGCCACTGAGGCAGAGGGAGGTGAAAGCAACAGTTCCAGCTTTACAGCTTGGAGACAATGGGCATTGTGACCCAAATATGTTGCCCTGTCATTAACTCATTCTGCTTGTTTGAGAATGGACACTTTCCCCAGCCTTTCTCCACAGGGACCCATTGGGTTCTCCTCTTTAGGTTCCCAAGGTACTTCTTTATGTTAGAGTGGTTCTTAAGAACATGTGTTAATTCTTGCAGGCCACTGGGGCCTCCTTTAGTGAATGGCTGTTAACAGAGATAGTGAAGATACTTCTCCGTGTTCCTAACAACTGCCAGGCAGGAGGACCTGAGGAGGAAGGCAGATCCACTGCAGGGCGTTATGGGGGACTGAGTTGTCTTGGAGACCCCAAGTCCGACTTAATGCAATACTGACATTTGCCAGCCAGAAGCTGTGTTGCCGTGCCAGCTAGAGATCTGACTATAATTTTATTTTTCAAGAGGTGGTGTTAGGAAAGTTCTAGGATTTCCTGTTGTTTAAAGGAAAGTTCTCATGCCCCCAAATACAGTCCCCTTCCCTCTCTCACCCCTTCCTGTCCACTTTTTCATTCCTTCCTTCTTTCCATCTATCTACTCATTCATCCATCCTTCCTTCCTTCTTTTCCTCCATCTTACCCTGGTAGCATACTGGTTACGAATCAGGCTGCGAACCTAAAGGTCAACAGTTCGAAACTACCAGCGGTTCCATGGGAGAAAGATGAGGCTTTCTGCTCCTGTAAAGATTTATAGCCTCAGGAACCCTGTACAGGGTCACTATGGGTCAGAACCAACTCGATGGCACTTAACAACAACCCAAATGACTATTGAGTTCCTATTTGGTGCCAGGCACTAATGCTGGACACAGAAGATTCAAACATGGATTGTGTGATTTCTGTTTTGAAAGGACATGTGAAATAATAGAAATTATGATATAGGGGATTATATGCAATAATTGGAGTTTGAAAAAAAAAAAAAACATGTTTAGAGTTGAGGCAAGACATTTTAAGGAGGTTTTCTAGAAAAGTGGGCACCAGAATTGGGTTTTGGAGAGTGGACAGGAGGCGTTCTCAAGGCTGAGGAAGGGATTCCTGGTAGGGGCAGTAACACAGGTAAAGAAGGTATGAAATATCATGATTGAGGAATATATGCAGTTTGATATTGCTACAAGATTGTGGGGAGAGAAGAGGAGTGTGTGGTGAGCTGGGACAGTGGGAGTCAACAGGGAACTGATTATGGGTGGGGATCAGGGTGGCAAATGATAGGACCATAGAAACCTAGAAGTTCTCTCTCAGTGAGGTAGTGGCGCTCTTATAGAAGTAAGTTAAAGTTTACTGGTACTAACATGCCAGCCTAGAGTCTTGGGGTGATGTGATAGGATAAGCACTGGACTGCTAACCTCAAGGTCAGTGGTTCAAACCCACCAGCCGCTCCTTGGAAACCCTTTACAGGGTTGCTATGAGTTGGAACCGACTTGATGGCATTTAACAACACATGCCAGCCTTGTCTTAGATTCTTCACAATCGTCTCAGTTCTCTTCCCAGAAATAATTAACCCCTTTTTATGGATGAGGATGCTGAGTCACAGAAGGGTTAAATAACGTGCCCAAGTTTATTCCACCTGCAGTTCTCAGAGGTGGATAAAGATTTTGGTGGCAGAGATTTTGCTATTTATCATAATGCTGTTCTGCCTGTCCAGCCAGTCTGCAGCATAAGCTAAACATTTACCTCTGTGTCTTTTCTCTGTATGTCATGTTTCAGGAAATGTGATTTGATATAAGAACTTATCTGAATCTTTGTAATAATATGTTATGGGATTATAGGGTTTGGATGGATTGCAAAGCCTGAGAAACACATTCTGTGGAGTTTGAAAGGAGGGAAAATGTTGAAAATAACAGTGATGGGAAGGGCCTGGAACTTTTGAGCAAGAGGTGCTCAAAGTTGACAATGGGAAGAATAAAGGCAGGGATTGCTAGGCTAAAAGAACCAAGAAAAGAAGACTTCAGGTGTCAGGGTCTTAGCGATTAACTTTTAGTGTCAGGAAGGCCAGATGAGAAGCCCAACAACTGGCAAATTGGAACTTGTCTTCTCTTGGACCTCCTAGGATCACTTGCTGCTCTCCCTGACTTAAAGACTCAGGAGGGAGGGTGAGGCAGGGTTGGTGGGTAGTAGGTGGAGTAGGGGTAAAGAAACCTAACTTCATGCCACCAACAAGAACAATATCAGTATTCAGAGAAAGTTAAAAGAAATCTTTCAGCTGGCTGGCTACCTAGCTCAAGGCTAACCACACTCTTAACACAATAATAAGTCAATCCTCACTGAATAATTAAATAGAGAGCCTTCATAACTATTGACTTAATGTGACAGCAAGTCTATAGTGACTTGGGGTTTGCTTATGTAAACACAATCTCTTGTTCAGCTTACTTAGCAGTTCAATGAAATAGAACAGTCCTTCAATTAAAATCAAATGATGCATACATTTAATTCCTTTCTCTTCTTACTGGGTAATAATAAGTTTGGAACATAGGTGAAGGAACTGGGGAAAGATTGAGAAAAGGATATCTGCCTATCTGCTTATATTTTTTGGAGGAAATGAAGGAGTGTAGCGTAGTGGTTACAAATCGGGCTGTGAACCGCAAGGTCAGCAGTTCAAAACTACCAGCTGTTCCATGGGAGAAAGATGAGGTGTTCTGTTCCTGTAAAGATTTACAGCCTTGGAAACCCTGTACAGGGTTGCTATGAGTTGGAACCGACTCCACGGCACATAACAACAACAACAACCCAGTGAAAGTCTCTTAAAAAAGGAAATGGTCTAGGTCTCCTACCTCTGGGCTCAGTGTGGAAGATCCATGTGGGTTTGGGTTGACTTCTGCCACACCCAAATTCTCCCATCCCGCTCTCAAAGCAGGCCAACTACTGTGGTTGGCCTGTAGAGCTCTTGGTTGAGGTCTGCTCGATGACTTCTGGTCTTCTGGGATTCAGTAGCTTAAACCAAGCTCTGTCCAGGTCATGTCCCATGGACACACTGGTGGCTTTCCTGAGGAGAGAGGACAATTAGGGTGATCTTCAGTATGGATGGAAAAGGAAGGCCAAATAGGAAAGTGGCACCCATTGATTCCCTTGGGTGGGACCAGAAGAAAAATAAACCTCCCTTTCTGTGACTTAAAAGTGCTGGGTGAGAAGAGGGAGTAGGGGTTTGGGCAATGGCTAGAGCAGCATGGGAAACTCCACTAGCTTTGGAGCTTTTCTTTGAGCTTTGCTGTGTGAAATCTAGGCTTCTGTTTTCTTATCTGTAAAAAAAAATAAAAATAGAGGTGCTAATAACCAGCTCCAGAGAATTGTTGTCAGAATAAAATGTGGTGATGGTTATGAAAGCACTTTGCATAATTGTACAAATTTAAGGGGTACTTGTTAGTAGATCGGAGATTCTAAGTCCTTTTGGCCTTAAAGGGAAGAGCCTATGCCTTCTCCATAGTGATAAGGAGCCCACCAATACTAATAACCACAACAGTAAGTATTAAAGGAGCACCCAGTACATGCTGTTTAAGCAGTTACATACTCATTGAGTATCTCAATTAACCCTCACAACAACAGTATGAGGTAAGCACTATTATTATCTTTATCAGACGAGGAGATGAGACCTAGAGAGGTTTAATGACCTTCTGAAGGTGACATAGCTAGTGAGAAGCAGAGACACAGTTCACATCTAGTCAGCGTGACCCCAGAATCAGATCTGTGTGATTGAGCATGTAGGACCTATGGGAGGGCTGATAAAGTTCAGGATGTCTTGTGGGAGGACACTCTAACTTTTCTACTGAGACACCCTCCCTGGAGGCCTTGATCATGTCCAAAAGGTTCAGTAGACATTTCCCAGGTGCCATGGATTGAATTGTCTCCCTTCAAAATCTGTGTCAACTTGCCTGGACCATGATTCTCAGTAGTTTGGCAGTTATGTGATGGTCCCCCATGATGTGGTCTGATGTGATAAACCAATAAGAATTAAGGGTTGGCATAAGGATTAAGGAATAAGGATTAAGGGTGCTCTTTTTACTTTTAATGCTTTATTGTGAATTATGTGATAGTTTACATGGGAGAACATTAGCTTTACATCATTCTATTGTATTGCATTACCTTGCCTTGGTTACAGTCCCCTCCATTCATCATCAGCCAACCAAATGGTATACCACGCATGCCTGCTCCCTGGTCGTCAGCACACAGCCCTTCTCCTTCTCTGGGTCTGAAGTCCCCAGCTGCTCCATCTCTCCACATCATCATCTCTGCTTCACTGTTTCTCTGGGTAGGGTCCCGCACTCCGCTCTTCTCCCTTGATGGTCCCAGGGCCCTCCACTCCTGGACTGAAAAGACAACCACTCCCCTCCTTTTGCTACAAAATGTCTACCTTTACATTTCTAACCCTCACAGTCAGTCCTGATAGTAATTATTCACTATTGTGCCACATGAGTGCTATCCACATCTCATTTCATCAGTCACACCCATATAGATTGGTTACTACTCAGTGGAGATTCTACCTTCCTCTGTACCCTCTGGATCTAGGCTCCCTCTTGAAAGCTTATAAACCAGTCACTTCTTGCCTTTGTAGGTCCCCTCCCCCATTTTGGGCAGCCAATGTCCAAGTTGCCCATCCCTGTCTACCCTGTGTATTGAGGGGGTGGGAATGATCCTCACTGCAAAGATTTGTTCCCTCTTTTGAGGTACTGCATCCATAGGTGTAGGTCAAGTTCATCAGAGTACTCTTTTTTTTCTGCTTCTTTCTTCTTCTAGTTGAACTCTAATCATCCAGTCATTGAAGCCAGGTCAAGTAGGTATTATCTGTAAGTGTGGGTGTTCTTGTGCATATGCCCTCTCTTCTTATCAGCTGAATGCTTCATTCTCCACTCTAGCCCTCTGTGGCTATGTCACTTACTCTTGGCCCAGGAGTCCCCAGGTCTTGCCACTCTGCTGGCCAACCAGGTCTCCACCTGGGTTCACAGGAGTGTACTGAATGTGGTTGGATTTAGCTCACAGCTTCACTGCTGTTTTTCCCTCACTTCCCCTTATCGGTGACCAACGTGGTCACCAGTCAGAGCATATGTCTGCTCGTGTATTCCCATTGAGTCTCAGTCTTGGAAGGGGGTTTGCCCTGATGGGACCCAACCACTTACCTAGATGTCTCCTGGGCAAGCAACTTGCTTGTTCTTGTAGTAGTCAGTCAGACTACCATTATTGTTTTGTATTTTTCCTGTTAGTCTTTCTTTGAAGAAGTATCTTATGTTCTTCTAACCGCTCCAGGCTTGTCTGCTTGTCCTTTCCGGTGGAAGTTTCCCACCTCAGAAGATTCTAGGTGAAGTTCAGGATTCCACCTATGGTATTATGTAATGCAGAGGCTCTGCAGGAAGCTTCCTTCGCTGGGCACATTGTAGCCCCATTTTAGGTATTTCAATCAGTTAGAGGCAGAAGACAGACTTACAAGCTTTCTGTGGTGGTATTTCTGGCTATTCCTTTCTCTCCTCCTCAAGTGTCTATTTTATAAACCAAGATTCAAAAGACAGCCAAGCATCTTAACATTATTTCCCCCCTTTTGCCCATTCCAACTATGTCTCAATCCCTGTATCCAAGAGCCCTGTCCAATTGTTTTCCCATCCACCTTGTTCTTCCAATTCCCGCCCTCTTCTTGTGTATTGCCCCCCTCCCTAGCACCCAAACTATTCTGTGTCTATTCCCTACCCTGTGCTCCACCTTCCACTCCCTCCCCTCACCCTACCCCCCACATCCCGGTAACAAGCAAAGAATCCCCTCCCCTCCCCCCACCTTTAGTATGGATTTTTTTTTTTTTTCTTAGTCTTTTACAGTAGTGGTCCTATGCAGTATTTCTCTTTTGTGACTGACTAATTTCACTCAACATAATGTCCTCAAGGTTCATCATGTTATGTGATACCTTACAGCTTCCTTGTTGTTCTTCAAGGTAGCATAATATTTCATTGTGTGTATGTACCACAGTTTGTTTATCCATTCTTCCGTTGCTGGGCATTTAGGCTGTCTCCATCTTTTTGCTATTGTAAATAATGCTGCTATGAACATTGGTATGCATATATCGTGTTATGACTCATATTTCTTGTGGGTAAATATCAAGTAGAGGAATTGCTGGATCATAAGGTATTTCTATTTCCAATCTTCTGAGGAAGCGCCATATTGCTTTCCAGAAAGGTTGGACCATTTTGCAATGGGATACACCACTCTTATCCAGTCATGACTCTGATCTGATTTACGAATGTGAGCTGAGAAAGAAGAACCTGCTACCACCAAGAAAGAGAGCCAAGAGTGGAGTGTGTTCTTTGGACCTGGGGTCAGTGCACTGTGAAGCTCCTAGATCCAGGGAATGACTGATGTCAAGTCACATGGAGATCTCCAAGGAATTCTAGGCTTACAGCTGCTGAAAGGAAACAAGGACCTTTCCCCAGTGCTGGTACTCTGAATTTGGACTTCCAGTCATCTAAATAAACTGTGAGAGAATACATTTGTTGATTAAAGCCATCCACTTGTAGCATTTCTGTCCTAGAAGCACTAGATAATGAAGGCATCAGGGTAGTACCAGCTTCTTTTTCCAAATTGCAAGTACCTAATCATTGAAAGTTCCTGGAGTGAGGAGTTGGTTCTCCTCTGAGATGATGTCTTTTCTCCCTCAGCCTTTTTGGCTTGCAACAGAGTCTGTTGAATTTGCAGATACATTTGAACCAATAATATTTTCTCTAATCAAAGGCTTAGAAAATCATTGCTTATAATAACTTAGGATTCCTGAAGCCTAGTGCAGTTGAACTTAAAAATTACAATCTTAAAGCAATTTTATTTAAAAAGCAGCATTGTTGTTATGTGCTATGTCATTGGTTCTGACTCATAGTGATCTTGTATAGGTTTTCTGAGAAGGAGCTGGTGAGTTTGAATTGTCGACCATGTGGTTATCAGTCCCGCCTTACTAGGTTAAAAAAACAACAACATAATTAACAGTAAATTCTATTAACATTTTTTGAAATTCACTTCTGTATCTCATAGGTTCATATACTAGAATTTCCCCTTATTTGTAACTAAGGTGCATAAATTGTATTGCCTTCTACGTTTTATCCCATAATATGATCTGTTTTAGTTTCCATATGTTGACACAAAGTCCTTGCCAGTTTTAATAGCTATGTAGCTTTCCGTAGTGTTAAAAATCTATTGGAATCATTCCTTTGAGCTAGGAAAAAAGTTCAAGGCCATGTTTGTCTTCCTTCATGAATTTTATTATTAGTCATTTTAATAATTGCTGTTTGGTAGTATACTTACTTATTACGGTGTCTCAGTCATCTGACTCTTATGCATGGGTTAGGCAAACCCTTTGTGTTCTTGATTTGGGCCTATGTCCTTTTTACGTTTGTCTTTTTTTCATGCTTAGAATTTGGATAGATTTGTTGTTGTTTTTGTTAGGTGCCCTTGAATCAGTTTTGACTCACAGACCCTATGTACAACAGGATGAAACATTGCTTGGTCCTGCACTATATTCACAATTGTTAGATTTGAGCCCATTGCTACTGCCGCTGTATTAGTCCATCTCAGGAGTCTTCCTCTTTTTCCCTGATCCTCCATTTTACCAAATGTAATGCCCTTCTCCAGGGACTGGTCCTTTCTGATAATATGTCCAAAGTATGAGAGACAAAGTCTCACCATCCAGGCTTCCTAAGGAGCTGGCTGCACTTCTTCTACAGATGTTTGTTCTTCTTGCAGTCTGTTGTTGTTAAGTGCCATTGAGTTGGTCCCGACTCATAGCGACCTTGTATAGGGTTTTTGAGGAGCGGCTGGTGTATTTGAACCACCACCTTGCAATTCAAACTGACCCTGAGGTCCAGTGCTTATCCTGTAGCGCCACACCATGATACTTTTA
>NW_006408582.1:16446308-16472576 GCF_000296735.1 Chrysochloris asiatica
CCAACCAAAGGGTATACCCTGCAAGCCTGCCGCCTGGTCACCAGCACACAGTCCTTCTCCTTCTCTGGGTGTAAAGTCCCCAGTCGCTCCATCTCTCCACATCATAGTCTCTGCCTCCATCTCTGGCGTCACTGCTTCTCTGGGTAGGATCTTGCACTCTGCTCTTCTCTCTTGATGGTTCCAGGGACCTTGGCTCCTGGACTGCATAGTCAAGCACTCCCTCCTTTTGCTACAATGTTGTTTGATTTCTTGACTGCTGCTTCCATGAGCATTGACTGTATATCCAAGAAAAATGAAGTCTTTGACAACTTCAATATTTCTCCACTTATGATGTTATTTATTAGTCCAGTTGTTAGGATTTTTGTTTTCTTTACATTGAGGTGTAACCCACACTGAAGGCTCTAGTCTTTGATCTTCATCAGTAAGTATTTCAAGCCCTCTTTACTTCCAACAAGCAAGATCATATCATCTGCATATTGCAGGCTGTCAATGAGTCCTTCTCCAGTCTAATGTCACATTCTTCTTCATCAAACGTAGTTTCTTGAATTATTTGCTCAGCATACAAAATAAATAAGTATGGTGAAAGGACACAACCTAAGGGCACACCTTTCCTGATTTTAAACTATTCAGTCAGTATTCTAATGACTACCTTTAGATCTATGACAGGTTCCTCAGGAGCACAATTAAGTGTTTTTGAATACATATTCTTTGCAGTGTTATCCATAGTTTGTGATGATCCACACAGTCAAAAGCCTTTGTGTAGTTAATAAAGCACAAGTAAACATATTTTTGGTATCTTCTGTTTTAGCTAAGATCCATCTGATGTCAGCAGTGATATTTCACTTCCTCTTATGAATCTAGCTTGAATTTCTGGCAGTTCCCAGCCCATGTACAGTTACAACTGTTTTTGAATTATCTTCAGCAACATTTTACTTGCATGCGATATTAATGATATTATTCATGGATTTCCACATTCCATTGACTCACTTCATTTTGGAATGGGCACAAATAGTAACCTCTTCCAATTGGTTTTCCAGGTAGCTGTCTTTCAAATTTCTTGGCATAGATGAGTGAGTACCTCTAGTACTGCTTCAGTTTGTTAAAAGATTTGAATTTGTATTCCATCAATTCTTAGAGCCTTCTTTTTTGCCAGTGCCTTCAGTGGAGCTTGAACTTCTCCCTTCATTACCATTGGCTCTTAATCATATGCTGTCATAGAATCCTTCAATGTTATAAGTCGAGGCTTGAGTGTTTTCTTCAGTTATTTCAGCTTGAGAAATACTGAATGGTTCTTCCTTTTTGGTTTTCTAATTCCAGGTCTTTGCACATTTCATTATAACAACTTAACTTTGTCTTCTCGAACTGCTCTTTGAAATTTTGTGTTCGGCTCTTAATTCTTGATTTCTTCTATTAGTTTTAGGTTCTCAGGAGTAAATTTCAGTCTCTTGTGAAATTTACTCCATTTTTGTCTTTTGTTTCTTTCCTGTCTTTTGCTTTTTTTCATGTGTGATGTTCTTGATATGATCCCCAAACGCTTCTGTTCTTCCGACACTGTTGTCTAATGCATCAAATCTGTTCTTGAGATGATTTCTAAAACCAAGTGGGATATATACAATGTTTTATTTTGACTCTTGTGGACTTGTTTTAATTTTCCTTTGTTTCAGTCTGAACTTGCATATGAGCACTTGATGGTTTCTTTCATAGTCTGTCCCTGGGCTTGTTTTGGCTGATAATATTGAACTTCTTCACTGACTCTTCCTACAAATGTAGTCAGTTTGGCTTCTGTGTATTCCATCTGGTGAGGGCCATGTGTATAGTTGCATTTTATGTTGTTGTAAAAAGTGTCTTCAATGAATAAGTCATTGGTCTTGCTAAATTCTATCATGCCATCTTCAGCATCATTTCTATCACCATGGCCATATTTTCCAACTACTGGTCCTTCTTTGTTACCAACTTTCACATTCCAACCACCACTAATTATCAATGCATCTTGATTGCATTTTGATTGATATCAGACTGAAGAAGTTGGTGAAATTTCACTGACTTTAGTGGTTGGTACTTAAATTAAATAATAGTGATATTAACTGGTATTCCTTGTGTAGATGTTATCCTATCACAGATAGTATTGTACTTTAAGATAGACCTTAAAATGTTATTTTCGATGATGAATGAGGTGATAGTTCTCTTCAATTTGACTTTCCTAGTATTGTAAACCATATGATTGTCGAAATCAAAACAGCCAATACCAGTCCACTTCAGCTTATTAATGCCTAGATTATCAATCTTTATGCATCCCATTTCATCTTTGAAAAACTCCAATTTTCCTAGATTTGTATTTTGTGCTTTTCACATATGATTATTAATCAATATTTTGCACGTATTTCTTCTCATTTTCAAAATGGTCAACTTTACTTTGAGAAGGCAGCTTTTCCCCAGTCATTTTTTGAGTACCTTTCAACCTGAGGGGCTTATCTTCTGGCACTGTATTTGACAAAATCTGGCTGCAATTCATAATGTTTTCATCTTCCAGCACTGTATCTGACAATGTTTCACTGCTGTTTGTAAGATTTTCAGTGGCTGATTATTCATAAGTAGTCTACCACCTCTCCCTCCTAGTTTGTCTTAGTCTGGAAGCTCCGCTAAAACTTGTCCACCCCGGGTGACCCTGCTGGCATTTAAAATACTCTTGGCATAGTTTCCAGCATCACAACAACATGAAAGTCACTATAGTAAGGCGAACTGACAGATAAGATGCATGAGTAGATAACAGCATGTAAAATCAGATAGCTAATCTAAGTGATAGTCAAAACTTTTTGTTTTAAGTGACAAGAGACACCCAACTAGCTTAAGAAAAACTTTTACAAAAGAAAATGTATTGACTTACAGGATAAAATACAGGAAGGGTAGGGTTGTATCGTAAGTGCTCAATTACAAATAAGACTCTATCTCTAGTTTTGTCTCTTGTGTCTGCTTCTCTTTGCAGACTGGCCCTCCATATTTTTTCTTAGTGTGACCATGAGGTTAGAATTCTGGTCCTAATATATCTGAGCTCACATCCATGATGTCTCATGACCAGGGATAAAAGAATGTTCTTCTTTGCCTGTCCATTAAAGAGAAGAATCCTGATTGGTCTAGCTTGTTTCCTTACCCATAGACAAGTCAGTGTGATCAGGAAATTGGGGGTCTATCATTCTTCCAAAGGAGCTCTGGTAGAGTAGTGGTTACGAATTGGGCTGCGAACCTCAAGGTCAGCAGTTCAAAACTACCAGCTGTTCTGCAGGAGAAAGAGGAGGCTTTCTACTCCCGTAAAGATTTACAGCCTCGGAAAACCCTGTACAGGGTCTCTGTGAGTCGAAACCGACTCCACGGCGCATAACAACAATAGCAACATGATTCATCCAGCCTGGGCCATGTGTGCAAGATAGGCACTCTTTTTTTTTTTTTTTTTTTCAAGCTTTTTGATTGTGAGTTGAGTGAAAGTTTATTGATCTCATCATCAGCTTGACATCCAACAAACTACATATTTCATTTCATTTCAGTGATTGCAATCCCTCACTACAATGTCATCTGCTCCACTGCTTCCCTGTGATTGTTTCCACTTCTTCTTTCCCGACTATTCTGAATTTGTCCTTTTAAGCTTTAATGGTTGACCATTCAATGGTATGCATAGCTTACTAGTGTTGTTGTACCCCCATATGCTTATTTATCGCTTGACTGAAAATTGAAGCATGAGGGTGAGTTCAGTTCCAGACCTGAAGGATGATTAAGGGCCAGAGTCTTGGGTTCCTCTAGTTTCTTTCTAATCAATAAATCTCGTCTTTTCAATATATGTAATTTTTCATTTTGTTCCACATTTCCTCCCACTCTATCAAGGACCTTCTATCTATTATCTCTCCAAGCACAAGGTAGTGGTTGTCAGGTTGTTGTTGTTGTAAGGTGCCATCGAGTTGGAACCGACTCATAGTGACCCCATGCACAGCAGAATGAAACAATGTCCAATCCTGGGCCAACCTCACTACCGCTGTCACACTCAAGTCCATCAATGATGCTACCTGGCCAATCCATCTCGTTAGGGGTCTTCCTCTTTCTCTGACCCTCCACCAAGCATGACATCCTTCTCCAGCGACTGTTCCCTCCGGACAATATGTCCAAAGTATGAGAGACGAAGCTTAGCCATCTTGGCCTCCAAGGAGCACTCTGACTGCACTTCTTCCAAAACAGATCTATTGGTTCTTTTGGCAGTCCATGGCACTTTCAGTATTCTCCTCCAACACCACAACTCAAAGGCATCAATTCTTCTACGATCTTCCTTATTCACTGTCCAGCTTTCGCATCCATATGAGGTTATTGAAAATACCATGGCTTGGGTCAGGCGCACTTTAGTCCTCAAGTTGACATTTGTGCTCTTCAATACTTTAAAAAGGTCTTATGCAGCAGATTTGCCCAATGCAATATGTCGTCTGATCTCTTGACGGCTGCTTCTGTGAGTGTTGATAGTTGATCCAAGAAAAATGAAGTCCTTGACAACTTCAATCTTTTCTCCATTGATAAGAATGTTGTTTATTGGTCCAGTGGTGAGTATTTTTGTTTTCTTGACATTGAGATGCAATCCATATCCATGCAGTTATTCTGGTCTCAGGGTAATGGAGACTGATGTTCACATATTTCTTTGCAAAGGTAGAGACTAATAGTTGCACCTTCGATGACCACTCATGATCTTTTAGCATCCTAGTTACTACTCACCAAAGTAGAATGTAGAACATATGTTTGTTAACTATGTTATGCCAATTGACCACGGTGTCCCCAAGACTATAATTCTGAGCCCTCAGGCCCAGAAAATAATTTGTCTCAAGGTATTTGTTAATGTCTTAAGAATTTTTCATTTTAGACACTAATGGCCCCAAACCAGAAGAGTTGTAGGGTGACAGCAAGAACATCATGCATGAAGATAGCAAAAGTCATTCAAAAGGCAGGAAAGAAAGAAAAGACCAAAATGAATGTCAGAAGAAACTGAAACTTGCTGTTGAGTGCAGAGAAGATAAAACAGCTGAAGAAATGTGGAAGTACAAATGCTGAACAGAAAATTTCGGAGTTTCTCAAGAAGACAAGTAAAATATTATATGAAATGTACAAAGGCCTGGAGTTAGAAAAACAGAAAAGAAGAACATGCTCAGCATTTGTCAAGCTGAAAAACAACAACAACAACAACAACAACAAAAAACAAGCTTTGAGTTGAAATATTGAAGGATTCTATGGGTGTATATTGCTGTAAGATAAGCACTGGACTGTAAACCTCAAGGTCGGTGGTTCAAATCCACTAGCTGCTCCCCAGAAACCCTATATAGGGTTGCAACTTGATGGCATATAACAACAACAATATGGGAAAAATATTGAATGATGCAGAAAGCATCAAAAGAAGATAGAAGGAATACACAGAGTCACACTGTACCAAAAAGAATTGGTCAACATTCAGCCATTTCAAGAGGTGCCATATAATCAAGAATAGATGGTATTGAAGGAAGAAGTCCAAGTGGCACTGAAGGCATTGCAGAAAAACAAATATGTAGGAGTTGATGGAATATAAATTGAAATGTTTCAACAAATTGATGCAACTCTGGAGACACTCACTTGCCTATGCTAAGAAAATTAGAGGAAAGCTACCTGGCCAACCAATTGAAAGAGATCCATATTTGTGCCCATTCTAAGGAAAGGTGACCCAACAGAAAGTGGAAACCACCAAACAATATCATTAATTTCACATGCAAGTAAAATTTTTCTGAAGACAATTCAAAAACAGTTGCAGTAGTACATCAACCAGGAGCTGCCAAAAATTCAAGCCTAATTCAGAAGATGACATGGAACTAGGGATATTATTGCTTACCTCAGATGGCTCTTGGACAAAAGCAGAGAATACCAGACAGATGTTTACTTGTGCTGTATTGACTGTGCAAAGTCATTTGACTGTGTGGATCATGACAAACTGTGGATAACATTGTGAATAATGGGAATTCCAGAACACTTGTGTTTAGAAGGAACCTGTAGATAGACCAAGAAACAGTTATTCGAACAAAACAAGGGGACACTGAATGGTTTTAAATCACGAAACATGTGTTCCAGGGTTGTATCCTTTCACCATACTTATTTAATCTGTATGCTGATCAAATAATCTGAGAAACTGGATTATATGAAGAAAATGACATCAGGATTGGAGGAAGTCTCAATAACAACCTGCAATATGCAGATGATAAAAACTTGTTTGCTGGAAGCGAAGAGGACTCGAAGTACTTACTGATGAAGACTAAAGACTGACTCTAGCTTTCAGTATGGATTGCACTTCAGTGTAAAGAAAACAAAATCATTGCCACCACCATCACCACCTCATGCCTCCCCACCTCCTCGCCCCAGACCAATATATAGCATCATGATAAATGGAGAAAAGATTGAAGTGGTCAAAGATTTCCTTTTTCTTGGATACATGGTCAATGCTCATAGAAGCAGCAATCAAAAAGTCAATCAATCTGTTGTAAAAGACCTCTTTAAAGTGCTAAAGAGCAAAGATAATGGTTTGGAGACGAAGGTGCTCATGATCCAAGCCATTGTGTTTTTGTTCAACTCACATGCAAGTTGGACAGTGAATAAGGAAGACCTATGTAGAAGAATCTATGCATTTGGATTATGGTGTTGGTGAAGAATATTGGAAGTTTGGTGAAGAATTTTGGAACATTGCCAGAAACACAAACAAGTCTGTTTTCGAAGAGCTGCAATCAGAATGCTCCTTGAACGCAAGGATGGCGAGACTTCATCTCTTGTACTTGTGTTGTCAGGAGATATCAATTCCTGTTTGCTAAAGTGGAGGGCCAGCAAAAAAATGGAAACCCCCCAACAAGGTGGATTGACACATGGCAGCAACAATAGGCTCAAACATAGTAACAACGACTGTGAGGATGACACAATACTGGGCAGTGTTTGGTTCTGTTTTGCATAAGGTTGCTATGAGTTGGAACCGACTAAAAGGCACCTAACAACAATGAATTTTCATAATTTTGCCCCCTGTATCCTCCACCACATTAACATACATATCTGTAGCAAAGGTAAGTACACATACCCTTTATATATTTGTGTTGTTGACGTTGTTGATATGTGCCGTGGAGTCAGTTCCGACTCATAGCGACCCTGTACAGGGTTTCCAAGGCTGTAAATCTTTATGGGAGCAGAAAGCCTCATCTTTCTCCCGCAGAACAGCTGGTAGTTTCGAACTGCTGACCTTGCAGTTCACAGTCCGATTCGTAACCACTACGCTACCAGTACCCTTACTCTCTATATATTGTGTACCCTTACTCTCCCTTCCACACCCATTCAGCCTGTATATCTCTCTTTGTATCTACCCTGTTGTTGCAGGTTTGTAGATATTACAGTATTTTACCTCTTTTGCTCTCCTCCCTGTGCCTTCCCCTGCCTTCATTATTCTTCTAAAATTGGCAATCTTTATTGGAACTACCTGGTGAGAAGAAGATATCTCCTTCCCCTACTCCTTGTCCATTGGAGCTGCTCTTCTGGGCAGAAAAAACACCAAGTATCCATTGTACAGTCAAAGAATAAACATGAGGGAAGGAAGCCAAACTGATACTTCATATCATGGAACAACTGGTCATAGTCATCTGGAGGAGGCAGCAAAAGATGGAGGATCAGTCTTTCCACAGCGAGGCCTGGAGGTGTCAGCAAGCAGCCATGTCTGTGAAATCCATTTTCCCCTTTCTCGGTGTCACATAACACTGAACCCATTTAACTAAACCCCGCACTGCTAGAGGGAACCTCAGAAAGCCATTCCACAGGCACTTGGGTCAATTAAAGCCATTTTCTCTGCATTTTCATAAATTGTCTATGACGCCCATCATGAGTGATTTGTACTTCTTGGGAATTCTTTTTTCCCCTCGATGAAATATTCAAGTGCCCAGTTCATTTGTACCAGGCAGTGCTGGCAGCTGCCCCTGGAAGTCACCGCTAGCCAGTGGTGGGTTATGGCAGCAGAGAGCAGGAGCAAAGACCTTGCTAGTATTGGCAGGTGCCTGCCCCAGTATGGGGTACGCGACTCTCTCTCTCTCTCTGAGCTATTGTGTCCTCATTGTGGATTGTGTATACTTTGTGGAATTTTTATAAAATTAAATGATGGTAACATCTGACACATTATAGATCTTCAGTCATTGTTACTTCCTTTCTTCCTCCTTATATTCTACAACCAGCAGAAATTCATTGTTCTCCTGGCAGCAGCATCATAAGTATAGTCTGAGAAATGGGAGCTTTGGGAAGTTTACAAGAGCATCAAGACCCAAAGCCATCCAGTGGCCACCTTTGGAGTTTTGTAGGAAAAATGTATCCTTATGAAACCTAGGTCAGACTAATTTGGGAAACTGTATGGATTTGGAAAGGTGTTTACAATCTAGACCAGGGGAATACATCTCAGTGATAATAGCTGCACGTACTTTCTCTTGGCTAAGACCAAAGCATAGAACTGAGACACATGAATTCAAGTATAATTGTGTGTTTATGTGGGGATAGGTGTATCCATGTATGCATGTATATGTATGTGTTTGCATATGCATGCATCCTTTGTCATGTAGCCATGAGCCTTCTTGGGCTATGGCTTGAATCTTTATTTTCATTTCATTGGTAGGCCAGTCATATGTTTGTTGTTGCTAAGTGCTGTCCATTCAGTTCCGAACCATAGTTGACCTTGTATAGGGCTTCCCAGTTGCAGCTGGTGGATTAGAGCCACCGACCTTGAGGTTCAAACTGACTTTGCGGTCTAGTGCATTATCTTGCAGTACCACACCAGGACTCCAGTCATATGATGTTGTTGTTGCTGTTAAGTGCCGTTAAGTTGGTTCTGACCCATAGTGACCCTGTATAGGATTTCCAAGGAGTGGCTGATGAGCTTGAGCCACCAACCTTGTGGTTCAAACTGATTTTGCAGTCCAGTGCATTAAACCACAGTGCCAGTCATATGATAGGGGTATTTAAAGCTGAGAAAGGAGTTAGGTCTGAAGGATACTTGCCACCTCAGCTCTTAAATATGTGATGATCACTATATCATTTTTGCAGGAATCCATACAGAGGTTCTTAAACTTTTGTGTGCCTCAGAATCACCTGGGAGACTCAGATTGTTGATCCCCACTCTGCAAATTTTATATCTTGTTTGTCTAGGGTAGGGTGTGGAGAATTGGCACTTCTAATAAATATCCAGGTGGTATTAATGCTGTTGGTTAGTCATCCACACTTTGAGAACCAGCGATCCCCCATTCAGATGATTTAGGAAGTCCACCTTGCCCATCTGGATAATTTATATTTATGTAGGTTGGTCCCTGAACACTTACTCTTGACTCTTTTTTCCATTTGCTGGATGCAAATTGTCATGGATTGAATTGTCCCCTAAAACTATGAATCAACTTGACTGTGCCATGATTCTCAGTGCTTTAGCAGATATGTAATAGTGTAATCTGGCAGCTATATAATGATATCCTCTTTCCCCATGATGTAATCTGATGTGATCAGCCAATCAGTTGTAAGGGGGTTTTGGAGGGATACAATATCCTTACTCAGGTCAGAGCCCTGATCTGAGGTAAGGGGAATTTTCCTAGGGTGTGATCTGCATCACCTATTATCCTACAAGAGATCAAAGGAGAGAGGAGCAAGCAGAGAAGGAAGAATCTACTACCACCAAGCAAGAAGACTTAGGAGTGGACCCAGGTTCCCTATAATGAGAGCCTTCTAGACCCAGGGGAAGATTGATATCAAGACACATGAAAATCTCCATTGTTCCACAGATGCTAAAAGGAGACAAGAACCTTTATCCAGAAAGAGAAAGCCTAGAGCTGGCTTCTAACCTCCTAAACTGCGAATAAATTTCTGTTTGTTAAAGTCTTGAACTTGTGGTATTTTTACTATACTAGCAGTAGTGCACTGTGGGTTAATGCGCCAGACTGCAAAGCCATTTGAACTGCAAGGTTGGCAGTTCAAGCTCACCAGCCACTCCTTGGAAACTCTATCCAGGGTCACTATGGGTCAGAACCAACTCAATGGTACTTAGCAACAACAGCAAGCACTAGATAACTAAGACTCACATGTATCTTTCAAATAGGATTGCCAGATTTGGCAACTAAAAAGTCTGTCCAGCTGAATTTGAATTTCACAAACAATGACTTTTTATTTTTATTTTTATAAAAGTATAACTCAAAACTTGTCATCCTGTCAATTCTGACTCATAGTGAATTTATAGGAAGAGTAGAACTGCCATATAGGGTTTATAGAAGCAGAGTGCCACATCGTTTTTTTCCATAGACCCTCCAACCTTTCTGTTTGCAGCCAAGCACTTAACCACTGTACAACCAGGGCTCCTATTTTAGACCTATACTAAATTGTGTTTAGGAGGCCTGGTCTGGCGCTGTGGGTTAATGTGCTGGACTGCAAAGTTGGATTGAACCCCAAGGTCAGCGGTTCAAGCTCACCAACAGCTCCTTGGAAACCCTCCAGGGTCACTATGGGTCAGAACCAACTCTAAGGCACTTAACAACAACAACAAATTCTATTTATTAAATTGTATTTGTTAAACATAATGTTTAATAAATACAATTTAATAAATACAATTTTAAAACAAATCGTATTTATTAAACAAACATAATGTCACTGCAAAAATTGCTGAAATGGCAATGTTTTCCTATGTGTATATTTACCATGATAATTAAAAAAAATTGTTGTTTATCTGAAATCCATATTTTACTGACCATCCAGTATTTAATCTGGTAACCTTATCATCAAATTGGAGATCATTCTACCTCTCCCTATGCCTGCTGTCCTTCTATTGAACAGACTCCAGCAGCTGATGAAACAATCCCAGGGAAGGTTTGTGGTTTTTGGACAGATCTACCTGCTGCCTTGAGCTCATTTGGCACTCTTCAATGGATCTCCAGTTGAAATGGACTTGGCTTGCATTCATTTTGTTTCATTTGCTTGCTCCCTGTTTTTATATCTATGTATCGCTGTCTGTCTGACTTTCTCTTCCATGCTTTTCTTTTCTTTTTTTTTTTTTCTTATGCTTTTCTTTATGCCTTCTTGGGCTTTTAAAGATAGAAAGTGAACACATGGTGAGGGCTGATCCTTGCAAAGTCTGTTTCGGGAAGAAAGAATGGAGTCCAAGGAACCAGTGAACTCATGGTACACACAAAGGAAGAGTGACATCTGGCCCAGAGATTATGTAGAGATTACCAGCTGGCTCATCATGTATTATGAAAAGGATAACATTTGCCTTGGAGAATGTTATCTACCAGGGCTGGGGCTATGAGTGCTCGCACGGCTGGTTCATGTTGTGGTTGGAGTTGGAGCTCGTAAAGAGCTTGAAGGAAATTGATACCATTTGGTCCCTACTGCTGACAGAGAGAGCCCGCTACTGTGAACTTAATCGTGTATTAAGGGGCGTAGAGAAACCTGAGCAATCAAAGTCTCCTGGTGACTTGGACATGCCAACCTCTGAAACAGCCCATTTGTCATATTTGCTTGCCAAGGCTGCCTTGATTCTAGAATGGAGAAATGAGAAAACAGAAGGCTTAGTTGCTTCCCTTCACTTCACCCATCCCCTCTGCTGTCTGTGGTCTTGGGTTGACTTCCTCCCCCTCCCTTTGCTCTGAGTAGTTTCCTCTCCTGAGGCCTTGGCGCTGATAGGACCTGCTGGTACAGGAAGTAGGCCACAGTCGCCTAGGAGCCAGATGATGCTTTAACCGGGACTCATCTCAGGGACTGGCAAAGGGACCTTGGGAATGCTGCCTGGCTTCAAGGGCCTGTGCTTTCCTTCCTGTGTTCTCAGTATGGGATGGAGAGGAGGGTGGGCTGGGAGGTCATGATTTGCCTGGGGTCTCCAGGCTAACCCTTGAGGCTGACAGTGAATGAGAGGCAGAGGAAACCATCTCTCCTTGATATGGTCATGTTGCCTTCCCATGTGGGATCCAGATCCACCTGAGCAGGACAGGCAGTTATTTTGTGTCATTGTAGGGTTACCACTGGACTGCAAACTGCAAGAAAATCATATATGGGGCCTCTATGAGTTGGAATGGACTCACTGGCACTTAACAACAACACAACCACATCAGACACCAAAGAAAAATTTTCACTGCCTGCACTTGCAGATGGCAGGTACAAAGCATGGGATGAGAAGTCTTGGTAGAAAAGGCAAATAATGATGTCTCTTATCTTGCTCTCTCACAGCCATTGTCTGGTTTGCTGTTCATTGCCTCCCTCTGTGTGAAATAGATCTGTGCAGCTCTCCCCATTTGAGGACTGGGAACACTGAGCCTCAGCAAAAGGGCAGGCTTGCCCTAGGTCACACGGTCAGTGGACAACACAGAACAGGTGCTTTCTGACCAAGTGACAGACACTGCTTGACCCTGTGAGCAGCTGGGTCCCGCTCACCTCCCCTCAGTCCTGAGGATCCAACTAGCCACTTCCACCTGGCTCCAGAACTTTTCCACCTTTTATTTCCAGACCTACTACTTCTGCTCTCATATCTTCTCAAGATTGTCTTGATAGGAGGGGGCTTCAAAGAGTTCATGGGAATGTTCCAATATCTTTTCATT
Source organism: Chrysochloris asiatica (assembly GCF_000296735.1). Taxonomy (NCBI): domain Eukaryota; kingdom Metazoa; phylum Chordata; class Mammalia; order Afrosoricida; family Chrysochloridae; genus Chrysochloris; species Chrysochloris asiatica. The sequence continues at coordinate 16,458,929 of NW_006408582.1, forward strand.
CCATTTCAATGAAGTTTTTGAAATCCTCTCGCATTTGGGAATCTCCAAATGGCCTTTGCAGTAGTAAACCACATTCTCATCCACTCTTTCTCCAGCCTGGGGGGCCCTGTGATATGAGGAGAAGCCTAATGAATGGTGAGCCCACTTAAGATCCACAGGGTCCCCAGTGTCCAGTGACCAGAGACTAGCCCCGCTTAAGGGAAGAGAAGCCTCCTTTGGGCTGAGCTGGGGCTGAAGATAGAGCCCAGGCCCTCGAGAGTCTGCTATAGTGGGTAGAGTGTGCCTTTTAGACAGATAAACCAAGAATTGACTTTCATTCATGCCATGACCCTTGGTGTGGCTGGCATACATGCCTAACCTTATTACCTGGGTTGTTCTTTCTGGGTTTGAATTAGAATGCTTGCGATTTTCATTCTCAATCCATCAGTCAAAAAGGTAGGGGTGCAATACATATTTGAGGAATGGATGAATGGGTATCTGCCACCTTGTCCCTTCCCAGAGGGACTGTGAAGGATATGAATGTGGAAATAAATAGAGTCTGCCACTCTAGGAACATATGTTCCAGTTGGAGAGACCAAACAGGGCAATCTTAGTAAGTCTCTGTGCAATTAAGTGTTAAATTGCCTGGTTCAGACTATATATATGTGTAGCTGGAATACAGAGATGGGAAAAATCAATGTGGGGAGAGGGTGGTCAGAAAGGGCTTCATGGGGAGAAATTGAAAATAGGTCTTTGGGAGGCATGCGAGGGAGGAGGACCAATATGTATGATCATACGGCATTGCAATGAAGTCTTTTTCAACTAAAAGATGGTATTTGGAAGATTTTTGTGGGAAGAAGATGCTGATTGTGGCTTTGCTCATAATCTTTCTGACGCCTTGCCTCACATCCTGCCAGATCTCAGTTCTGGTTCTACACTGCTTGTCTGTAGCCTTCTTCAGTTGAGTGACCTGACTCTGTATCTCCTTTCTCTTTTAGGAGTTGGGCAGTTGGCCAAAGTGAACAATGAAGGCTCTGAAGGTGTTCAGGGATTTTTGCTTTGTTTTCTTGTGCCTCCCAATGCCTGTTAGAGTCTCATATCTGTTACTGTCTCTCAGACCACCTCTGAGGTCTCGGAATTGGACAGAGTCTACACCCCCTCCCATCTACCCTTTCATTTGTTGTTCTTAAGTGCCATCGAGTCAGTTCCAACTCATAGCAACCCTGTGTAGGCTTTCCAGGGAGCAACGGGTGATCTTGAATCACCGACCTTGTGGTTCAAACTGACCCTGCAGTCCAGCACATTAACCCACAACATCACACCAGGACTTCTCAATTCCCAAATGACTAATCCTTGGTCCTTCTGCTCTCTCATTTGCTTATACAAAGCTGGAGAGTAGGCAAGATGCTGGGTTTTACCACACATGTTATTGTTGTTGTTAAGTGCCGTCGTACACATGACCATGTTTTATTCTGTAGGAGGGAAAGACTTGGTTGGAAATGCTGCTTTTCTCTATTTTGGGGCTTGGAGATGAGGACATAGAAGGTGAATATATGAACTGAAAGGAAAAGCAGGCAAACAAACAGAAAACTAACCCATTGCCATGAAATCAACTCATAAAAACCTTATAGGACAAAACAGAGTTTCTAAGGCTCTAATCTGTACAGACTACTGTATCTTTCTCCTATGGAGTAGCTGAAGGGAGTGTGGGCACAATTGCAGTTTTCCTCTTTGCTATGGAAGGCAAATGAATTTTACACAGGTACAGAATGCTGACTTTGGAGGACCTTTGACGCTCTCTACACCCACCTCTTGCCTAGGAGTGGTGGGGCCTGGCAGCAGGAGCATCCAGCTTGTTGTTAGAAGTCCTGAGTTTGAGCCTTGGCCACATTACTAAGTAGCTCTGTGATTTGGGGAAAGTCGTTAGTCCTCTAAGTCTCAACTTTCTCATCAGTAAAATGGGAGAATAATAACAGAGTTTTTGTAAGGATTAAGTGATAAAAGATGGATGTGAAATGACCTTTTAAACTGTAAACATAAAGTACTTTTTATTAATTTGATAAATAAGAACATCAGATCCTAGAATATTAAGGGACTCACCCAAGGTCACCTAGCGAGTCAGAGGCAGAGTTGAATTTAGAACTCATGCCTCCTGTCTCTTGATTTGGTGTTTGTCGTCTTAACATTCTTGCTCCTCACTACGTTTTCAGACTGAAGGAGCCTGGAACACACCAGGTCTCTTTGCAGTTGAATCCCTCCGGAGGGTTTCCTCCATTTGTAGACTGCCATTCCCTGGGACCATAAGCCTTTAGGTAAACCTGAATTTTTCTGGTGGTGAGGGGACAAGGTGAGGTCAGGTGGGGCACACTCTAGAGTCTTCTCTGTTGACCCCTTGTGCCTGCTTTGTGGGCATTTCTCTGTCAACAGGCACTGGGTTCCTTTCCAAGGAAAGTTTCTGTTCTCTTTCCTTTCTCAGTCTCTTTCCATCTCTGCTGTAGCTCCCTCTGGTGAAATGACTTCTTTTAGATGACCTTTTGCTTTGGTTCTGTGAAAAGGGGAGAAAAAGAAAACAGTTTGGAAGTGTTTTCCCCTGCGTCCCTAGCAGTTATTGCATTTTTCTTTTGTTGCAGTTGCCCTAATCCTTTGGAGAAACATGTTACTTTTGTCCAGGGAAGGAGCCAGTCCCTGCTGGCAGAATATATCATTTATGCAAATAAATGGAACCACTTGTCAAAGGATTGGCCAGTTTAGTCCAGTGATGAGATTGGTCAGTCTGCTATGAAAATATTGTTGTTGTCGTCAAATATTGTTGAGTTGATTTCAACTCATAGCGACCCTGTGTAGGGTTTCTGAGGAGTTGTTGTTGTGAAGTGCTGTGGAGTCGGTTCCAACCCATAGTGACCCTGTGTAGGGTTTCCAAGGAGCAGCTGGTGAGCTTGAACAACCAGCCTTACAGTTCAAATGGCTTTGCAGTCTGGTGCATTAATCCACAATGCCACACCAGGAATAGGGCACATTAAATCTGCTCCATAGGATTGAGCCATTTGTCTATAAAAGCAGAAGCCATCCTACAGAGCTTGAAGGAGGCCTCACTAAAATAAAGAAGAAAGGTCTGTAATGGAGCACATCTTTTGGATCCAGGGTCTCTGTGCTGAAAACCTCTTAGACCCAGAAGACAGCATGAGACAGTAAGAAATATAGTAGCAACCACATTAAACTCATCTATCTATCTATTGTTTTCTCAAATGAGGCAGTTCCAGTGGAGAACTAGAGAGAGCTTGACTTTGTGGTTAGATGTAGGCTTCTCTACAATGGGTGTTGCATTCAGGGATCTTGTGTCTGTACTCTCAGTGCATCTTTATGGTGTGGGAAGAGCACAGGTAAGAGAGTTAGAGGACCTGGCTTCTGGTCCTTCTCTATAGGGTTACCATAGAGTTTTCATGGAACATATATTTATTGAGGTGCTACATATTGAGTTCTCACTAAGCACATATTTATTCCCAATGACAATCATTGGGAAACTATTTAGTAAGACGTTAGTATTTGCTTCTTGAAGTTGCTGTGAGATACAGATGCCAAGATACTTGAGGAACACTTAGCAAATGGCCCTAACCTGTGCAAGGTATCGTCAAGTCGGTACTGACTTATATAGACCCTGTATAGGGTTTCCGAGGAGCAGCTGGTGAGCTTGAACTGCTGACCTTGCAGTTGAAAGTGACCTTGCAGTCCAGCGCATTAACCCACAGTGCCATACTGGGACTCCATAAAAGGTGATAGTTACTGTTATTTGACTTGATTGGGTTACCCCAGCCCAGGCTGATGGTAACCATTTGTGTGATTGCTGTTTATAGTAAACTTGGGTGCCCTGTGATGCATGTAGTTCTTCATGTCCAGGCCCTATCCAAGACAGACACTGTCTACCTTCAAGCAGCTCATTGATAGGCGGGGAGCACAGAGCTGTGAATAGCTTTTATGAGGCAGTGTTGTAGCTTTCAATATAGAGGAATGGGGTATAGAGAGGTATGGGTTCTCATGATGAATATATTAATTCTGTCTAGGTGAGATTAGGGAAGGTGACAGGTGATGGAAATGTCCCCATGACCAAAAGGACATCTCATACTAAGGGGACACTTTTACCTTCCTGTAGCTAGCTCCTTTGACCCTAAGATGGATCCTATGAGGCATTATTGGACCCCTTTTACTGATGAGAAGAGTGATGTGTTGAAGGACTTGGGCAAGATCATGCCAGAAGTGTGAGCAAACAGAAGGTGGAGCCCACTCCCCTATTTTGTTTCCATCCATTCTCTACCCACCCTGGGCTCTTTTGATATTCCTTTGAATAAAATATACATTTTGAATGAGGTGTTTACATGCCTTTAGTGAGTGGACAGTTCTTAAGCATCTGGGAAGTTCCTATCCTCAAAGAACTCAATGTTTGATAGGGAGGGAGCAAACTGCTTGTCCCCCCAAGACTTGGTTACTCCCACTCTCCCTTCCTGGCATCCTCTTGTGGTTGGAGATTGTAGAAAGGAGGCACTATGGCCCTGGCTGGGTGGAGAAGGACGGGAAAGCTGCCAGACTCAACTTCTGTTTTCTCCTTTGGGTCTTCTCCCTGACATCAGGTCCCGGCTGGCAGACTTCCACACCAATTGTCGTGCCTCCTACCAGACACTCACTAGCTGCCCTGCGGACAATTACCAGGCATGTCTGGGCTCCTACGCTGGCATGATTGGTAAGCATCTCCCCTGAGTGACTCCTTGTTGTCCATGTCTCAGTGGAGCAGAGCTGAAGCCCAGCTTGAGTCAGCAGATAGAGGCAGCGTAAGTTTGCCCTCAGATAGAACTCCAATGGGAAACTGGAGAATAGGCTGACTCTTTATCAAGGTGGAGGGTCCCAGCTTTTTATAATAGGGGAAGAAGGGCCCTGAGGACTTAAATGGCTTTTGAAACAATAACAAAAGGTAACATTTACTGTATGGTTATGACATTCCAGGTTTTTGGTTCAGCAGTTTACATAGGCTTAATCTATGCGAACATATTTAATTTAATTCTTAGAACAGTTCTGATTGATATATCCATTTTACAGATGAGGAAACAGACTTCGAGAAGTTAAATAACTTGCCCAGGCTTACATAGTTATTAAATGCTGTCACTGAAACCCAAACCAGGTTGTGAGCCTGTGTCTCCCAGATTCTCAAACACACTCTTCATTAGAAAAGGAGAAAGCAAGGGTCCACATTCAGCAAGAGAGCTCCTGAGTATCTCTGCCTTCATGGTGCTGAAAAGCCAAACATCCTATCTGCCTCTGACTCCTCCATCCCCTGCTGCCCTTTATGGCCACCGGGATAGTAACACTGAGTTAGGACTGTAAGATGGGATGTATGTGTGTTTGAGGGCAGGAAGACTCCAGGGGGGTGATACCAAGTGTTTGCTTGCTTTTTTGTACCTGGGATCTGGAAGCCCAAAGGGGAAATCTGACTGTTCCTCTCTCCTTTCTCCCTGTCCAGGATTTGATATGACACCCAACTATGTGGACTCCAGTCCCACTGGCATTGTGGTGTCTCCTTGGTGTAGCTGTCATGGGAGTGGCAACATGGAGGAAGAATGTGAGAAGTTCCTCAAGGACTTCACTGAAAACCCATGTCTCCGTAAGTCCTGGAATGTTCTCCTACTTCCCAGGAGCCACTTGTGACCCTGAGAGTCAGGTCTTAGTCATTCCCTTATACCTTCATTGGAATGGCCAGTGATATGCATGATATATATATATATATTGTGGGTGTTAAGTGCCGTCGAATTGGTTCCGATCCATAGCAACCCTATATAAATCTTTCCCGGAGCAGAAAGCCTCATCTTTCTCCCGCGGAGCTGCTGGTAGTATGGAACTGCTGACCTTACGGTTCACAGCCCAATTCGTAACCATGCTACCAGAGCTCTCTCTCTATATATGGGGGCTTCAAAAAGTTCGTGGCAAATTTCCATTATCTTTCAATTCTATTTTCCTATGAGATTTTGAATATATATATATATATATATCTCCACCACTTGTCTGTCAGTTTGTTGTACTGTGGTGACTTGTGAGTTGCTGTGATTCTGGAAGCTATGCCACTGGTATTTTAAATACCAGCAGGGTCACCCATGGTGGACAGGTATCAGCTGAGCTTCCAGACAAAGACAGATTAGGAAGAAGGAGAGGTGGACTACTTTAGAATCTTTACCCACTGAAAACCTTATGAATAGCAGTAAAACATTGTCAGATAGTATAAGAATATTGAATATTGAAACATGAGGAAAAGCACCAGAATACTGTCAGATGTAGTAGCACTGGAAGATGAGCTCCTCAAGTTGGAAGGCACTCAAAATATACCTGGAGAAGAGCTGCCTCCTCAAAGTAGAGTTGACCATGATAACACAAATGGAGAAAAGCCCTCGAGACCTTCATTTGCTGATCAGGAACAATTCAAAATGAGGAGAAGCAGCTGTAAATATCCATTAATAATTGGAACATGGAATGTACTAAGTAAGAATCTAGGAAAATTCGAAGTTGTCAAAATGAATGAAACATAAAAATTGATATCCTAGGCATTAGTGAGCTGGAATGGACCAGTCAGTATTGGCCATTTAGATTCTTTACTATGCCAGGAATGGCAAATTGAAGAGAAATGACATCACATTCATCATCAAAAAAGACCATTTCAAGATCTATTTTGAAGTATAATGCTGTCTATGATAGGATAATATCCATACACTTACAAGGATAATATCCATACACTATTACTGAATTTATGCACCAACCATTAAAGCCAGTGATGATGAACTTGAAGAATTCTACCAACTTGTTTAGTCTGAAATTGATAAAAAATGCAATCAATCAAGATGTATTGATAATTACTGGTGATTGGAGTGTAAAGGTTGGAACAAAGAGGAAGAATTAGTAGTTCAAATATATGGCCTTGGTGATAGAAATGATGCTGGAGATTGCATGATAGAATTTTGCAATGATTTCTTCATTGCAAATATCTTTTGTGAAACAACATGAAAGATGACTATATACTTGGACTTCACCAGATGGAATACCCAGAAATCAAATTGGCTACATCTATGGAAAGAGATGGTGGAAAAGCTCCATATCATCAGCCCAAACAAGGCCAGGAACAGATTGTGGAACAAACTATCAATTGCTCATATGCAAATTCAGGCTGAGGTTAAAGAAAATTAAAACAAGAGCCAAAATATGACCTTGAATTTAGAGATCATCTCAAGAACAGATTTGATGTATTAGACACTAATGACCGAAGATTAGAAGAATTGTGGGATGACATCAAGAACATCATGCAGGAAGAAAGCAAAAGGTCATTAAGAAAACAAGAAAGAAGGAAAAGACTAAAGTAGATATCAGATAAGACTCTGAAACTTGCTTTCTAGTATAGAGATACTAAAACAAATGGAAGAAATGAGGAAGTAAAAGAGCTGAACAGAAAATGTCAAAGGGCAACTCGAGAAGACAAAGTCAGGTATTATAATAAGATGTGCAAAGACCTGGAGTTAGAAAACAAAAAGGGAAGAACACACTCAGCATTTCTCAAGCTGAAAGAACTGAAGAAAAATTTCAAGCCTCTATTTGCAATATTGAAGGATTCTATGGATAAAATATTGAATAATGCAGAAAGCGCCAAAAGAAGATGGAATGAATATACAGAATAACTGTATCAAAAAGAAATGGTTGATGTTCAACCATTTCAATAGATAGCATATGACAATGAGCCAGTGGCACTGGAATTGATGGAATACAAATTGAAATCTTTTAACAAACTGATTCAGCACTGGAGGCACTCATTCATCTATGCCAAGAAATTTGGAAAGCAGTTATCTGGCCAACTTATTGCAAGAGATCCATGTTTGTGCCAATTCCAAAGAGACATGACCCAAAAGATTGTGGAAATCATTGAACGATATCATTAAAATCACACGCAAGTAAAATTTTGCTTAAGATAACTCAAAAATGGCTGCCACAGTACAGTGACAGGGAACTGCCAGTAGTTCAAGCCAGATGCAGATGAGGACGTGGAATGAATGATACCATTGCTGATGTCAGAGGGATGTTGGCTGAAAGTAGAGAATACCAGAAAGATGTTTACCTGTGTTTTATTGATTATGCAAAGGCTTTTGATTGTGTGGATCATGACAAGCTGTGGACAACACTGCAATAGAATGAGTACTCTGGACCACTTAATTGTGCTCATGAGGAACCTGTACATAGACCAAGAGGCAGTTATTAAAAAAAAACCAAGGCGACACTGAATGGTTTAAACTCAGAAAAGGTGTGTGCCTGAATTTTATTCTTTGACCATACATATTTAATCTGTATGTTGAACAAATAATCCATGAAGCTGAATTATACGAAGAAGAACGTGGCATGAGGATTGGAGGAAGACTCATTAACCACCTGCAATATGTAGATGATACAATCAATCTTGGTTGCTAAAAACAAAGGGAGCTTAAAATACTTAATGATGAAGATCAAAGATCACAACCTTCAGTATGGGTTGCACCTCAATGTAAATATAGTCATAATCGTCACTACTGGAACAATAAATAACTTCATGATAAATGGAGAAAAGATTGAAGTTGCCAAAGACTTCATTTTGTTTGGATCCACTATCAACACTCATGGAAACAGCAGTCACGCAATCAAACTACTTATTTCATTTGACAAATCAGCTGCAGAAGACCTCTTTAAAGTATTCATGAGCAGAGATGTCATTTGAAGACTAAAGGGTGCCTGACTCAAGCCATGGTATTTTCCATAGCCTCATATGCATGTGAAAATTGGACAGTGAATCAGAGGGACTGTGGAAGAACTGGTACATTTGAGTTATTGTGTTGAAGAAGAATATGAAAAGTAACATGGACTGCTAGAAAAATAAATCCATGTTTGAAGAAGAAAAGCCAGAATGTTCTTTAGAATCTAGGATGGCGAGACCTTGTCTCTTATACTTCAGACATAATATCAGGAGGGACCAATCCCTGGAGAAGAATAGCATGTTTAGCAAGTGGAGGGTCAACAAAAAAGAAGAAGACCCCTAATGATATGGATTAACATAATGACAGCAGCAGTGGGTTGAAGTTTATCAATTGTGAGGATGATGAAGGACTGTTGTGCATAAGGTTGCTATGAGTTAGAATAGATGTGATGGCACCTAACAACAACATCCTGGTGTGGTGCTGTAGAATCAGCATTGGACTGTGAACTATAAGACCAGCAGTTCAGATCCACCAATTGTTCCTTGGAAACCCTGTACAGGGTCGCCATGAGTCAGAACTGACTTGACTGCACTTAACAACAAGCAACAGCAATGTAATTGTATGTTGCCTACCCGGACCTTACTTTTTGTGCTCTTGTCTCATTGTACCAACCCCAGTTTACCACTTACATCAAATCTTCTGCCTCTGGTTAAAGAGTTTAGTCTGTTATCCTGAGAACTTCAGGCCTCTCATGAGAACTTCAGGATCTTTCACTTCTCCTTTTAAGGAGTTTCTTTTTCTTGGAGTTGGTGATGTTCTTTTTCAAGTCACCATATCCCTAATTCAAAGTCTAGAGAGAAAGAGGTTAGTCACAGTCACACTGTGTCTGCCTTAATCTTTCCTTTCTGATACACTGCTACCCTTGAAGACTCCATCCCTCTTTCTTTTCTTCCTTTCTTCCTCTTTCGCATCTGTTAACCCTTCATTTCTTTATGACACGCAGGATTTGGAGATGCAGGTTATAGTCCCTGTAAAGCTGATGGAGGTAAACATCAGGAAATCTTCCAGCAATCACAGTATAGGACAAGGCATACAAGACCAGAAGTCTGGGCCGATTGCCTCAGAAACTCACGATAGGGATTACCAAGTCAAGCCTGAAGGAGGGACATTCTGCCCTGGCATGTGCATGTCTCAGAGGAGTAGCCAGTGACCGGTAGTTGGGTATTGATTAGGAAGGGCATTCCAGCCTACCATGGGCAGAAGACAGAGCTTCATAGAAAACTCTGGTGAGTTGAAGAAACCACAAACAATTTAGCATTGTTATAACATTAAAGAAGGTTAGAGTGAGAGTGCTCCTTGGCCAGATAGAGCCCTCATGACGTACCTTGTAGACCAAGAGTTTAGATTTGATTGTTTTGCAGGTGGTAGTGGAGGGGTGCAGGGTTCATTGAAGGGCTTTATACAGATAGTGTTGGAGTTAGATCTATATTTTTCTTATTTCTTATTGTAGTATGGAGGGAATAGAGTATGGGGATATATGACAAATGACGTAACAGAGAGTCCAGCCAGAGGCTGTTGTGGTTGTTTTGGGGAGAGAAAGGAAGGAGAAAAAAGATGGGGTAGACAAATCTTTAGGAGGTAGGATTCATTGACTGTAAGTAGGTAGTTAGGGAGGTATCATGTGTGATCACCAGGTTCCTGACTTGGGAGACACCTTCAATACTGGGAATACAGGAGAGAAAGCACTGTTGGAAATAGTCAAGAGAGACGACGAGTTGAACCTTAGACATCATGAGTTTGAAGTGTGAATGGGGCATTGAGTTCTGGTGTGGCACTGTAGGATAAGCACTGTACAGCTAATTACAAGGTCGTTGGCTCAAACCCACAAGCCACTCTTTGGAAACCCTACAAAGGGTCATTATGAGTCAGAACTGACTCGACAGCACTTAACAACAACATAGAATATGGAAGTAGAGATTTCTGTAGGCACTTTGTCGTAAGGTTGAGTCTTGAGGACAGTTTTGCCATGAGGATAGATTAGTTAGTCCTCAGAATTAGTGCTAATTGAGAGCAGCGAAGTATGGGAGTGGGTGAAAGCACCCAAGGAAAGTGAATGGTGTGAAGAAGGGGAGGGTTGAATTTAGGGCCATTGGAATGGAAGCCTGCAGCAAGATACATCTGAGGTGGCAAGGATGCCATGAGTGTCTGTATCTGAGAGCTGGAGTGGAGAAGGTCCTGAAGGAAGTTGCGGTCTGCAGTGCTAGATGCCACTGAGACAGTAGCTTTCACCATCCTGGTATGACATGCTCTTCCCTCTAGGCTCCCCATCCCTCACATCTTCCTCCTTTTCTTTCTTACATTCCTTACTACATGCATATCTTTCTCTTCTGGCTTTTCTGCCTTTTTCAACCTTCCTTTTCTATTTTTTTCTCTAGATATGAGACCTTTGCAGGTTCCTGAAAGATAGCTTTAGCAAAGTTAAATGTGGATATCCACATGTATCCCATTTCTAAATTATTACAGGGAAAGTCATCATTGGGTGAGGAGCAGAGAGAGACATGGTCAAGATGGCCTGTGATTTTTCTGTATGTTTGTTTCCCCCAACCCACAAACAGGGAATGCCATCCAAGCCTTTGGCAATGGCACAGATGTGAACCTGTCCCCTAAGAACCCCTCATTCCAGGCCACCCAGGCCCCTCGGGTGGAGAAGATCCCATCTCTGCCAGATGACCTCAGTGATAGCACTGGCCTGGGGACCAGCGTCATCACCACCTGCACTTCCGTCCAGGTGAGGAAGCTTGGATCTGAGCAAGGGAAAGGGAACAGGGCAGGCGCAGACCCTAGAGGAGCACAGTGACAGCGGGGGGGTGGGGGTGGGAGGTTACTGTTAACCTGGAGGCTAGGGAGTGAGCAGGGACCCAAGAGGCATGGAGGAAGTGGTGGGGGTCTTTTTCATGTGTTTATTAATTTGGGCCTGCATCTTGCAAGTATTAAAGACCTACCTATCAAAGCATTGTGCTGGATACCACAGGGTACAAAAGAAATGTAATGGTTACCATATATTAACCACCTGCTAGTCACCAAGTCCTGGTGTGGCACTGTAGGATAAACACTGGACTGCAAGTTCATTTTAAACCACAAGCGGCGGTTCAAACTCACCAGCCGCTCTTCGGAAACCTTATACAGGGTTGCTGTGAATCGGCCAGTACTACACAGTCACCAAGTAGTGTGCTAGCAGACTCACGGCCTATCTCATTTAATCCTCACATTAGTGAGCTAATTAGTATTGTTTCACACAAAGTAGACTGTCCCAGAGAGGTTAGGTGAATACCCAAGGTCACACAGCTGGTTAGTGATGGATTCAGATTTCAAAACTACACACAGCTCCAAAGTTCATGGTGTTCTTTTGTTTGTCCTTCCTTTCTTCTATCCTCCCATCCATCCATCCATTCACCAACCCATCCAATATGTATTGCATTCCCTGTCGGCTCCTGGTATCATTGTAGATGCTAGGGATACCTTGGTGAATGAAATAGACGCAGTCCTGGGCTTTGTGGTCCTTATGGCCTTGTGGAGGGCCAACAACTCAACAGGTGTCAGATGTGGACCGTGGCCAGTATTCTGATAGAGGAGACATGTGACCTTGTGGAGACACATCACAGGGTGCCCCACTCAGCCTGTGTCTTTGCTGAGCAGCTCTGCCTTGCAGCACACCATTTGTGACAATAAGTTTTATGCTTAAGAGATTGGTTCTAGATAGACCACACACACACACACAGATGTACACATACACATGATCATACCCACGAATACAAAGAATTTAAAAGAGAACCTCATACAGAATATCAGGGAGAGCAGGGGATGAAGGAAGCAGTGAGGTGTTGGGAGGTAGGGGATACAGGAGCTGTGACTTGAATCGCCCAGGAAAGATCAGGGTGTGGTGTGAAGGACAGTCACTAGGGGTACAGCTTATACATAGGTGCAGGGGAGAGAACAAGTCCTGGATATGTGTGAGACAATGAAGGCACCAGTCTGAATAGGGTGGCAGGTTCTTGGGCATCAACAGTTGTTGTTGTTGTTGTTATATGCCATGGAGTTGGTTCCGACTCATAGCGACCCTGTACAGGGTTTCTGAGGCTATAAATCTTTATAGGAGCAGAAAGCCTCATCTTTCTCCCACAGAACAATGGGTAGTTTCGAACTGCTGACCTTGTGGTTTACAGCTTGATTCGTAACCACTACGCTACCAGAGCTCCTTGGGCATCAACAGTATGCATTCATAATGCCAGGATGAAGGCTTCAACTGGGCCTTGCAGAGACATTCAGGGTCCTCCCTTGCGCTACAGGCTCGTGTGCTTGAGCCAGCCCTGGTCAAGGAAGCCCTCTTCACATTTTCCCTTCCTCTCCCTTGTGGGATCCCCCGCTCTGTACCAGCTGACCTCCAAGTGCCTTCATGTAAGGCTCAGCTTACATACAGCTTTCCCATGGTCTGCTACCCTCAATTAGTCTGCCTTTCCTGATTTGGGATGAGATGCCAGTGTCACCCTTGGGCAGTTTCTAATTACACTGGCCATGCTTGAGTAGCTGCCAGCATGGGGTTTGGGGTCCTACTCCACAGACAATCACCAGCTCAATTTCATGCTAGAATGGTGGGCAGTTTTGCTGGTCAGGGCTATGCCACCTGTCTGTGACCACTTTGACTACTCAGAATGGTCCACATGGCAGCTTTCTCCATGTCCCTCTTCCTTACCCAGCCCCTCAGGGCGGGCTCACCTGGGGAGATGCTGACTCAGTGGCTGCCAGACCTTTCCTAAAGCTCTCCTGGGATTCATCGTGGACTCAACAATGTTCACAGATGTGGCTTTGTGCCTGCCACCCCTCCAGCCCTCCTCAATGCCTGATGACTCTGCAGACCTATATATATATAT
>NW_006408582.1:16473168-16495893 GCF_000296735.1 Chrysochloris asiatica
ACTCGATGGCACCTGACAACAACAACAAGGGGCTGAGGAGGCTGCCTGGCAGGTGGCTCCCACAGGCATGGCCACTCTGGGCCTATTAACTTAGTCTCTCTGTGGTACTGCCTCTGTGGGTAGAACAGCCAAGGAGGAAAGGAAATAAAAAGACCCTCAAGTCGGGGGGCCCTACCCACCATCACTCACCTGGTTCCTTTCCCAGAGAGATGGAAGGGGAAGACCCCTGATTGTATTTTCATTGCTGCCTTTTTAATAAGCACCTTGCTTAGTGCCAGACACTGGGAAGTTAGAGTGAATGTAACCTAGACCCTGCCTTCAGCTCACCTGGAGGCTGGTGGGTGTGCATCCCCCTTCCTCATGGAGTGTCTCTGAATGAATGGGTCTGTGGTGTCTGTTGTGTGGCACTCAGGAATTATGGGCACTGATGGCTACAGAAGGGAGCCCCAAGTGAGGGCAGTGTCAGGAAGCTGAACTCTTGATGGGAGGGACTGTGTAACCTAGGTACCCCTGGAGAGAGAGGCAAGATCATTTTACTTATCTCTGTCTCTCCTCCCTGTCTCAATTTATACTGCCTGGACCCTTGGAGAAGCTTTAGGGACCCCTTCACTCATCAAGAGATGTTGCCAACGTGGGACTCATGTCCTGCTACACCCTCTCTGCACGGTGTCTGGTGTGTAGAGATCTCCTTCCCAAACCCCAGGAGCTGAGGTCCAGCAAGGTCTACAGTCATGTGGCTAATTGGTGGCTGAGTAGGGTCAGGAGTTCAGGTCTCCTGATTTCCAGGACATTGTCTCCTGGCTGTGTTGTGCTACCTTCTCCTCTAATATTCTTCCCAAAGGACATTCCCATGGTGGAGCAGGGCCTTGGCACTTGGGGCTGCTGAGCAGAGATGTGGGTATCTGGGCACTATAGAGGACCAGGAGCTGGGAAGGCCCCTCAGTGGCCCTATGTCTGGGCCTGCTTGGTGAGCTCTACTGGCATCTTTGATGCTGTGTCTGATCTGCTCTTACACTGCCATTCCTAACTGTAGCTTCCTCCGAGAATTGCCATCCCTGCCTAGGGCTCTGTGGAACTTGGCAAAGGCCTGGCAGAATCTGCAGAATGATCTCTCCCAGGGCCTTCAGATCCTGCCTAAATGCCTGATGACTGTGCTGTTGCTTGCTGTCAACTCTAGGTTCTTCACCTTCTTTCCCTGTGCTCTGGAATTGGGGAATCTGTAGGAGACACTTTGTTTCTGAAGCAATGAAGCAGTCCTGTTGTAGGCTCTCAGTGACGGGGTCAGCAAGATGCTGTTGGTCGCTCCCACTGAAATGCCTCTTCGTATCCTCCCTCCCACACCTCTGCCTGCTGAATCCGATTCAAATGTCATCCTACTTTCTGTGTAACCTTCCCAAGTCTTTTAGGCAAAGTTGCCTCCTACCTTTGGACTCCCACTTGATCTCATGTGGGCATTTGCCTCACATATTATACTAGGTGAGTGTCCCTCAAGAACAGGGCCACATCTGAGTCTACTTTGTGACCTTGTCTAACTAAGTGCTCAATGCCTAGCACTTGGTGGTGTTATTTTAGTTAGCTGGTCCCTGACTCACGGTGACCCTGTGCGCAATAGAATGAAATACTGCCTAATCCCACATAATCCCAGGAGAGGTTCCAGAGTGGAGCATTGTGATCCTTCTCACTGAGTAGGTGTGCCATAAAAGTTGAATGTAAAAGTCCAGAGTCCCTAATTCATTTGATTCATTGGCGCTTTCTGCTTTCCATTCTAGAACAGGACCTGTGTCATTGCTCACAGGCAACTCTTTATTCATCTTCTCTCTATACATTTAGCTGGTTTGCCTCTGTGTGCAAGGTGAAGGAGCCTTTCTATCAAGGATGTAGAAGAATTGGTTAGAAAGCTTCTTGGTAACATGATGGAGCCTGAACTAGGGCATGCAGTGGGGATGGGAAAGAAGACTGGCAGGAGTTAGTGCTTTCCCTGAGCACAATCTGTTTCCAGAATCCATAACATTCCCCGGGACTCAGAATACTCATGTACATAGTCCCATCAAATCAACTGAATCCCAGCTTTCCTGTGGTGCTCATTGGCAAGCCCTACTAGCACACATTCTGCTTTGGTCTCCTGGTCTCCATGAGCCAATTTCTATTCTCACTCTTGACATTACCAACTATGTCTTGGGTGGTATTAAAGATGAATTTGGAGAGGTTGCTACAAGGCCCCCTCATCACAGGCCTGCAGTAGATTCATCAGGCACCGCTGTTTGCCCCTGCATCCTGTCTGGATATCAGAATGTGGGAACTGAGAGATCAGTTTATGCTTGGGATGTCTAGTAGGCATACCTTTCTGACTTACAACTGTGGTGTGTTTACAGTCTTTGAGAGACAGTTGGCTGTAACTTGGAATACAGTCCTTCTTTCCTCTAGCTCTCTCATTCATTTATTCATCCATCTTTGCATTCATTCACTTATTCAACATAAATTACTATTGCATTGCAACTATATTCCAGGCACTGGTGCTAACAAATTTAATAGCTGAGCACCCTGGTACTCATACTAGTAGGATGGACAGGATCCATGATCAAATAACTATGAGAAGAAAATGACAGGCACACAGGCACACACTGGTTTGGAATGGGAAGGGAAGCAAAGGACTCATGGGTTAGGCATGAGAGAATAGACAAGGGTGATCCTTTTAGAAATATCTCTCAGAAAGGCCCCCTGTGTTTAGGATGTTGGAAAGAAATTATTTATTGCCTTCCTCCTCTTCCTTGTCCATTTTTGACTCCACCCCACCCGTAAAGCCCAGGAGGGCAGTCCCGGAGCCTGCTGGTCTGGCCCTGATGCTAGATACAGAGTCTAGCATTGTCTCTATCCGGATATATATGAATATGTGGAAATATGGAATTTGAGTTGGAATGAATAAGGGTGTTCTCGACAGAGAGGCAAGCAGGAGCAAAGGCACAGTGTCAGTAAAGCAGAGAGCATGCTAAGTAGGGATCTTTACACTGTGGACTACTGGCCAAAAATGGTCTTCTGTTTTTATCCCATAAATAAATTTTATTGGTCTAAGTTAAAAGTGAATCCTAAATGGTTACAGTATATGAGAGTAAGTCACAAAGTATTGCTATAAAATAATAGAAACCATTATTTAAAAATATCAAAGTAAAGTAACTTTTTCTATGTATCCTTCATGTAGGTCTACACACTTCTGAAGGCAGTGTTTTTAGCTCTCTCTGCTTTTCTAGAAGTCCTCCGTCAGTTTACGCCAGGTCAAAAGGCCAGTTTGGACATTCTCAAGGAACCTAGATAGTGTTCTTTTTAAATATTCCACTTTGTTTCCTAACATTATCTTCATTACCCTGATCTTACCGAAAAGACTGATGGGAAAAGTTCACAGTGTTGATCGACCATAAAGCTTTTTGGCTAAAAGCTTGATTGAGGCCAAGATGTTTGCTTAACATTGAAAATGCTGAACCACATGAGATGTCACCTTCAGCAGCTCTCACACCAATACTAACTGTACAGCCATCTTTTACCAGTTTTTACCATCTTTTACCAGACTTCAGCCAGTTTCTTCACTTGTTGATGTTGATGGTCTGATGTTGATGGCCTTGCCTTTTTTGCTCATCTTTGAGGTCTTCCTGACCTTCCTTGAAATGCTTGATCCATTTAGAAACTCTTGTTTTAGGTGGGGCAGTATTTCCATAAGTTTGTTGCAAAGCTTCATTGATTTGGAAAGATATCCTTTAGAGTTTTGTTAAAAATTTGATACTATCCCTGACCTCAAGATTGTTTTTTTTTTTCCCATGGCACAAAAAAACCCTTATTTCAAGGCACTGTAATGTGACTAAGAAAAATATATTACTGAAAGAATTTGTCTTCAGTCACCCACTGGTTGATGTGTTCATGATGGCCCCTCTGTTTATTTTTATAAATAGAGTTTCAGTGGAATACAGCCACACCCTGTTGGTGACATACTGCTTCTATGCTACCGGCAGAGTTGAGTAGTAACAACTGAGACTGTATGACAAAACCCACTGCCATTGAGTTGATCCCAATTCACCATGACCCTATAGGATAGAGTAGAACTGCTCCACAGCATTTCTGAAGCTGTCAGTCTTTATGGGACAGAACAGCTTCATCTTTCCACTGAAGAGTGTATGGAGGGTCTGAACCACCAGACTTGCAGTTAGTAGCCCTGTGCTTAACCCACTGTGCCACCATGGCTCCTTCTGTATGACCAGCAAAGTCTGCAAGATTTACCATCCATTATAGGAAAAGTTAAGGAGCTCTGGTAGCGCAGTGGTTATGAATTGGGCTGCGAACTGCAAGGTCAGCAGTTTGAAACTCCCAGCTGTTCCGCGGGAGAAACATGAGGCTTTCTGCTTCCGTAAAGATCTACAGCCTTAGAAACCCTGTACAGGGTCGCTATGAGTTGGAACCGACTCCATGACACATAACCGTAGGAAAAGTTTGTGGAAAGCTGGTGTTGGTGTAGAAGAGCAGCAAGTATGTTCTCCTATGTAGAGGAACACAAAGTATATATACGGGAAGGAGAGGGACTGAAAAGGAAACCTGATGTGTAGGCTTTGAGTAGGAGAGTGTTCTGATCAGAACTGTGGGTTAGGATGTTTCATCGGACGGCAGGTGTTGATTGGTGGGCAACAGAGGGGACTTCAGGGTCAGGGAGATTGGTAAGAGATCTTCAGAGTGGACAGAGGTAAGAAAGGAGGGGTTGAGCTAGGGTGGTGGCAGTGCTGGTAAGGGAGGGGAGGAGGAGTTAGTGAGTTAACTGGGGTGACTGACTGTCAGGGCACAGGTGTGGCAGGGACTTGGCGTTTGGGTGTGGGGCCAGGAACAGAAGTAGGGACTCAGAAGAGAACCGACATTCCCTGCCATCAGTTTTCCTATGGATGAAACACCAGACTTAGTTCCTGGCACTGGGACCAGACAAACAATCCTCTGGGAACTGCCAGCTTGGGCGTTAGGGGTAGGGTGGTGTCAGGGGTGGGCAAGGAAGAAGAGGAAAGCAATTTCATTCCGACTTCCTGGGCACAGGGGCCTCTCTGGTAGACATTTCTAAATGAATGGCCCATTCCTTTTCCACTGTCCTCCTTCTGTGTCTGTACCCCTTCCCAGCACACGTCTTCCAGTGCCACCTGCAAGAGCCAGTTCTTGAATGTTTCTGATGGTGTCCTGTAAGCAGTCAGCTCTCCCTGCAGAGCCTCTATGCCCACCTCCCACTCAGGGGACTTTGCTGTTTCACTGGCCTCATTTTGTGTCATGCTAGTAGCCTAGGCCTGTTCCTTTTGGGATTGTGTGAATCCACAGACCTGGCCTTACCTCAGGGATGAGAGGCTCACGTTAGGGGCAAGGACAGGGACTGGAATAAGCCACATTCTGTTCCCCTAGATCTCTTTCTTCAGGAGCTCAAAAAAATTAGTGTGATCCTCATCAAAGACAGCCTGAAAGGGGACAGCTTTCAGTCTAGGGATTTAGAGAAAGAACAATACCTCTCCCCTTCTTCCATACATTTAACTCGTGTGGAGATGATTGTGTGAGCCCGTAGGCAAGGCTATGGTTTATTCATCTTTGAAATTCCTTGGGGTGAAATGTGTGTGTGTGTGTGTTGGGTGGAATTGGCAGTCTTTGAATTAAGTGTGAGGGAGGAAGAAGACAGTAACAAGGGAATGAAAGAGCGAATGTTAACAATCTTTTCTGCAATTTCACTTTAAGACAAAGTCCCCAAATGGGTAATTGTGTGTGCCCAGCACTGGACTAGGGGTCTCAGGTTTGCCATTAGGGGAGGTGACTGCAGCTTTCTAGAAATCAGGTGGTGGCATTTGTCTGGGAAAGATATTTTTTGTGCTTGCTTCCCTAGCTATCACCTGCTGCAAAGTGGACGGCAGGAGCCAGGGTACGGCATAGGAGGCTGCATCTAAGCCTTCATCTGGTTCCCAGCCCACCAGCTTTGCCAGACTTCACCATGCAGCCTTCTTCCCTTCCCCTTGGCTTTCCCTGTAGGCCCTGCCAGAGGATGCAAACTAATTGTGACTGCTTCATGCTGTGGGGAATGAATCAGCCCTTACACTTGTAGGAGTGGCACAGTGGATATAAGTGTTGGATTGTTAACCTAGAGGTCAGTTATTATAGGGTGCAGCTACTCTGCAGAAGAAAGAGATGAGGTTTTCTGCTTCTGTAAAGATTTACAGCCTTGGAAGCCCTATGAAGCAGTGCTACTCTGTCTATAGGATCACTGTTTGATGGCAGCAGGCAGAATGGGTTTTTGTTATGCCAAATGCAATACTTGGTCTAGTTTTTACAGTAGGTCTGTGAGGTAAGTTTGTCCATCCCAGTTTTATAGATGAGGAAACTGAAGCTCAAGTAGATGAAGTGACTTGAGCATCACAGAATAGCAGGCAGGACCTTAGACGTCATCTAGGTTAGTGTTTGCTCATATCTTACTTCTTCTGAAAGCAGAATGGAGCTGCATGGGTTGAAATGGGGACACAAACCTTGAATCCTATGCAGGCTGTCTGCCTTGGTGATGATATTTACTATTGACACCACAAGTTGGCAAGTCAAGTTGAATTGAACTCACAGAGACCTGTGTTAAAAAACATTTGCTCCGTAGACGTTTTACTGGCTGATTTTTATGGAAGTAGATGACCACACCTTCCTTCTGAGGTGCCTTTGGGTGTGCTTGAATGTCCAACCTTTCAGTTAGTAGTTGTTGTTGTTGTTAAGTGCCATCGAGTTGGCTCTGACCCATAGCGACACTGTGTAGGGTTTCTGAGGAGCAGCTGGTGAGCTTGAACCACCGACCTTGCAGTTCAAACGACTTTGCAGTCTGACGCATTAGCCCACAGCACCACACCAGGACTCAGTAGAGTACATTAAATGTTTGTCCCACCCAGGGACTATGATTATATATGTTGTTGTTGCTAAGTGCCATCAAGGTGGTTCTGACCCATAGCGGCCCTGTATAAGGTTTCCGAGGAGCAACTGTTGAGCTTGAACCGCCAACCTTGCAATTCAAACCGACCTTGCAGTCCAGCACATTAACCCGCAGTGCCACACCAGGACTCCATGATTATCTATAAGGCTCCATATTTAATGAGGAGTCCTAGTATGGTGCTAAACTGGATAAGTACTGGACTGCTAACTGCAAGGTCAGTCTTTCTAACTCACTAGCTGTTCCTCAGAAACCCTACACAGAGTTGCTCTGAGTCTGAACCAACTCAATATCACTTAAAAACAACAACAATATTTAGTGAATGCTGTGATAAGATGGGGATGCAAAAATAAGATCTACATAGACTCCAGTAGAAAGTATAGGGGCTCTGTAGGATGAGTACTGGACTGTGAACCACAAAATTGGCAGTCTGAGCTTACCAGTCATTCTGTGGGAGAAAGATGAAACTTTCTGCTCCTGCAAAGATTTACAGCTCAGAAACCCAATACAGGGTAGCTATGAGTGGGAATCGACTAGATAGCACTTAACAACAACCACAGACCCCAAGAGAAGGTGGTGAGAAATCTGCCATACCTGAAATATTTACAGCAAGAGATGATGCTGGCGGTAAATAGGACTGGGCCGTGCTGTGATGCAGACCCCTGCAGGTCCCAGGACAGCGTTTACCTCGCAGGGGATATGAGGCAGGCAGAGAGGTGAGACTGAGTGAGATCTGGTAAAGTGTAGAGGTGCGGGCAGTCAGCTTAAGTATGATAACAATAATACAGCCTCTGAGATGGGCATGGGTATGACCCCCTAGAGCCCTGGCCAGAGCTGTGCTGGGTCCTGGGAAGTAGGACCCAGTCCTTAGGGCCTAAAGACCTTAGAGCCTCAGCCCTTCTGTAGAGAGAAGCAGGTTGGTGGGTGGGTCAGGCCCTACCTTGGCTCTTGGAGAAACCAGTGCTATTGTCTTGAACTAGGCTTCACTTCCGCTGGACTAACATCACTGGGGTCATAGCTCTGCCATCAGTGGTGACTATGCTCTTGACTGGAGTCTCTGTAGGACAGCTGGGGCCATGTTTAGCTGACCAGATGCCCTGAGTTGTAGATTTGCTATAATATTCAAGGGATTATTGATACTTCTGGTCAAACACATTGATTTAGGCTTAACTTTTGGGGCTGCCCATTTGTTCCTGGTGGCCAAAGCTTCACTGGGAACCAAACCATTTGACACCAGGATAGAAACACTGCATCCCCTAACTAGTTCCCATGAATTACTGTTTTTATAATGATAACAAATGACTGTTCTTCATGCACACCCTTTGGCTCTCCATCCAAGTGATGATTGCAGGAGTGGGGAATGGATGAACCAAACTAGCCATCCTTTCTTCCTTAGCTTGTCTACAGAGCTCCCAGGTGCTGCACATCTGTTTAGGGTAAGAATGGCCACCACCTGGCATAGTTGCCAGATGTCTGCCTAATATGTACCCATGGCAGACATCATTAATCAGTCACAGATCTCTTTCTCACTGAGATCTCATGACCTTTCTCTACATAGACATCCAGCAGCCATGATAACTTAACTGGAGATGGCTCTCCGGTGACTTTTCTAATCTGTGATTTCATTCATTCATACATGCATCTCAGAAAACAGTTACTGAGTCACTGTGTGAGTTGGATGTTACCAATGCAGTGAAAAGGAGACATGGTCTCCACCTTTGGAGAAGCTCTGAGTAGATAGACATACAATGCTATACGATGGAGAATGGTCTTGAATTATGCACTCCAGAAGCCCAGAGGAGACCCAGTTGCTGAGGGTATCAGAAAAGGACAGGGGACCAGGGGGCCACATGGGAACTGAGCCAACATTATTCACGGTTATACCCTGTGCTTGGAGAGGTTAAAGGTGAATGTTGGGGCCACAGAATGTTTGGTCTCATCTGAGTCAGTGGACAAAGCCTAACCAGAGACCTGACAAAAGACCTGTCTTTACTAGTGTTTTCTCTCCCACAGGAGCAGGGCTTGAAGGCCAATAACTCCAAAGAGTTAAGCATGTGCTTCACAGAGGTGAGTGAGGAGTAGAGTGGTGGGGCAGTGGGAGTGGGGTACAGAAAGAAGACTGGGCTTTTGTTATTGTCGTTAGGTTACATTGAGTCAGCTCTGACTCATAGTGACCCCATGTAGGGTTTCCGAGGCTGTAAATCTTTGTGAGAGCAGAAAGCTTCATCTTTCTCCCACAGATGAGTACGCTAGAGGGGACTCTTCCCCAGGTGTGTCTCTGAACCCTGATTCCTTTTCAGGGCTGCTCCTATTTAGCTGAGCTTCTGGACCACCTAGGCCTGGGTGGGACTGACTCTGAAGGGAGGACATGCAGTGACAGGTAGACTGCAACTGGATCCTTGGACATTTCCACAGAGAGAGATGAGATGGCTCTGACCAACGGTCATCCCATGCCTTCCTTACTATCTAAGAAAAAATTTATTGAGCATCTACTATGTGCTGCTTCCTGTGATGTTTAGGAGATGCAGACATGGATAAGACAGTCTATTCTCTAAGGATCCTCAGTATAAGAGTACAGGTATGATTTATAGACCCAAGATGAATATTTAGATAAGAAAAGGCAACTTCAGATTCTACAAAAGAAGGGGAGAGGTATAAGGGAGGCTTCTTGGAGAAGGAGGGATTTGAACAAAGCTAGTAACAGAGAGTCCTGGTTTGGCACTGTAGGATAAATACTGGATTGTTAACTGCAAGGTCAGTGGTTCAAACCCAGTAGCTGCTCCTCAGAAACCCTACGCAGGGTCACTATGAGTCAGAACCAACTCAACAGTACTTAACAATAACAACAAACAGCAGCAGCAGGGAGGACCTGTTCTCAATTTTCTCTCCTCTCAAGAAGCAGATTCTTATTGACCCTGGGAGCTTTTCCTTCTTGAGATTGTTACCCAGTGTCGCCACTCACTGGGGCTCAGATCTCCTTCCTCAGTTGGTAGAGTCAGCCCTCTGCTAAGCTGAGGACCCATTTTCCTGATGTTTACTGCCCTGTCTCCTAAAACCTTGGGGCTTAGAGTCAGATGTGTTGGCGTGGTGTGTTCCCTGTAGATACGATGCTGGCCCAGCTCCATGGAACACTGGCTCTGGGTCAGAAGAGATGGCAGAAGCTTGAGGGATCCAATTTTTGAGTTTGGTTCTATTTCTATTCTCAGCCCTACTGACTTGTTTATTTATTTTTTTTGTTTTGTTGTTGTTCTCTATTTCTGTCTCCCTTTGTCCTGCGGACCCAGCTCACTACAAACATCATCCCAGGGAGTAACAAGGTGATAAAACCCAACTCAGGCCCCAGAAGAGCCAGACCAACGGCTGCCTTGACTGCTCTCTCCTTATTGATGCTGAAACTGGCCTTGTAGGCCCTGGGAACCACATTGGAAGATTTCTGGAAGCTTCACAAACAAGAAACACCCGCCTGACAAACTGGAAACACTCACATGCGTGCGCGTGCACACACACACACACACACACACACACACACACACACACACCTTGCAAAAAAAACAAACAAACGATATTTTCCTCCACCTTGTCTTTGAACTTGTCTCCTCCCAGGTTTCTTCTATGGAGAAATTTTTCTAAACCAAACAGACAAGCAGGCGGGCAGCCTGAGAGCGGGCAGCTGAGCTCCCCAGGCAAGGGAAACTCAGCACCAAGGAGGGCAACAGGGTCCAGAAATGCCCATCACTTTCTCCTAGTGGTTCTCTCTGGACCCTTCTGAAGCAAGAGATCAAGATGTGACCCCTGAGGCTGAAGGGACTTGTGGCTTGCGCCCAATGCAGGCTGCGGTAGGACAGTTGTAGCTTCTTTCCTCAAGTTGCCCACTCTGGGGACTTGCCAGGACTGGCAGAGGGGAGTGGCAGCAGATCTGAGAAGCTGGCCACAGGGGGCTTCCAGGTGGACTTCGTCAACACTTCCTCTTGGCTTCAAAGATGGAGTTAGTCTCATCCTCCTCTCTGCCCTCTTCAGTCCCAGTGGGTCTGTGTCTGTTCTGTGTATCCCCATGGGTGCCTGAGGAAGAATGTGGCTATGGGTTTCTCCTAACCATCACATGGAGGGGCAGCCCCACCGCACCTTGGCAGTTCTGTTTACCTGGGATAGCCCCACGCAGGGAGTTAGCAAAACTTGGGCACTTGCTCAAGTGCCTCTTCCCTTTGTGGTGGCATGAATTTTGAAATCAAAGAGAAATGGTACTTTGTTGGCTTTTTTTTAAATATATATATATATAATTATTGCAGTGGGTCCATTTGTTAGGTCTCCTTCAGGGAGAAGGGCCACTCAGAGTGGCAGAGGAGACCACAGCCGGACATGAACCTGAAGCACTTTGGTCTCTCAAGCACATTCTCTGTCTCTTCTCCCCGTTCCTGGTTTTCCACATTCTCTTTCCTCATTTCCGAGACATACATCAAGTGTATGTACATAGCAAGGCTCCTTTCTCAACATATATGTATATACACATTCATATACATATATTGTGTGGTTTCCCTTTCTTTCCTTTTTTTAGGAAGCAAAACTATTGAAATAATACCCCACACAGATGAGCGAAAATGTATTATTGTAAAGTTTATTTTTTTTAATAATGTTGTCTATACTGGAAAAAAAAAAAAAGTGGAAATTGACTCCCTTGGGTCCCTACTCCAGTTGGACCGGCTGGGCTGTGGAAGGGGGAGGTCACTGATCAGTCTTCTTGCTTAACCAAGGCTCCAATAAACATACTAGGAAGCAATTTGCCTTCTGCCTCACTAAGGTTGTGCCTACTTCCTCTAATTTGTTCTTAACTTAGCACCATCTCATGGCGGCTTAACTGGCATTTGTGTGTGTGTGTGTGTGTGCACGTGTTTGAATGTATCCATCCTTGTGTTGGTGGGTGTGGGTAGATGGAGCTCCGTTAGGAGATTGTTTCCACCTGGGGAGTGTGAGGTTCCTGGCTGTGCTAGGCCTTGTTACCACTTCCCTTTCCCAACCAGTACACCTGCTCTTTGGTCCCAGACTGGAGGAGAATGAAAGCAGACATGGGGATGGCAACTTGGTGACACACCTCTACTTTAGTATTGTTTTAAGGCTGTCTGGGTGACCCTGGACCTGTTAGATGTAGCTTTTAAAGGACTTATGCAGTGTGAAGGGGGTCTCTCACCTGGGACTCCTAGACTTATTTGAGGTGTGTGATGGAGACAGTGGTGCCCTGATCTCTTGGGCCCAATGAAAAAGATGGTAGTGGGAGTTCTGGGGTCAGGTTCCCTAAGAATAAAGATTTTGTCATTGTTGGTTTTTATCTCTCTATACCCTTTTGTTCCCTCTTCCTTCTCTTGTCACTTATACTCCATCTAAACACTGGGCAACCATAGTCTCTCTACAGAGGACCAGGAAGATGCCTGCTGGCCGAGTGTATGTGGATGTATCCATGTGAGTCAGTGTGCATATGTGTGTGTTCATGTGCAGACTTTTCAGTATTCATGGGCATGTGTGAGAGTGTATAGACAATGAGGGTGAAGAAAGGGAGGCTGGAAGGCAAAGTTCCCGCTGCCGGCATGTTCCTACCATGTTACCATTGGGTGATGGAACACCATTTTTCCCAAATGGTTGCATACATGCTGGGGACATTGGCTCACAGTGGTGATCACTGTGGTGGACAGTGTTGGAATACAGCTGGGACTCCTTCAGATTCTGCACGGAGGTGAGAACAGGAAGCAGCCAGTCTTTCCCCAGTCTTGTGGGTAGGAGTGGCCACAGTGGCCATTTGGAAATCCTTGTTCTTTGCAAACATCAAATAATCTGGTTAACATAAATTAAGTTTTGAAAAAGTAACAACTTTACTGGAAAGATACAGGGGAATCTATGGGATGCGGTAGAACCTGGAGAGGTGAAAGCAGCAACGAGAGGACATGGAAAGATCTAGAAGGCAGGGTCTTCAGGGTCAGCATACCTCTGTGATACACAACTGCCAACCATTGTCCAACTAGCTAAGCTGGGGCCTTGTGCTTACTCTGCCATAAGTGGGTGGTAAAGGGTGATCATTTCACATATGGTATCCCTAATACCTTGAAGGACTACACCGTGAGGGAGAGAAAGTACCCCAAAAGGGCATTTTGACATACTATTAGGAAGGAGGAATGGAGGCTGGGCATTTTAACTCTCTCTCAGTTTCTGAAACTGTAAATCCCTACAGGAGCAGACAGCCACATCCTTCTCCACCAGAATGTCTGGTGGGTTCGAACTGCCGACCTTTCAATTGACCGCACAATGCTCAACCCGCTGCACCACCAGGACCCTTCAGGGAACACCAGAGATACATTTTAAATTGTTTCAGAGTTATTTTGGGTAGACTGCAGACACATGCAGTATAAGTCCACTGTGCCTTTACTCCAAAGTCAGCAAAGTGTATAAAATTAGCTGCTTTGCCACTAGCTCCCTGGGGATTCCTCATCTGGGGAATGTGTCTACCTGCAAGGCTGGCTTATCCATGTTTTCTAGTCTGCAGAACCATATCAAATCTAAAACTACACAGAAACTGCTCCTCCCCTTGCTGGGGAAGCTTCTAGCATAGGGACATTTTTTCTCAGCAAAAACCCAGGTATTAACTTATGGCCTCACAGCACAACTAGGACCACTGGACCACCAGCCCAGCAGAGCACTTCGTTGACATTAACTAGTGCATTGCTGCTGGTCCTGCCCTAACCAAACACAGTGTTTATGAGCCAGTTTTTTGCACCCTGGCTCCTGTCTTTGTAACCTCTTGTCAACACAGATTTTCTAGGACTGGGTCCAACCTCTTTTCTGCTAGTCCTTCCAGGAAATAAGTTCTAACTTTGCATCCTCAGGTCCTATGTGGTCCTAGACCTGCTGCCAGCCATCTCCAGGCCTGACAGGGAGGCCGCCTCCACCTGCCAGACTTCCACTCATGGCTCCCCAGGAGCCCTGCTTTGATCTCCCCAGTGTGATGGCCTTGTGATATTCTTCGTCAGCATCTTCGGTTACCAGGTTACTAGAGTTGAAATCAGGCCCCTCCCAGATCTGCTAGAATGCTGGGGGGTGGGGGTGGGAGTAAAACCGGTCACATACAAATGTATTCATAGCCTGTTGCCCATTCCTTTAAAGTTTCAGTGGGAGGTAGATGTTCAATTTTCAAGATGAATTTAATTATTTAGGAAAAGTCAGTTATGTGGCACCCTGACTGGTAAAGAAGGTAGATGGAATTCTCTGTGGCAGGTGTAAGTGGTGGGAAGACTGCTTTCTGGTCAGTTAGTGGGGGGCTCGAAGGAAATCTAGTTCATCCTTGGTTACCTCACCTGCTTGGATTAGATGATAATCAAGGTCCCTTGCAATTCTAAATAGGTTCTAGAGGAAGAGAGAGGAGGGAAGAGAAGAGGAAGGAAGATGGACAGATAGAAGACAGAGGCAGATAGTGAGACGGACTTTAAGCAATTAGTCTAGTGCCCTCGCCCAGCACCCTAACCAATTCCCAAGAGAAGCCACATTGACCACTCTGAATTTCAAAATTCTGATGTGTTTGCTAAAAATCCAGACATCCACTTTATAGTTACACCTCCTACATTAAAGTCTGTGAGTAAACAGAAAGGGCTTTGGAAGTTTTGCAAAGATGTTCTTTACAAAATCAAGGCCTTGTACAGCATCAATTAACCAGAACATTATTTGCCACATTCTACATTTAGAGTGAAGTGAGTTTTTTTTTTTTTTTTTTTGTTTGTGGGGCCAGAAGAGCTGTGGGGTTGGACCTCCTAGATCAGAAAAGATGGGAACAAACAATTTAGAAGGATGTCAATAACATTACTGAAAACAAAGACAAAAACAAAAAGAAAAGAAAAAATACAGATACTATTTAAGATTTGACTAACACTTTCATGGCTCTTACCATGTGCCAGACACTACCAAAATTTATGAATACTAGCGTAGTGGTTACGAATCGGGCTGCGAACCTTAAGGTCAGTGGTTCGAAACTACTAGCCGCTCCGCGGGAGAAAGATGAGGCTTTCTACTCCCGTAAGGATTTACACCCTCGGAAACCCTGTACAGGGTCGCTATGGGTCGGAACCGACTCGAAGGCACTTAACAACAACAACAACAACAAATCTATTACTTTATTTAATCTTTCTTGGAGTCCAGTGAGGTTGTGTTGTTATTATCATTGTATTAGATGAGAGAACTGAAGCATAGAGAGGTTACCTAGTTTGGACAAGATATCACAGTAAATGGCAGCTCAAGGAACCCTGGTGATGCAATGGTTAAGCATTCTGCTACTACCCAAAAGGTTGGCAGTTGGAACCCGCTCAGTGATTCAGCAGAAGAACGATCTGGTGATCTGCTCCCTAGAAAAGTGGGTGGGGCAGTTCTGTTCTGTCACATGGGGTCACTCTACGTTGAAATTGACTCAATGGCATGACCAGAAGTAAGTGGCATCATTCAAAAGCAAAACCCAGGAGGGTTGGCTCAGCCTGTGCTGTCAGTTCTGTGCCATGCTGCTGCCCACAACAGTGCCCTGAGAACAGTGGCTTGTTCAACAAGAACAGACCATCAGCAGATGTAGGGCTGACTGTATCTTGGTGGCCTCCACAAAGGAAGGAGCTCTGTAAATAACTTCATTAAGTCAAATTCAACATGGATCAGAAGGCAGAAAAGTAGAAGGAAGATGCTACTTAACAACATGGATCCCTGCTGGGAGGATGTGGTGGAGATTCAGCTGCAGTGTTTGTCATCCTGATTTTGTGGGATCGATATTTAATAGCTTGTTGGAAATGACTTTGGAAAGCAGATTTTTTTTTTCCAGGAAAGAGACTGACCAATTAGGATCCTGCTAGGTTGGATCTGGACCTCTCTTGCCTTGGGGGCAAAATGGTTGAGTGGAGAGACCCTATATTTGGGAATCACGTAGGGCCTCCATTTGAATTCCAGATCTGATGATGTTGGCCAGTCAGAACTCCGATTTTCTCACTTCTAAAATGGAGATGTATTAAAAGGACACACAGTGTGTGTTCTACCACATTGGCACCTTCTACCCAGTTTGTACACAACCCCAAGTCCTCCCGTCTTCCTTGGGCAGTAGGAGGAACTGTGTTGGATTCCACCCTTAGTGTTTTTCCCCACCTACTCATCATGGTGCTCTGAGAAGCTTTCATAGATTTCCTGTAGCAAACAAAAGAACACAGCTGTTTATCAGGCACTTGGACTGAGTTCTTGGATGCACTGCCAAGTGAGAGTTGGGAAGACAAGAGCAGAGGAGAAGAGAAAAAGGCAACTACTTTGTGTTTGTAAAACAGAATGAATTTGATCTGAGAGTCAGCTGGGACAGTGGTTACAGAACATCTGAATTTGAATTTCACGTTCTCTGCTGTCCTTTGATTGTCTTCCCCCTCAACCATGCATGAAGGCAAAGGAAGTGCTGCTACAGTGAGCACATCAGCTCAAAACTGAGAACAGGGAATGTCCGTTAGACCTGGGATCTGCAAGGGAATGTCAGCACCAAGAGAGGCAGACTGTGGAGTCCCTGGCCGGGCAGAGCAAGTTTAGCTGCCATGGGTTCTTGGGAGCTTCTAGGGTGGGAGTCTAGGCCATTCAAAGCCAGCTTCACGAGACTGAGTCCTCAGTCACCTGAATGTTTTGAGTGAAGTCCTTTCTCCTCTGTGGAAGGCAGAGAAGTACCTGACAACAGGTGAGAATCTGATGACAACTGATAATCCAATTTCTTTCCTCAAGAATTCTAGGGTATACTGGAAAGGTTATCAGGGGGCCTGCATTCATCAGCTCTGTAACTTGAGCTAAATGACTCGAGTTCGCTGAGCCTCAGAGAGGTTGCTGTGAATCAGTAGTCAACAGACATTTTTTGTTAAGGACCAGATAGGAAACCCAGGCTTTTGAACCATGCCATCTTGTTTGCTACTATTCACCTCAGCTGTTGTAGCTAGAGAACAGCCATAGTCAACACGTAAAGGACTGGGTGTGGTTGTATCCCAGTAAAATTGTATTGATTAAAGCAGGCATGGGCCGGATTTATCTTCCAGCCATAGTTTGCCAACGGAGATGACTCTAAGATAGTTTTTTTCTGTCCCCTAATTTATGCTGTCAAGTCCATGAGAGCCAAAATATATCCTTGAATATATCCCACTGAATTTAGAGATCATCAGTAGAACAGATTTGATACATTAAACACTAAAGACAGAAGACCAGAAGAGCTGTGGGATGACATCAAGAACATCATACAGGAAGAAAGCAAAATGTCATTAAGAAGACAAGAAAGAAGGAAAAGGTCAAAATGGATGTCAGAAGAGACACTGAAACTTGCTCTTCAGAGTAGAAATGCTAAAACAAATGGAAGAAATGAGGAGATCCAAGAGCTGAACAGAAATTTCAAAGGTCAGCTCAAGAAGATAAAGCCAAATATTACAACAAAATGTGCAAAGATCTGGAATCAGAAAACCAAAAAGGAAGAACACGCTCAGCATTTCTCAAGCTGGGGAATTGAAGAAAAAAATTCAAGCCTTGGCTTTCGTTATTGAAAGATTCTCTGGGCAAATTATTGAATGATGCAGAAAGCATCAGGAGAAGATGGAAGGAATACAGAGTCACTGTACCAAAAGGAAATGGTTCATGTTCAACTGTTTCAAGAGGTAGCATATGATCAAGAAACAATGATACTGAAAGAGGAAGTCCAAAACGCATTGAAGGAATTGACAAAGAACAAGGCACCAGGAATTGATGGAATAAAAATTGAAATCTTTCAAGAAAGTGAGGAGGC
Source organism: Chrysochloris asiatica (assembly GCF_000296735.1). NCBI lineage: Eukaryota > Metazoa > Chordata > Mammalia > Afrosoricida > Chrysochloridae > Chrysochloris > Chrysochloris asiatica. The sequence goes on from NW_006408582.1 coordinate 16,490,919, forward strand.
ACAGAAGGCATTCACTCATCTCTGCCAAGAAATTTGGAAGACAACTATCTGGCCGACTGATTAGAAGAGATCCATATTTGTGCTCATTCCAAAGAAAGGTGACCCAATGGAATGCGGACAATCTCTTTGATATCCCATGTGAGTGAAGTTTTGCTAAAGGCAATACAGAAAAATGGCTGCAAGCATACGTTGACAGAGAACTTCCAGAGGTTCAAGCCGGATTCAGAAGAGGCCATGGAACGAGGGATATCATTGCTTATGTCCAATGGATCTTAGCTGAAAGCAGAGAATATCAGAAAGATGATTACCTGTGCTTTATTGACTATGCAAAGGCTTTCAATTGTGTAGATCATGACAAGCTATGGACAACATTGCAAAGTATGAGTACTCTGGAACCCTTAATTGTGCTCATGAAGAATCTGTACATGGACCAAGAGGCAATTGTTCGAACAGAACATGGGAACACTGAATGGTTTAAAATTAAGAAAGATGTACGACAAGGTTGTATTATTTCACCATATTTATTCAACCTGTATGCTCAGCAAATAATCCGAGAAGCTGGGTTCTATGAAGAAAAACATGGCATCAAGATTGGAAGAAGACTTGTTAACAACCTGCGATATGCAGATGATATGACCTTGTTTGCTGAAAGTGAAGAGAACTTTAAAAATTTACTGATGAAGATCAAAGAGCACAGCCTTCGGTATAGATTACATCTCAATGTAAAGAAAACAAAAATCTTCATCACTGGACCAATAAACAACATTCTTATCAACGGAGAAAAGATTGAAGTTGTCAATGACTTCATTCTTCTTGGATCAACTATCAACACTCACATAAGCAGCAGTCAAGAAATCAAACGGTGTATTGCATTAGGCAAATCTGCTGCACAAGACCTTTTAAAGTGTTGAAGAGCAAAGATATCAGCTTGAGGACTAAGGTGCACCTGAGCTACGCCATGGTATTTTCGATAACTCATATGCATGCGAAAGCTGGACATTGAATAAGGAAGACCGGAGAAGAACTGATGCCTTTAAGTTATGATGTTGGAGGAGAATATTGAAAGTGCCATGGGCTGCTAAAAGAACCAATAGATCTGCTTTGGAAGAAGTGAAGCCAGAGTGCTCCTTGGAGGCCAAGATGGCCAAACTTCGTCTCTCATACTTCGGCCATAGTGTCAGGAGGCACCATTTGTTGCAGAAGGATATCATGTTTGGTAAGGTGGAGGGTCAGAGAAAAAGAGGAAGACCCCCAACGAGATGGATTGGCCAAGTGGCAGCATCAACGGGCTCAAGCATGGCAACAGTAGTGAGGTTGGCCCAGGATCGGGCAGTGTTTCATTCTGTTGTGCATAAGGTCATTATGAGGCGGTACTGATTTGGTGGCACCAAACAACAACAGCAATTTATGCTGTAGGATAATGCACTGGACCTCAAGGTCGGTTTGAATCACAAGGTCGGCATCTCAAACTCACCAGCCACTCCTTGGAATCCCTATACAGTGTCAGAACCAACTCTATGGCACTTAGCAACAACAACTGTTTAATTCCAGGACGTTTGTCTACAGAACTTTGACAGTAGAGAATGACCAACAGGCAATGGGGTTGAAGTCTTCCTTGGGTGCCACGTACAACTGTGAATTTATGCTCTACACAGGACATGGGATTAAGACGATCACATGGAACTGAAACCGTCCTTCAGTTGGAGGAAAGCGTGATGGCAAAGATAGTCCATGGTGGAAAGAATGGTTACTGTAATTTCCCAGTGTTGTCATAACAGAAATACCACACGGGGATGACTTCAAGGAGCAGAAGTGTATTTTCTCACAGTCCCTGAGGTCACAAGTCTAAGTTCAGGGCACCAGCTCTAAGGAAAGGGTCTTCCTGTACTGATTCTGAGGGAAGACCTTTGTTTCTTCTGGGAGCCCCAATTTCTTGGCGGTCTATATTTGGCATCTATCTTTTTCCATCCGTGTGTATGCTGCTCCTTGCAACATAGAAGTGATTAGGTTCAGAACACTCCCTACACTGATATGATTTCATCAACATAACAGGAAGTTGCATAATTTAATGATATAATTGCATTATATCTGTAAGGAGCTCTGGTAGCATAGTGGTTATGAATTGGCCTGCTAATCTCACAGTTTGAAACTACCAGCTGTTCCACAGTAGAAAAATGAGGGTTTCTGCTCCCATAAAGATTTACATCCTCGGAAACCCTGTACAGGGTCGCTATGAGTCGGAACCGACTCCACGACACATAACAACAACAGCAAACATTATATCTGTAGGTATAGAGTTTAGGTTCCCAACACATAGTTTTGTGAGCTACAATTCGATTTATAACATGAGTGAATTCACAGGTGACTGACTGGTGGAAAAGAAAGTTGTGAGAAAGCGTCTACATTGGGGCTGGGGTGTGTGAGGACAGGGACCAGTTTGCCTGTGAGCCATACATAGATGTAGACTGGAGCCAGGGAACTGCCACATAGGATTGTGAGGTTGTGCTCTACACGTTAAATCAAACGGGTGAATGGGATTGCAGTCTGAATGAACTCAGCTCCCTAATCCATACCCGTCCTAGGCTTCAGTCGTGAGGAGGGGACTTCTTTTCCTAATTTGCTCACAGGCATCTGTATGTGCTAGCTGAAGACCTGTGGATATGTGGATAAGGGTGTGGGAGGGAAGAAAGATCACACAAGCACAGAGAAGCCTGTGGCATGGTGGTACAATCATGGAGCACGTTCTGCATGACTGCTGGCAAGACACTTAAACTTACTGGACTTCAGTCTCCTGCCTACAGAGCAGCAGGTCAGAGGGGCCACTCTCTAAGTTTCCTTTCAGGAAAAAGATTCTCTGATTCTATGACTACCAGCTATTTCTGCACTCTATGGCCAGGTGCAAAATGACTTGGAAGGAGACAGAATTAATTTCTCTTCCAATCAACATCATCACTCTGCTTGGTTGCTCCAACTTTTCATTGACTGTCTTAGGCCTTGCTGAGGAGTGCCACTGTGGGGCTCACTCAGGTACAGTGGACTGCTGTGTGCTTCACACTCTGCTCTATTTCCTCTCCTGGAAGATCAACACCTAGGGCATAGGGGACACTAACTGTCTTGTCCAGGGCATGTAGGGCAAGGGCCACCCATCCAGGGCACGTGGGACAATGACAACCCTGTCTGGCCTGTCTCCCTGAGAAAGGGCACACTTCAGTGACCTGGATACTATTCAACAGTTATAGGCCTTTTGGTCCCCTACCCTTGGACCACCCTGGCAGGAGGAGACTGAGTCCTGTCAGACATCTCTGCATGAGAGGTTTATACAACCACCATGATTGATGTATTGAAGATCTTGCAATCAGGAGAAGTTTCCAGGCAGCAAATCTTTCTTGAATATTCCTGGATCTGCACAGTGGACTGACTCCCCTCCCCTCCCTACCTCACCAACACAGGAGCTTGACAACTTAAAATAAAGGATGCGATTCTCACCCGATTTCACTTAAAAAATCAGAGTCTAGCCTGGTTGGCCAAACAAATGCTTGTGAGATGACACCTCCTTGCCCACTACATCCTTCACTTTTATCCTCAGTGGAAGATGAAAGGCCTCCATTTAGAGGTTCCAGCAACATGAAATCATTCTTAATTCTCCTTTTGCTAGAAAGATGAGTGAGTATGAGGCCACAAGGCACCCTATCAAATGCCTCACTCTGTTAAATGTATTTATAGCATTTCTCCAGGGTGCATGGTGGTGGTTGAGGGGCTTCTGAAATACCCTCCTGTTCACAACAGAGGAGTCTTAGTCTTACGTACAATTGGAAATGGTCTGGAGATACTGTTGTCCTGAGTGACACAGGTGACCCCTGCTCAAGTCCCTGGAACTTACTCTTCTGCCTTCTACTGCTCAGTCTCAGGGCAGCTTTGGAGAGGAAAGAGAGTTGGGGCAGTCTGAAGAGTGTTTGTGTAATGGTAACTGTTACTGATGGAAAGTTGGAACCCTGTGAGCCTCATTCTTCTTTGAGGATCAATGAGCAGGACTTTTTACACCAACCCCCTCATCTGTCTCTTGAGTCTACAATAGACAAAGGACCCTGCTCAGTAAGCATGCCCAGGGCCATTTCCCAGCCCATTTTGGGGGAGAGCTCAGCTTAGGCCCAGGTCCTGGGCATCTTCACTTGGACTTATAGAGTCCTCTTCACTACACAGGGAAATGGAGTTGAGAGTAGAAGCCTAATAAGTATACATTAGCATATTAGACAACCTCATTCTCTCCATATAGTATGCCCAAGCATTATTACATTTTTTTCCATTATTGGCATCTTCAGATTTCATTGTGTATTTTTCTTCTTGCCTCCTTCCATCAATCTAGGTAGGGCAAAAGTCTTCTGATCTGAACCAACTGGGAGGATAAGGGAGACTCATCTAAGTGGATACAAATCATGAGTTATAGCATTTTGCTTCAACAGAGCAATGCAGTACAATCGCTTTAAAGTAAGCCAAAGCTTCAACTGAAACTTGATAGTGTCAGAACAGTGGGGGAACATGAGAGAAAATGCTGCCTCCTTCTGCAAGCCATGTGATTGATGGAATGATTGATTTTCAGCTGAAAGATGGATTCTCCCAGTGCTACCCCAACACAGCAGGTTCTGCCATGGGGATCCCCTCATGGTCTGACAGTCCTCTGTAGGACCACTGGCTTCGTCCTCTTTGGGCTACTCCTCCAACAATTTCTCCTTTCTTCTTGCCTTCAGTCTTCTCCTCACCTATCTGCTGTTGAGAGACAAGGGCTACTGCATATTTAAGCATGCAAAGGTGGTTTATTGACAGCAGGTGTGGGGCTCTGGTTACGAAGTGTGCGTATAGATAAGGTGACACCTGGTAGCTATGTTCTATTAGAAATTCAGCTTGGCATAGACACAGAATCACAATTATTCTCTTCCAGTAATTTCCTTTTTCATCCTTCCCCTTTAGAACCCCCCCC
>NW_006408582.1:16495993-16531365 GCF_000296735.1 Chrysochloris asiatica
CTGTCATGTCTTCTCTGATATCACCTGCTGGTGCCGGCATTTTATTCAGCATTAGTAGATTTTGGAGCAATAAGGCTTTGCTCGTAAGCCCTCTGCTTTAAATCAGGGTGGCTTTTCCTCTCTGCCTGGATTCCAACTGAGCATCATCCTGGGGATCCATTCACCAAATGTTCCTGTCTCTGAACTAGCCACCCTTGGCTCGCTCTTGCTCATCCTGATCTGTATTCTTCCCACTGTGCGTGTCTAGCTAGCTCCTTCCTTTTTATTTTTTAACTTTTAAAAATTGTGATTGGAGTAAAAGTTTACAGAGCAGATTGGTTTCCCTTTCAACAATACATACACTTTTAATTTCATGACACTGATTTGCAAGTTCCACAATATAACAGCTCTCTTCCCACTCCTCCCTGTATTTCTTGTTTCCATTTGTTCTTCTTTCCTGCCGTCCGAACTTTATCCCTCAGCAAATGCCGCCCTTTAGACTGTGTATGGCTGATTGACTAAGGAATGTGTTCCTCCCTGGTGTTCCTGTTCACCGAGTAGGCCTGTCTGCAGACTGAATGTTGAACCATAGGGATAAGTTCAGCTCCAGGCTTGATTAAGGATGTTGGAAGAGAACCCTATGGGGGAAAAGTTTTGGTTGCTGATGGAGACTTGGACATCTGCTTCAGTAAGTTCAGTTGAGTTCCTCTGCAGGAAGTTGTCTTATAATCAAGCTGGCAGTCATCTGGATTTCTCCATTCTGTTCCTCCAAATAAGTGCTTGTTCTGCGTTACCCAGCCTCAGCCTCTTAGTTACAAAAAATGACGTACCAGCTCAAAAATACCAAACGTCTACAAGTCTCCTTCTGAATTTGCACCAAGAGCGTGTGCTTGCTGTGTGCCAGTTGTCTTGGTAAATAGCTGGGAAATTAACCTGAAACATTGTACCCAATGCTCCATCTGAGCTTAGAAGGGTTAAAGAAGAACAGCGATTTGAGACTGAGAAGAAGGGGAATGAGGTTGGTTTTATTTACTAAAAGGGAGATAATGATAATAAAAAATGAGGGAAAATCAAGCCTTGCTTGTTCAGGTATGTGATTGAGAAAGGCCATCAGCAGAGGGACGAAGAGCTTGTTAGAAATCACCAGGCCATTATAGCTGAGATCAACAGCTGCCTCTCGAAGTGGGAAGGAAATAGATACAATCTCAGGAGGATGATAAAATTGAAAGATTCCAATGTGCCTGGGTGAACAAACATAACTTCATAAAAATCTACTTGGGTGAGCCTCCTTTATAATAATTATCTTCCCTCCGACATCTGTGATGAAGAGTAGGGGGCACTGGCCAGGGGTTGGAGGTCAGGGGTCAGAGAAAACAGATAAGCTGAGGGAAATTTCAGGCTCCGTGGCTTTTTGTCGGGGCAACAGAGCCTACTGACTTTTTAGGGCAAGGAGATAGGGAGATAACAGGGATGGCAAGCCCTGTAGCTTAAGTTTGATAAACTGCCAAACAATCTATGCTTACAAAATCATTAGTGTGTGAGATGGAGTCTACAACACAGTCTCATGGAGCTGAACACGCCAGCAGAACTGGGTCTCATGACTGAATGGTCCTTATGTATTTCCTGTTTGCCACCCTCCCATTCTGCAATGGTGGGGTATGCATTTTTATTAGTGGATACACACACACACACACACACACACACACACACACACACACACACACAAACAGCCAGGCCGCTCTTTCTCACTGGCACAACATCAAGGGTGAATGGAATTGTTTACTCTTAAAATTCTCTGAATCAAACCTTGAGTTTCTTTGTGGGAATCTCGTTGACCAACAAATCAAAAGGAAGAGGGATTCAAAGTCACCGGATCATACAGTGATGCCCCTTTGGCCTGACCCTATAGTGTTCTAGCTGCTCTGAAAATGACCACAGGAGTCATGAATGATCCCAGTAGAGGGTCTGGGGGAAGTTCACTGCCTCAGATCCCATTGAGGTGAACTCCTTACCGTTTCCCTCAGAGTCCTCCATGATGATCTTTTAGGGATAATTTGCAATTTATAGCAGCTTTTTCTTAACCCCTCATTTGGGCTTTTAAAAATGTCATTAACTCTGTGTATGAGCTCAGAAAGAAATCCCAGGAAAAGTAGCCAGAAAAGGAAAACCATCCTAGAGGGGGCTGGAGGAAGAATTTGTCCTCTCACTTTCGTTCTCACCTTTGTGGACTCCTTCCTAGAATCTAACTTCCCTCCACATGCTGGACATTACCTTATCATAAAAGATGGATGAACTTTCAGACACTGAATCCCTTTAAACAAGGTCAGGGCTGTAGTCATCCTTTGGAGGAGTCTGTGCATACCAGTCAGGGCTGTATTGAAGGGGTGTAGCCCTGGGGGCAGACAAAGACACTGAGGAGTGCTAATGAGCTCTTTGCCACTTGAGAAGTAATTGTTTCTTGGACATTGATGGTTCTCCTAGGGTGAACAGTGCCTTATACTAGGCCCTTGGAAAAAAGAGGAGGGGAGAAAATCGTCTTGGGAGCCAGGAAAGCAAGTTCTGGTAACAGCAAATCTGTCCCCTAAGTTTCTTCTCTCAAATGAGTGGTTTGCAGCAGGTGGTGGGACAGTCAGCTCAGGCAGTAAAGAAAGGGTGGAAATGTGTGGGTGCTATGAAAGACCAACTCAAGAAGATGGGCGTTCTCAATGTGGATCAGCTCAATTTCAGGCCCTTGGATAAGTTTAGTTCTGTGACCTTGGGAAACCACTTAACTTCTCTAGTCTCAATTTGTCACTATAAAAATGGGGTTAGGTATAATTTACTTTAAAGAGTTATGGTTATGAAATGAACTAGTATGCATAAGGAGTCCTGGTGTGGAGCTGTTGGGTAAGCACTGGACTGCTAATCACAAGGTTGGTGGTTCAAACCCATCAGCCACTCCTTGGAAGCCCCATCTACAGGGTTACTATGTATGAGTCAGAATCAATTTGACCACACTTAATAAGTATGGACAAGGAGCTCTGGTAGTGTAGTGATTACCAGTCGGGCTGCCAACCTCAAGGTCAGCAGTTTGAAACTACCAGCGGTTCCACAGGAAAAAGATGAGGTATTCTGCTCCTGTAAAGATATGCAGTCTCAGAAACTCTGTGCAGGGTCGCTATGAGTCGGAAGTGACTCCACGGCACTTAACAACAACAAGAAGTATGGACAGAATGCCTTGTCTTGGTGTATAATGGTGGTGGTTCTTAAAAAATGAAAGTACCTTTTTAATTTTATTTCCTTTTTCCTAAATCACAGGCTCAATGCCCACTGTCATTCAATTGTTGAACCAAATTCGAACACTGGAAAGCTTGTAGAGGGACAGCATTAGTTTGATTCTTTATAGAAATGTGTTCATTGGAGGACATTCTAGTATTTTACTCTTGGCTCTACTGGGGCCTTGCTGTCAGTCAGAGTCCTTGATTAAGGTCTTTACGTTGTCTGCAAACTCACTTTGGAAGACATTGTCCATTATTGGCAATGCCCCTTAAATAAAGATAGATGCTTAGGTTTTAGTGCCGGGAATATAGTCTTCCTTGTTGTTAGCCTACTATGAAATAGATTGTATTTTCCCTTTTTGTTTTGGTGACTAGAATACTCAATTAAGTTTTATACTCAGGAGCTACAATGCCTGAAATATTCGTTCCACCTAACCTCCTTTTACACATGCCTCAAGGAAATCTTCTTGACTCTGACTGCTGAAGTCTGAGTAAGGTTCCATCTCACTGCTCTCCGATCCCCCATGTTTTTCTCCATTAGGACACTAACAGGCTGATTATCTCATTCCATCTCTCTCAAAACACACACACACACACACACACACACACACCCCATTAAGTTCCTTGAGGGCAGTGTAGATCTTTTGGCCCAGTACACGCAGCACAGAATACTAAATAACTAGAGCTCATGACATATTTGGGGTTCCTGGGTGATAAATACACACACACAGCTTCTAACTAAAAGGTTGGAGGTTTGAATCTACCTGGAGGTACTTCAGAAGAATGGCTTGGTGATCTACTTTGAAAAACCATATGAAGTGCAGCTTTACTCTGATTACACATTGGGTATTGAAACGCACCTCAACAGCAACTCGTATGATATGCTCCATAAATGCTTATTCAACGAACAGATGCACAAATGAACAGATGCACAAATGAGCAAATGGTCAAATAAGGCATTTTGGATTCCATTTCAGGCATATCGATATATTTTTTCTTTGTACTCTATGGGTTTTGTTTTTATACAACTTGATATTTTGTTATTGTGCTTGTTTTTATTATAAGTGTACCTTTAAACTTTTTTGGAATTATGTGGGATACTAACAAAGTACCTATTTCTTAGTATGGACCAGAGTGTGGACTCTGTGGTTTGCAGGAAGTGCATTTCCATCTTGGCGCTGTCACTTAACAGCTTTGTGAACTTGCACAAGCTACTTCACCTCCCTGGTCATTACTTACCTTGATTATGAAGCGGAGGTCATGATCTTGCCCTCAAGGTTAGATGAGAGCTTGTAAGTAAAGTATGTAACCGAGTACCTGTACTTGGCCCATAGGAAGAGCTCAGTAAATGCTGCCTATTTTATGGGGAGACAAACAAAGTCCTTGGTCAGTGATAGGAAGTGGCTCACATGTCCTACCATCTAACAAAAATGTAAAGTCTTTGAGGCCGGACTCCTTGCCTGACCCTCATCTTATATAATTTTGACTGCCTAGTACATCGCTGTTGTTGTTAAGTGCCATCGAGTTGGTTCTTACCTATAGCGACCCTGTATAGGGTTTCCGAGGAGCGACTGGCGAGCTTGAATCGCCGACCTTGCAGTTCATATGGCTTTGCAGTCTGTCACATTAACCCACAGCGCCACACCAGGACTCCGCCTAGTACATTGTTGTTGTTGTTAAGTGCCGTCAAGTCGATGCTGACCCATAGAGACCCTGTATAGGGTTTCCGAGGAGCAGCTGGGAGCTTGAACCGCTGACCTTGCAGTTCAAACGCCTTGCAGTCTGGCTCATTAACTCACAGCACCACACCAGGCCTAGCTCATTAGCTCTGGATAAATGTCTGAAATTCACTGGAGAGAATGTCCCCACAACTGTCAGTCTGGTTCCTACCTAGCCTTGCTGTACAGAGATCAGGGAGACGTGTTTGAGATTGGTGGTTTGACTCCCCATTTCACAGTTGGAGATGTTAGGGTAACTCTTTCCTTGAACGAGAAATTGAGGCGGGTACAGCAAGGGTCCCAGGCCATATTGCTGGGCTGTGGCTAAGTCAGGCCTGGAACCTGGGCTGCAGACATCAGGCAAGTCTTCCTCCCCTCTTTTGTGCTGCTCTGACTGGCTTTCAGCAGAGATGCTCAGCAGGGACCGCCTGTGGGCCTGGCTCGGAACACCAGCCCTCCCAGGCATGAGGTGTCAGAGGGTTCCCTGGAACAGCAAGAATGAAGACAGCTACAGAGCCAGAGCAGCCCCAGGCTTCAGTAATGCCCCATGGTCCAGGCATAGAGTTGGATGCTTTCAAAGTGCTATTTCATTCATTATCTCATTTCAGCCTCACAGGGACTACGTGAGTGGGATGGGCAGCTATTTCATCTGGTTTCTGTGTGAGGACCAGAGAGGTTAATATGTAGGTTGCAGATTCCTTCGCCAGTTCACGGCAGATGTGGGATCAGACCTGTAAGCTGGCCCCCCTCAGTTCCAGGCTCTTGGTTAGTGAGAGTGCTGAAGGGAACTACTGTTTTGAAGAAGGGCAGAGTGATCCCACCTTTGCAGGCTGCAGAAGCTGTGAGGACCTGGCCTTTTCATGAGGCCACTTTTGACCATGGTTTACGGGATGTGATGGCATCAAGGAAGACAGGGGACTGACTTTGAGGGCTTTGATTTATCTCCAGGGCTGGGTTCAGAGTCAAAAGTTCCTATATACAGTGCTGCCAAAGACATGTATCAACGCCGTGGTGGGCTGGGGTGGGGATGGGGGGACAGCGTGCAGAGCAGAACTCTGAAGTTTCCTTCTGAAACTGTTTCATATGTACAAACAGCCATTCTGAGAAGGCACCCAGACATATGCACATTTAGCAACTTTTCAAATGCGAATCGCAGTATAAAATTCAGTCCACATTTTCAGGCCTTTAAAGCATAGCCTATTTATTCAGCATCTCTTTATGAACCCCTCACCAATTTGTAATCTATGAGGTAACTCACACTACATTGCTAAAAGCTGGGTGTTAACCCTTAGTTAGAAGAAAGCCATCTCTCCCTGGATAGAAAGTCTCAACTCTCTGGAGCCAGAAGACAAAGGAGGCCTGGGAGATGCTACCAACAGGTGGACATATGGTAGGGAAAACGTCCTGTCTGCCAGCCTCCCCTCTGACCTAATGACCTTCTTCTCCTGGTCTTCTGGAAAGTTCTTACTGGTCAGGAACCTGAGATGCAGGGAAACGTATTTATTCATTTAATAACATCTAGCGTAGTGGTTATGAATTGGGCTGCTAACCTCAAGGTGAGCAGTTCGAAACTACCAGCCGTTCCACAGGAAAAAGATGAGGCTTTCTGCTCCAGTAAAGATTTATAGCCTCAGAAACCCTGTACAGGGTCACTGTGAGTTGGAACCGACTCCACGGTACTTAACAACAACAACAAACCCAGAGTCTATTAGGCTATAAACAATTAATGTGCTTGATGCTTCACCAAAAGATTAGCTTCAAGCCCACCCGAAAGTCCCTCCAAAGAAAGGCCAGGTAATCTGCTTCTGAAAAATCAGTCATTGAAAACCCGATGGAACACAATTCTACTCTGATACACATAGGTCATCATGAGTCAGAATCAATTTGACAGCAACAGATTAACTAGTACTATGTGCTGGCCCCTGCGGATACCAAGGAGAGTCTCTAATGAGGCCCGATCAACAGCCTGAGTTTTCTCAACAGTGTGTGAGTGATGGTTGTTCATAAACATTTACACTTGAACCTCCTCCTTACACTCTTCCCCAGGAGTGAGGAACGATTTGGCAGCCACCCTGGAAAGAGTCCTAAGCCTTGGTCTATCCTCTTCTCTTGAGATCCTCAGGATGTTTTCTCAAGATTTTAAATGAAGTCCTTCCTCCACATTTGGGTTAATGCAAACAACCTCTGTGCTGTCTCCTGTTTGACAATGACTCAGGCCTTAAGGGGTGTTTCTTCAACTCCACTCTGGGAGCTAGCATTTATGCTAATTATTTGTCAGCTCACTTACATAATCAGGATTTTGTCAGCTGTTTTTCAGTGGGAGTTTATGTGAAGTTGGGGTTACTGTTCATTAAGCATTTCTGATGAATGCCCCCAGAAAGCCCATTGTACTAGAATTGTGATTTCTGCCCTACTGGGCTCTGTGGGCCACTGGGGTTCTACTACCAGGGACTAGGAATCTTCCCGAGCACACACTCAGGCATTCTCTATTACTGAGGCAGCTGCTCCTGAAGACAGCATATCCAGGAAGCTCTTTAGTCCATCTGCAGAGGCGGGACTTGGCAACAAGCTTTGGCCACAACTGGAGGAGGAACAATTATTGGGAAGGGGCAGAATGCCATAGAAAGGGCTCTCTCCTTATAGAAAATTCCCACCCCAGCCTGAGCCAGCTGGGACCCTTTGGTTAAAATGCAAACATTTCCTGAAAAGCTCAAGCTTTAAAGTCCATTAACTAAAATCTCATTAATGACAATGATAATAGCTTACATTAATTGAGGGCTTCCTAGGCACCAAATATTGGACCAGGCATTTTACATGTGTTGCCTTATTGATTCCTCATTCCTCCTAACAATACTATGAGGAGGCATTAGTATTCTGTTTTACAAGTGTGGAAATTGAGGTTAAGAGAGATTTGATAACTTGCCCAAGGTCACTTAGTTGTGGTAAGAGGCGTTAGTGGTGGTGGAGGAGGGAGGCAGGAATTTCAATCTAGACTTTCCTGTTTATTGCTTTATTTGTGAGTTCTGTTGTTTTCTTTTTTTGAAACATTTTATTGTGAATTGACTGAATGTTTACAGAGCACATTATCCATTTTATACTCAACAACTCATACTTTGTTTCATCTCTAGTGATTGCAATCCCCTCCATGTAATAACAGTTATTCCATTCCATCCCTGTGATTCTTATTTCCATTCCAGCCTCCTTCCCAACCCTTCCGAACTTTGTCCTGAGGTAAATGTTGCTCTTTTGATCTTGAATGACTGACCACTCTATGGTGAGCATACCTCACTAATGTACTTGTCCCGGCCATATACCTGTCTACCGCTTGGCTACAAAGGGGTCTATGAGAATCAATGCCATTCCAGACCTGAGAGTGGCTGAGGGCAATTGTCTCAGGTTTCTCCAGTCTCTTTCTGACCAGTAAACCCAGTCTGTTTCTTATAATTTTGAGTTTTATTCCATATGTTCTCCAACTCTATCCAGGACCTTCCAATATGATTCCTTTCAGCACAACTGGTAGTGGTACCAATCTAGTTCTTCTGGGCACCATCTAGTTCTTCTGATCTCAGAGTTTTAGAGACTGATGTTAGTGAGTTCATTTTTATAAACACATTTTACATGTTTTCTATGTGCCCAGCAATTACATGCAAATGAAGTATTTAACCTGGAGAAGCTGAGTGTCTAATGGGAAAAGTCTTCTTGCATATACATGATGTGACAGCGTAGTGGAATGCTGGCTCTAACAGGGTACACACAGCACAGCACTGAGGGTGCTCTAGGAGGCTGACTAAGTAAAACTCTCAGGGTGGCTTGCTGCTGGTGGTGGGGTACTTGAGTTGAGCTGAAAGAATGGGCCAGAGGTGCCAGTCTGAGAAAGGGAAAGGGACATCCCAGTAGTGGGAACAGCATCTGCAAATGCACAGACAAGTGAGACAGAGACTGCTGCCTCTGGAAACCTCAACTTGTTTGGTTTCACTAGAATCAGATGGATTCTAAAGACAACATGGGCCCACAGGCCTGGGATGGGAGAGGGGCTTAGATAGATAAAGAGAAACACAGTGGAGCTCATCATTTTCCTGAGAACCATCTCTGGATCTAAAAATGCCTCTCTCTATAACCTTTAAAAAGGAACCCTGTGGTTCTGTGGGATAAGCACTGGACTGCTAACCACAAGACCAGCCGTTTGAAACCTCCAACCACACCTTTGGGAGAAAGATGAGGTTTTCTGTTCCTGCAAAGATTTACAGCCTAGGAAATCCTGTAAAGGATTGTTATGAATCTCAACCGACATGATGGTGATGGGGGTCTAGCCTTTAAACTTGAAATTCATTCTATATTGTCCCTTTGGAATCAGGGTCAGTGTTCCATTTCTTGCACTTAGCTATTACAAACTGCTGAATTCTGCCACAAGTGCTGGGGTGTCTGACAATCTAGACCTCATATAAACCCAGGGACGTTGGTGGCTCAGTGGTCAAATTCTCACCTTCCGTGGAGGAGTCCTGGGTTGTGTACCTCATGTGCAGTGACCATGCATATTGCCATGATGCTGAACACGGGGCCCTGGTGGCATACTGGGTTAAGTGTTGGGCTGCTAATGACAAGGTTGATGGTTCAAACCCACCAGCTACTCCATGGAAGAAAGTTGAGAGTGTCTGTTCCCATAAAGATTTACAGCTCTGAAATCCTATGGAACAAGTCTTCTCTGTACTCTGTACAGTTGCTATGAATCGGGATTGACTCAATGGCAGCAGGTTATTATGCTGCGCAGGTTTCAATAGAATTTCCAGACGAAGACAGACTAGGAAGAAAGACATGGCAATATATTTCCAAATATCAGTCAGTGAATATCCTATGAATCACAACAGTACTATCTGCAACTGGTCATAAGAATGATGCGGGACCAGCATCGTTTTATTTTGTGTGCCGTGAGTCAGGGGCTGACTGGAGAGTAGATAACAACAATAACCGCTCCCTCTCTAGTCTTAGCACATAGAAAGTGCTCCCTAAACATATTTGCAACTTGTTTTCTTCTGTCCGCCAAAGTCCCCTCAACCCCTTCAGTGACATGGAACAATCCTACTCTTAAACTGAATCTGGATTTTGAGGAGACTGAATTAGATCACATATTCAGTGTATACTCCTAAACTTTCTCAGTGTTCCTCATGTCTTCTCAAAAAGTCTCCAATAACAAGAATGAGCTAGAAACAACTGGGTAAGTGTTGGCGACAAGTACTAATAAGGCAGGAGTGGTGGTGATGGTGGGGATAGTGAACTGTGACTTAGCAGTGTCCATGCAGCCCCCACAATACAACTGCCCCAGTGTCCAAAACCCCTGCAGCTACAATGCATTTTCTCTTCTCTCTCGTCACCCTCTCTTTCTCCAGGTTCTTGGATGGGAAGACTCTGTTATAAAGATGTCAGTATGTTCTATATAAATTATACAATTAACACCACCCCAATAGATATATTTTAAGGTACATATAGAAAAATAAATAAGCAAAATTCACCAGAGTTATCTGAAAAAAGAAGAGCAACGATTGGAGATGGGCCCTACCAGATAATGTAAACACACTACACAGCCTCAGTAATTTAAATAGTGTGGCCTTGGCACGGATAGATACACCAATGAAACAGAATAGTAAAACAATTGGAGACCCAAATATATGTATATATATGAAATTGGTAACTGATACAGATGGTATCTCAAATCATTATGATAAAGATGGGATTTTAAATAGAGGATAATAGGACAACAGAGTAGACATCATTGGAAAAGATAAATTTGGCTCCAAACTTAATATCTTACATTGGGAAAGTCTCCAAATGGAACACAGATTGAAGTGAAAAGCAAAACAAGCCAAAAATCCCAAACATAAGAATTCTATAAAAAGCACAGGGATCAACTTGGAATAAGGTTGGAATAAGGATGACCTTTTGAACTATGACTCAAAATCTACAGGCCTATAAAAGAAAATATGAATTAGTTTGGCTATTCAAAAATCTAAATAATTCTGTATGTAAAAAAAAAAAAATGCTACAAACAAGTCAAAAGGCAAATGATGAACTTTTTGATTTGTACCTCAAATCACAAAGAGCTAATCTCTCTAACATAAAAAAAGAATTAGAAATTGAGAAGAATAAAAATTACAACCCAATAGAAAAATGGGCAAGGACCATGAATGTTGAGTTCACAAAAATAGAAATGCAAATGTTCTTCACTATTTGAATAGCTTCTCAGTCAACTCACTATAAAAAAATACAGATTAAAACGATTCTAACAGGTACCATTTTTCACTTCTCAACTTTGGAAAAAATCCAAAATCTTGACAAAACACAGTGTTGGCAAAGTTGTAGGGAAACAGGCACCTTCTACCATTGCTGGCCTCATGTGGCTCAAGCAGGATCAGCACTGGACTGCTTACAGAAGGGTTAGCTGCTCCTCAGAAATTCTTTACAGAGTCATTATGAGTTATAACCTACTTGAGGGCACTCAACAGTATCAACCATTGCTGGCAGGAGTGTAAAATGGAACGCCTTTATGAACGGGGCTTTGTCATTATCCACCAACATCACAAATGTATTTTTCCTTTGATCCAGTGATTCTTGCTTCTGGAATCTATTTTGCAATACACCTGCACAAGTATGAAATTAACTATGTACAGAGTCATTCATTATGGCACTGCTTATAACAGCAAAAGACTGGAAACAATCCGATGTCTGTCAACAGGGGGCTGGAAACATAAATGATGGTACGTCTACCTAGTGGAAAACTAGGTAGTGGTAGGACAGAAAGGGGAAAAATCTCCATGTATGGATATATAGAGATCTCCAGCCTACTTTGTTAAGCTGAAAAAAAAGCAAAGGTACAGAACATGTAAGTAGTATCAGAGGTTTTGTGAAAGGAAAAGAAATTAGAATATCTGTTCATTTATGCTTATATTGTTGTTGTTGTTGTTGTTAAGTGCCGTTGAGTCGGTTCCGACCCATAGCGACCCTGTACAGGGTTAGCATTAGGAAATATTGGGATGATAAACAAGAATTGGATGAATATGAGTGATCTGTGATGAAGGGGATGAGGAAGGTATAAGGGCAGGCAAAGCTTCTCTGGCATATCTTTTTATTTAGTTTGGACTTTTGATGAATATAAATGCAACACATAACTTGTCCTAGAAGACTTAAGCTGGTATAATTGTAAGAATCACCCAATTATTTGTTAGAATAAATCCAGATTTCCTGGGCCCTGAGTGGCAAAGTCTGATTCAATCATCTGAGGTGAGATTTGTTGTTGCTGTTAAGTGCCGTCGAGTCGATTCCGACCCATAGTGACCTTGTATAGGGTTCCTGAGGAGCAGCTGGTGATCTTGAACTTTCCCACATGTCCCAGGCTCTCCTTTGAGCAGGAAAGTTTGGAATCTACTCTTCAGAGCTCTAGGGCAACAAGGAGCATATCAGAAGAGATGGTCTCCACAAAATGTTATGTTCTCAAATTTGAAAACTCACATCCAAATCTGATGGACATAAAATATTTACTCCTCCCTGAAGATTCTATTATGCTTCTCCAAGGGGCTTGCCTTCCGTACTGCATAGCATCATTACACTGTTTTATGCCTGTCTCCACCAACCAAATATAATTTGTAGTATTTTATTTTCCATAACTGTAATATTAAAGTGGCATAAATTTCTTTTAGATTTTGAAGTGTGTTGTTGTTAAGTGCCATCAAGTTGTTTCTGACTTGTAGCTACCTAGTCTAGAGCTTCCAAGACTGTAAACCTACCTCATCTTTATCCCATAATATAGAATTAAAGTATAGAATTATAATATTGAATATACTTTTTTTTCCAAACTACCAGTCTCCCCCAGGGAGTTCATAGTTCTAAGGGATATTTATTCCTTTCCCAGAGAGATTATCCCCTAACCCCTAATTCTTGGTGAAGATAAACTAATGAAGATGCTTAAAAGATATTATATACCTCTGTTCCTGCCTCCCCTTTCAGGAAGCACTCCCTCCATATTTGTAGAACATATTTAGAGGGAAACTTTAGCTGTGAGGTATGTGTCTGAGTTATTTGACAGCCCAGTGTGGCAGTGACCCCAGAGTGTGTGGGGATTTCTAGGTCCCAAGCTAACTCCCTTTTCTTTCATTTCTGGAGATCACCCTATGGGTGGGTGGCCGTCCCTGCATTCTCACCTCTTTGCTGACTCTGGATCTAAGTACACAGCTGCTGATCTCCATTGGGGAACAGCAGGGACTAATTCAAATAGTGACCATAGGAGAGGAAAAGAGCCTGGGAAAATGGTCTCGGGCCATAGGCAATAGTTTGGAGTATCTCTCTGAGACTGCTCTTTAGAAGTCAGTGAGATGTTTGTAGGTAACTGAGACCAAGATTCAGTTCCTTAAATCACTTGACTGTCCAGGTTTGCTGATGGGAAGACCCCAAGGTAGGCTCTGGATGTAGAGCTTTTCAACCAAGACTCTGTCTGGGCCCATAGTCAAAGGGGCAAGATTGAGTTGAGAGCTTTATTTTGAGCCCATGGAGGTCAGCAGCTTAAGCCTAGGGTAGGGCAGGTACTCTGCAGCCCTGGATCTACCCTGACCCCCTGGCCTCTATTTTTCACAAGCACGTATTAACTAGTTAATTTACTCATTCATTCATGTATTGGTACCAGAGGGGGGAAAGTCTGTTTCCTTCCTACAAGTCTTTGAAGTCCCCAAGGACTAATGAGTGAGACTGTCTTGGAAAAACTTGTTGTTGTTGTTTTTGATATGCTGTCAACAACTGGAAGTTGTGAGCCAGAGGTCCAATTTGCCAAACCAAGGTCTGTGGTAGGTATTGGGTGGGAGGTGTTGGCAAGTGCAGCTTTCATTTCTCTCCAGCACCGCCCTGCCAGGATTCCAGCTGTGACTCTCCAGCCCTGCTTGGCTACCTCTTCTGTTGCCCTGGTTACACATCTCTTGTAGGAGTGAGGAAGAATAAGAACTAGATCTGGACATGCCCCTTCTCTGCGGGCCTCAGTTTTCTCACTAGTAAAATGAGGGGGCTATTCTAGAACATCTCTAGAGGGATTTTCCAGCTGTAACAATGATTCCTGTCCAGCTTTCACTCAGCCTGACCCTGCATTCTCACAAACCTCATGGAGGACAGAAAGCCTCTCTGAAAGGCAGCCCAACTCAGTCCTTTGCCCTAGAGGACAGAGTAAATTTATCTGGACTTTCTACTATGGTGGCGCCAGACAGTTTAATTTACATTGCCAGAGCCCAAGAACGGATGAAAGGGAAAGCGAGGTTAAAAAAGGAAGCTCAGACACTATCCTATCCCCAAGCTGACAGCAAGAATGCAGGAGTCCAAGGCCGCCCCCATCAGCAGCCCGCCAGCCTTAGAATTGGCTTTGTTCTCTCTCTACTGTGGAAGCATAAACAATGTGTCGAACTTTCAGCCCTATCTGGAAACAAACATTTTTCCTTCCTCCATTATTTTCTTTAAGTTTTGCAGGAGTTCAAGCCCCATTTCCTGCCACCCCCACATCTCCCTCTCAGCTGGAAAATGAACATTCTATTTTCCAGTACTCCAGAGCCAAAGCACAAGAAAGGATTGTTTCCCCAGGGATCCCAGTTGACCTGCCCTGGGCACCAGGAGCTCAGAGGGTGGGCCAATCCAGCCTTCCTCGCAGCCCCTCGTCTTCCACCACCCTCCCCACACCCCACCGCCCCCACAGTGGATTGCCTGTGTTCACCCTCAATTTGTGGCCTGCCTTTTCACCCCTTCTCAATCTTCTTTGTATGAGCTCTCTGGAGCAGAGGAGGAAAGTTTGTGGAGTCTTCCCTACAGTGATCCAAGCTGTTAGGTAAATTCTCATACTTACCAGGGCCCAGAGGGCTCTGAGGAAAAACAAGGCATCAGCTTGTGTGAAAGGTATTTGTGCGGAACTGCTGCTCACTGGGGACATATTCTGAGCAGCCAAGGATGTCTTTGGAACTCTACCATTTTTCTCTTGGGGATCTCCTTGCTTTTTGACCCCATCTTTACCTTAGCATGTGCTAACATAGGTTCCTGTTTTCCAGAGTCCTCAATCGTGAAACTCTACTCCTATGTGCCATGTGCTCATGCGTTCATTCAAGAGCTTATTGTCTGTACCTGCCAAGGAACAGGGCAGTGCACAAGCAGCCAGTCCTGCTTTGGACGAACTAACAGTCAAGTGGAGGAAAAATAGTTAAATAGTGAGATGGTGGTGGTGATTATGTGCTGTGGAGTCAGTTCTGAGGCTGTAAATCTTTACAGGAGCAGAAAACCTCATCTTTCTCCCAAGGAATGGCTGATAGTTCTGAACTGCTGACCTTGAGACTAGCAGCCTGATTTGTAACCACTACGCTACCAGAGCTCCTTAAACA
The DNA here is from genome assembly GCF_000296735.1 of Chrysochloris asiatica. Classification (NCBI taxonomy): domain Eukaryota; kingdom Metazoa; phylum Chordata; class Mammalia; order Afrosoricida; family Chrysochloridae; genus Chrysochloris; species Chrysochloris asiatica. The sequence continues at coordinate 16,511,336 of NW_006408582.1, forward strand.
ATGAGAAGGATGGGATAAACGCTGCATGTCTAAACACAGTCCATGGGATTCAGCAAAGCCTTTCTGAAGGAAAAGACATGGACACTCTCTCCTTGCCCGTGGAAACTCCTTGTTCTGGACCGATTCGTGTCTCCTCGCTATAAATGTTTGACTCCTAACCTCTGTCCCTGTGAATGTGACTTAGTTTGGAAGTAGAGCCTTTGAGACTTTAACACGAAGTCCTACTGGAGTAGGATGAGTCCAAATTCTATGTAACTGGTGTCTTTATAAAGGAGGCAAAAACACACAGAGGGAGACAGAGGAAGGACGCCATGTGATACAGCAGCTACAAGTTAAGGAATGTCTGGAGCTACATTAAGAAACTCGCAGAGAGGCATGGAACAGTTTATTTCTCAGATGCCTTGGAAAGAACTAACACAGCTGTATCCTGATTTAGAATTTTAGCTTCCAGAACTGTGAGACAATAGAGTTCTGTTCTTATGAGCCACCCAGTCTGTGGCGTTTTGTTATAGTCAAACTAAACCCAAATCCATTGCTGTCTAGTTAATTCCAACTCATAGTGACTCTACAGGACAGAGTAGAACTGCCCACAGAGTAATCCAAGGCTATAATCTTTACAGAAGCAGACTACCACATCCTTCTTCTAGGAGCAGCTGGTGGGTTGGAACTGCTGACCTTTTTGTTAGCTGCCAAGTGCTTTAATAACCACTATTATGCTCTGGTAGCGTAGTGGTTATGAATCGGGCTGCGAAGCGCAAGGTCAGCAGTTGGAAACTACCAGCTGTTCTGCAGGAGAAAGATGAGGCACTCTGCTCCCATAAAGATTTACAGCCTCGGAAACCCTGTACAGGGTCGCTATGAGTCGGAAACGATTCCACAGCACATAACCACCGCCACCATGCCACCAGGGTTCCTTTTTGTCATAGAAGTCCTAGGGAAATGATGTACTTATCTTTCGATGATACCCTGATGTTTGGAGGAAAGCAAATAAATGGGAAAAAAATTCACACTGAAGTAGGAAGATCCCACGTTTTTTCTACCTCATACAAAGGACTTTGTTAACCTAACTAGAGAAATACACATCCTGGCGGGAAGGACCCTTCTTATGAACCTTGACCACTCTAGTTTCTGCCCCTTTCCTCTTACTTGTGAAAAGCTGCCAGATTCTCAGATATAGATTATTTATGTGTGTGGTGCTGTAGGATAAGCACTGGACTGCTAACTCCAAGGTCAGCAGTTCAAACTCACCAGCCGTTCCTTGGAAACCCTGTACAGACTTGCTATGAGTTGGAACTGACTCTATGGCACTTAACAACAACAATACGTATTTAAATTCTATTTTTGGATGGAAGCTGGTATGGGGGGAGTCAAGAAACCTGGATTTAGGCAGCCAACTTGGGCGAATCATCTCACCTCTCAGGACCTCAATTTCTTTATAAAAGAAGAGAATAATATCTGCCCTATTTACTTCATGAGAAAGCCACTGAAAATTTACCAACATTTAAAAAGTTTTCCTCTAAACACTCCCTTTGTTTATTTGTGCATTCTGAATAACACAGGTTCCTCCATTCTGTAGGTTGATATTGCTTTTAGGGCGGAGGTTCTCTTGCCTCGATCCCTAGGATCCTCCTTCCAATTTCTGTGAATCCCTTGCCCAGCTCTAGTGATTTTTGCTTCCAATCTGTACCTAGGAGGATTGGAGTCCTGGTGTGGCAGTGTGAACCGCAAGGTTGGTTTGAGCCTCAAAGTCAGTGGTTCAAACTCACCAGCTGCTCCTTGGAACCCAAATCAGGGTTGCGATGAGTCAGAACCAACTCGATGGTACTTAATAACAACAATGTTATTATTAAGGGCTACTTGAGCAGCTTTCCAAACTGTCAGGGAATCACACCCCATTTCCTCCAGCTCTAAGTCTATGGATTTGGAGTGTTGTTAGTTGCTCTAGGGTAAACTGTATCCATGGAGACCACATGTATACCAAAGCAAAGCACTGCTTGACTCTGTGCCATCTTCAGGATCATGTTTGAGCCCATTAATGAGGTTACTGTGCTAGTCTATGTCATCGAGGGTTTCCCTTGCCTTCACTGGCTTCTACTTTATCAAATACGATGCCTTTCTCCAGGAAACAGTCCCTGCTAATGACACGTTCAAAGTAAATGACTCAAGTCTTGGACAATATTCTGTGAGCTATAAGGTTCTCATTGGCTAATTTTTATAAATATGTAGCCTACTCGGGAGTTGTTAAGTGCCATTGAGTTGGTTTAGGCTCATAGTGACCTTGGATAGGGTTTCCAAGGAGGGGCTGGTGGGTTTGAACTGCCAACCTTGCAGCTAACAGTCCAGTGCTAACCCTACAGCTCCACACCAGGCATACAGGAATGCAAAAGCCTACTTGGTTTCAGAGTCAGGACATCTTTGATGCACAATTTACACTAGAATTACCCTGCAGAGCAGGCTTAAGTCCATGAGAATTTGCTTGAAATGCCATTTTTACTAGACTTCCTATACTCCCATGCAGCCCTTCTCTTCCTTACATATTTCTCCTGGAGCGCTTCCTTAAGAGATTGCATATGAATGAAAATATCAGGGTCTGGTTGACCTTGGGAAAAAACTTTCTAGAAAAGAACTCTCTGTTACATTTTTAGCAGGAAAGAAAGAATAATGAAGAAAACCAAAAACGAAACCCATTGCCAGTGAGTTGATTCTGACTTGTAGTGACCCTTAGGATAGGTCAGAGCTGTTCCATGGGGTTGTCAAGACTGTAAATCTTTCTAGAAGCCAACTGCCACACCGTTTGCCCATGGATTGGCTGATGGGTTTGAACTGTCAATCTTTTGGTTAGCAGCTGAGCACTTAACCACTGTGTCACCAGGGCTCCAAAGAGGGAGAAGCATCTGAATAATTAGTAAGCACCAGATGACGTCTCTGTGTGGCACAAATAGGTTTGTTCTTGACTACTAACCTCAAGAAAGGTTGGTAGTTTGAATGCATCCAATGGGGTGGGGGGCAGGGGTAGTGGTGGGGTGGAGGAGAAAGGCCTGAAATCTGTTTCTATAAAGATTGTTGTTGTTAAGTTCTGTTGAGTTGGTTCTTACTCATAGTGACCCTCTGTAGGGTTTCTGAGAAGTGGCTGGTGGGTTTGAACCACTGACCTTGGGGTTAGTGCTTATCCTACTGTCAAGTGCTTATCCTGTTGGTGGTAGGTGCCATCGAGTCAGTACCGTCTCAAAGCGACTGTATGCACAACAGAATGAAACACTGCCTGGTCCTGGGCCAGTCTCACTATTTTTGCCACACTTGAGCCCATTGATGCTGCCACTTTGCCAATACATCTCGCTAGGGGTCTTTCTCTTTTTCTCTGACCCTCCACCTTACCAAACATGATATCCTTCTCCTGACAATATGTCTGAAGTATGAGAGACGAAGTTTGGCCATCCTGGCCTCCAAGGAGCATTCTGGCTGCACTTCTTCCAACACAGATCCATTGGTTCTTATGGCAGCCATGGCACTTTCAATATTCTCCTCCAACACCATAACTCAAAAGCATCAATTCTTCAATGGTCTTCCTTATTCATTGTCCAGCTTTTGCATGCATATGAGGTTATTGAAAATACCATGGCTTGGGTTAGGTGCACCTTAGTCCTCAAGCTGACATCTTTGCTCTTCAACACTTTAAAAAGGTCTTATGCAGCAGATTTGCCTAATGCAATACGTTGTTTGATTTCTTGACTGCTGCTCCCATGAGTGTTGATGGTTGATCCAAGAAGAAAGAAGTCCTTGACAACTTCAGTACTTATTGTACAGTCAGGAAAATCCCATGGGCAGTTCTACCCTATAATACATGGAGTTACCATGAGTAAGAATCCACTCAATTGCAATAAATTTTTATATGCTAAGTACTGTGATAAAGATTTCATATTTCATCAGATTCTCAAAGAAAATATATGCTTGTTATACTTCCCATTTTATCATTGAGGAAACTGAGGCTTGGAGAGTTTAAACAACCCATTGAGGTAATGGAGTTAGTAAGTGATGTTTACACTCAGGTCCCACACTCTTCATTCTCTTGCTTCCCTGAGTGCCATGGGTTTGGGGTAGGTGAGTGTCTGGACCTGACTTGAGGTGGGGGCATCTGTGAGTGAGGCATCTCTGTGTGAGCCAGAGTCAAGCCTGAATGCAGTCCTCTTCCCTACAATCATATTCCTGAGCATGGAATGGGTGCCTTTTGTCTCTCTTTTGGAACTCAACTGTGCATGTGTGGGGAGAGGGTGGGTGGAGGGAAGAGTGTATTCTCTTACCTAGTGTTGTTGTTGTTGTTATGTGCCTTTGAGTCAGTTCTGACTCTCATAGTGACCCTGTATAGGGTTTCCAAGGAGCAACTGGTGGATCTGAACCACTCACCTTGAGGTTCAAACCGACTACATGGTCCAGTGCATTATCCCACAGCGCCACACCAGGACTCCTCTTACCTACGTGTTGTTAATTACCGTTGAGTTGGTGCCCACTCATAGCAACCCTGTTCCTAACATGTAGGAACAACTGGTGGGTTTGAACCACTGATCTTGAGGTACACAGTCTAGTGCGGATCCTACAACACTACATCACATCAGGAGTCCTCTTACCTAGTAATGAAGCTTAATTACCAGCTTCCTGTCAAGAGCTTTGAAGGTGGTAAGTTGGGGGAGAGAAGCTGTTTTGTAATCAAAGAAGCCCTGAGGGCACGGTGGGCCAAGTATTGCAAAGTCGGTAGTTCAAGCCCACCAGCTGCTCCACTGGAGAAAACTGAGGCATGTCTGCTCCCACAAAGATTCATAGTCTTAGAAACTCTAAAGAGCAGTTCTATTCTGTCCTATAAGGACATTCTAAGTCAGAATTAACTCAAGGGCAGTGGGTTTAGTTTGGGTTTGTTCATAACTTAATTGAACTTAAATCAGATACCTCTGTCCCCCATCTTTACTGTTAATGGCAAGTTCTCTCCATTGACACACTGCTACACCTCCTGCCAGCTGCAGGCAGTTGTTGTTGTTTTTATGTGCTGTGGAGTTGGTTCAGAAGGCTGTAAATCTTTACAGAAGCAGAAAGCCTCATCTTTGTCCCGCAGAACAGCTGGTAGTTTCGAACTATTGATCTTGAGGTTAGCAGCTCGATTTGTAATCACTACGCTACCAGAGTTGGAGGCAGTAGAGAGGAGGAATAGCTGTTACCTTCTTTTCTTCTTGTTCTTCCAAAAGAAAGGAGATAAACATGTCCTCTTGGGGATGAGAGTGAATGGTAAAAACAAAAACAAGCTGTGTGACCTTGAGCCGTTCTCTTCCTGCTTTCTAGACCTTTGTTTCCCCATCTGTAAAATGGAGATAATAATCCATGTCTGGTCTTCTTTATGGACTTGTTAAAAGAAAGAATCAGAGAGCAGACATGTAAGCCTTAACAGAAAGTATGGCCACATGTTGTTAGTTACCATCAAGTTGGCTCTGACTCATGTACAACAGAACGAAATGTTGCTCAGTCTTGTGTTATCATCAGAATCCCTTGCTGTGGTCACTGTGTCTTTTGAGTGCCTTTCAACCTAGAGGCCTCATCTCCCTGAAGTATATTAAACAGTATTCTGTTGGGAGTCATAGTGTTTTCACTGACTAATTTTCAGGAGTAGATCATTAGGCCTTTGTTGCTAGTCTTTCTTAGTCTAGAAGCTCTGCTGAAACCTGATCCCTAGAGGTGACCTTACTGCTTTTTGAAATACCACTGGCATAGTTCTTAGCATCACGGTAACATGTAAGACAGACTGATGGTGGGTGGTCATATAGACTCATAAATATTGAATGTCCAGTTCTGGAGACTTGCCTGTCCTGCACCTCTGCCATCCTATACCAATGTTAACACAATGAGACCTTACCCTGAGCTCCTCATGGGGTGAGGATTAGACCCCATTCTGCAGATGGCTAATTCTCTACAGAACAGGTTTCCCCTTCCGCTCCCCACCATTCCAGCTACCACATAGTCTGGCTTGAGGCTCATGCGTCCCCTCTGTCCCACTCCCTATGCAGCCCTATAAATTGCCTCGGCTGAATTCTGCACACACCTCAGTGGAAGGGGAATTATTTGCCAGATATACGATGTCTGAGAGAAGGGCCTCTTATGAGTCAGTGTTCAAATATGTTACTGGCTCAATAAACAGAGGTTTGCTGTAAATTAAGGGAAGGAAGCGAGGTGCCTGCAACAGCCCTTGTTCATTTACTGTTTTCTATTAGCAACACTTTCCCCTTAAGTAGTGCATAATTCCCTGGGAACCACAGGGCAGGCAGCTTGGAAGAGGGGGACATAATTACATTGTAGTTGTTAGGTAGTTAGTGAGAACTACACAATAAGGTCAAGAGATAGACAGGGGCAGCCCCTGAGGGACTTGGCTGGGCTCCCAGGGTGGGGACATGGGCCATCTGACATCCCTTTTGGCAAAATTAGGGCCGGAGAGGGGGCCGGTGAAAGGTAGCAGGGATTGGTGAAAGAGGAGCAGCTTTGGCAGATTAGGAAACAAAGCTCTGAGTCTCATCACACCGACAAATTGGAGCTAGGTTGCTAGAGATACTGAATGGTGGGGACTCTGCTCTGGGTGAGGGGCAGGCTGTATTGATTAGGTATGGTGTGGGCTGTCAGGCAGCTGTCTGGCATAAGGGCTATCCAGACACCAGATTCCTGAGGCTGGGGGCAGCCCGGGGTGAATCAGAGCCTGGTGGACATGGGGAGGTGTCTGAGGTGAAGCTTGATGTAGGGGTGAGGGGAAGACACACATAGAACTCAGCGGAGCACCCAGGCTGTAGGTGCTTCTGGGGGAACGCTCCAGGGAGCTGGACTGGCTGGTGAGTTCACTCCTGGAGACATGCTATAGAATTCTTCACTCCTCATACTTTTAAACCAAGTTGGGGATCTCCACCCTCCTGGCTCTGATTCTGAGCCATTCCTCCTTAAGACAGATTGGACGTAGGTTCTCTGGCTGCCTTCTCCATAACTTGCCTCTTGGCCTCATGGGTTTTTGTAATTCACCTTCACTATTTTAAACCAGGTTGGGGATCTCCACCCTCCTGGCTCTGATTCTGAGCCATTCCTCCTTAAGACAGATTGGACGTAGGTTCTCTGGCTGCCTTCTCCATAACTTGCCTCTTGGCCTCATGGGTTTTTGTAATTCACCTTCACTATTTTAAACCAGGTTGGGGATCTCCACCCTCCTGGCTCTGATTCTGAGCCATTCCTCCTTAAGACAGATTGGACGTAGGTTCTCTGGCTGCCTTCTCCATAACTTGCCTCTTGGCCTCATGGGTTTTTGTAATTCACCTTCACTATTAAGCCTCCTAGGCTCCTGAAATGGTATGTTGAACTGTGGTGTCTTGGAGTGGAGAGGGACAGATCTAGTTGGTCCTTGATACCAGCTGCCCATGCAACTATCCAAAGATGTCCACTGTCCCCCATCTGTCGTTAGTCACCTTTTTAAGCAGGTTGTCATCTGGTCTTTTAAGTTCCAACAGTTACTTCCCTGCATCTCTTCTCCTCCTTTTTAGTCAGTATGACTATGTCTTAGAAAGGAGAGAAGGTATGGTTGAGTCTTTGTCTCTAAAACAAAACCGTAGAGTTCTTTCAGTTCTCCTAAGGGTACAGAGGGTTCTTCTTTTTTTGAAATAACAGCTCTGTTGAGATATAATTGACATGCCATAGGATCCATCCATTTAAGGTATAAAATTCAATGAATTTTAGCATATTCACAGATATGTACAACCACCATTATAATCTCTTTTAGATTATTTTCATCACCTTAAACTAAAACAAAATAAAATTTAAAAAACCAGAAACAAAACTCTGGTATACCATTTAGTTAGCCACTGCCTTCCCCTCCTCCCCCATCCTAAGCAACCATTGATCTATTTTCTGTCTTTACATTGTTGTTGTTAACTTCCATCTAGTTTGTTCTGACTTAGAGTGACCCTATACAGGGTTTCCGAGGAGTGGCTGGTGAGCTTGAACCGCTGACCTTGTGGTTCAAACTGACTTTGCAGTCCAGTTCATTAACCCACAGCATCTCACCAGGACTCCTGTCTCAACAGACTTTCCTATTCTGGATTTTGATATGAATGGAATCATGCCATATGTGGTCCTTTGTGACTGCCATCTCTCACTTGGCATGATGTTTTCAAGATTCATCCATATTGTTTCCTGTGATAATACTTCATCCCTTTTTATCATAATTATTATGTCATTGTATGGATATACCACATTTTGTTTATTCATTTGCCCTTTGATGGGCATTGGCGTTGTTTCCATCTTTTGGCTATTTTGAATAGTGTTGATATAAACATTTGTGTATAAGTCTCTATGTGAACTTAGGTATATACCTAGGAATAGAATTTTTGAGTGATATAAAACTGTGTTTAATCACTTGAAGAACTGAGAGACTGTCTTTTAAATCTGCAGAGAACATAAGCGGTTGACACACTAGAGACCGAAAGAGGCTCTGGCTTATTTGTTTGCGTCGGCAATATCCCCTCCCCAGAGGCAATGGTCAAGGAAAACTTCTAGAATGGGGTGGTAAGTGGAAAAGAGAACAAAGAATAAATGAAAATAAACTGTTAATATTCCACAAATCTTTACTCACCAGGCTGAGAATGTCAAAGTTAAAAGGGTCTTCTACAATATCAGTTCAGCCCCCTTAGTTTATGGATGATCTGAATTCCAGTGAATAAGAGATGGGCCCACAACTAGACAGCTTTTTTTTTTTTTTTTTTAATCAGTTGGAGAGAAGGCCCCTCCTCTGGCAGAAGAGTTTGCCGTTGACTCACTGGAATGTGCCTGGCATTTTAGTGGACTGAATGAACAAAGCCTGGGATGAACTTTAGAGATTCAACCAGAGTTTCCCAACTTTTCTCTCTCTCCCTCCCTTCTTCTCTCCCTCTATTCTTTCAGAAAATGATAACCTTAGTAGGGCACACTAGGAGAAAAGGAGGAGGCTGCTTGTGGTCAGAGACCAGGCTCTGCTCAGGTGCCATGAGGTTTTGGGGGATCAAAGTCTTGTATGCTTATAATATCCTCTTGTCCCATCATTGTGCTGCAGCAGGTTGGTTAGAAAGCTCTGGATGCTGTCTCGGTCACCAGGACTATGGAACTAGCTGGAAGCTTATGCAGGCCAGAGGGGTTGGGAATCCTGGCCAACCAGAATTGCTGATAGGTTAAAAAGAGACCTCCTTCAGTTAGTGGTCCAAAATGGCTGTGGGTTTTGGTATGTTCTATGTGTGATCATGATCCCAGCTTCTCACCGGAGCTCTGTGGTGATTGAATGTCTGGGAATAATTGAGGTACTTCTGCTGCATGCATAAAGGGAGTTTCCTCAATGCTGCCCCTCCCTTCTGTTTCTGGTGCTTCTGCCCCACCAGTTAAGCATTTGAAATTAGGTGCACAATTCCTGTTCTACTGTTCTGAGGGCAAAATATTCTCATTATGGTGGTCCTGTTGGGATTGAAAGAGAGCTCAGCTCTGTTTGATTGAGGTGGGGAAGAGTCCTCTTTGTAGAACTTTTGATTCTAACGGCCTCTGTTCAGTGCTCAGTCCTGTCTTCTAGGCCTGATTAGAAGTCAGCCTGTCCATTTCCTTTTTGAGTCTTCTAAACAGCCCTTCTAAATATCTAAAAGTCCCTGTGTGCAGGGACTTCTATGTTGTACAACTCCAGGGAGCATCATTAGCGCCCTACTCAGGCGCAGAGCAGCGTGAGGCTGTTCCCATGGCCAGTTCCCCAGTCCTACCCTGCCTTTAACTGTAAGCCCATGACTTCTCCAGAAGTCACTATTTTCCCCCCTGCTCCCATCCTCCCAGTTCTGGGGATCACTTCAGTGGGGACTGTGAGATATAGTGGGAAGAGCATGGGTCCAGCGACACAATATCTAGGCTTGAATACTGGCTCTGTTGTGTGATCCTAGGGAAATCCACTGACCTGTGTGTGTGTGTTTGTTGTTGTTGTTGTTAAGTGCTGTTGAGTCGGTTCCGACCCATAGCGACCCTGTACAGGGTTTCCGAGGGTGTAAATCTTTACGGGAGTAGAAAGCCTCACCTTTCTCCCGCAGAGCGGCTGGTAGTTTCAAACTGCTGATTCGTAACCACTACGTTACCAGAGCTCCTTTATCAAATGCAAAATGAAATCTCAAAAACAGTTGTCCTTGAGCTGGTTCTGAGTTGTGGCAATATCCTGTATGCCGGGGTGGAACTATGTTCCATAGAGTTTTCAATGTCTGAGTCTTTGGAAATAGATTGCCAGACTTTTCTCCTGAGGTCCCTCTAAGTGAACTCCAACCTCCAACCTTTCAGTTAGTAGAAAGAATTTTAATGGTTTGCAACCCACAGGGACTCCAAATGTAAAGTAGATAGTGGTTTCCTTCACAGGGTTGGGGTAAGGATTTTATGACAATATATTTGTAAAGGTACTTAGCAACATTGTAAAAACCTCTGCAGATATTGGTTATCATTGGTCAGTTGGATTCTAAATCTCATTATCCTAGTTGCTGTTGTTGTTGTTTTGTGTTGTTGAGTTGGTTCCGACCCATAGCGACCCTGTATAGGGTTTCCGAGGAGTAGCTGGTGATTTGACTGGCTGACCTTGCAGTTCAAACTGACCTTGTGGTGCTGTGGGTTCATGCAGTCCAGTACATAAACCCACAGCGCCACACGAGGACTCATTATCCTAGTTAGTGTTCATCTAAATAACTTGGCAGGAGGACAGACCTTCACCTTCCTTAGGATAAACCTGCTTGAGGAAGGTGATCTTGGGGTACCCTCTAAAATGAATGCAACTGGGTTGACACTTATTTTTTTATCAGTTTCTCATTACACAGATACTTACTGAAAACCTATCCCAAAAGAAAGGTTAGGAGGGCTTGATTAGTAGAATGTGCTTACAGTACACCAGTGGACAAACAGATACATTAGTTCAGATTCATGGAGAAGAAGCTGCCAAGGAGGGATAGATATGCAATAGATTTATTGGGGGAAGAGAAGGCAAAGCAGGGAGAGTCTTCAGCCTGTGACTGGGTTGGGGAGGGGGAAGGAAGGAGGGTTGTGGTAGAAGGAGGCTCAGACCAAAGCACAATTCTAAGAATGGATTGGCCAGGCCACTGAGAGTCCTTGAACCAAAATTATCTATAGGAGGAGTCTTCCATCTTGCTGGATTGGGCCTGCCTTGGTATCCCTGCTGTGTTCAGTCATGGGCAGGGAATAGCCTGCAGGAAGTGTGACCACAGCATGAACTTGGTGCTGGATCCAGAGGGGCAGCAGCTGGGGCTGTCAGTCAATTCTGGTCTTCGCTGCAGGAGATCTCAGTGCTGCTTTTTCATGGTTCCATAACTGACAAGTGTTCTTGCTTTGGTGGAGCAAAGGGAGAGGAATGATAATAGGTAAGTATAAGAAATATCATAGAAGTTGGTTGTTGTTGTTAAGTGCTGTCGAGTCGGTTCTGACCCATAGTGACCCTGAACAGGGTTTCCGAGGCTGTAAATCTTTACGGGAGCAGAAAGCCTCATCTTTTTCCCACTGAGCAGCTGGTAGTTTCGAACTGCTGACCTTGCGGTTCGCAGCCCGATTCGTAACCACTACCCTACCGGAGCTCCGTATACAAAAAAGTAGGGTGGGGTAAAAAGAATTGGGAGAGCCAGAGAGAGGAGGGTTATACATAAAAGCAATACGATCATCAGAGTAGGTATCATTAAGGAGATGTTCGAAGAGCATAGTCCTGAATTTGATGAGGGAGTTAGTAATGTGGATATCTGGGAAGGTAGTGCTCCCTGGGAGTCCTGGTGTGGCGCTGTGGGCTAATGCGCCAGACTGCAAAGTCGTTTGAACTGCAAGGTTGGTTATTCAAGCTCACCAGCTGTTCCTCAGAAACCCTAAACAGGGTCACTATGGGTCGGAACTGACTCAACGGCACTTCACAACAACAACAACAACAACAACAACAACAACAATAAGTGCTCTATGAAGAGGGAAAACCAGTGCAAAGGCCCTAAGACAAAAGCGTGTCTGGCATGATTGATGAACAGTCAGCAAACTGATGTGTCTGGAATGGAGTGAGCAGAGTAGTAGGAGAGAACTTCTTCAAGGGATGGGCCATTCTAAGAACTTTGTTTTTTCCTCTGAATGATACGAGGAGAAGGAGAGCTACAGGCAAGGAGTGACATGAGCTTATTTATTTATATTTTTAACCTTTTTATTGTGAATTGGATGAAGATTTACAGAGCTAATCAGTTTTCTATTCAACAGTTCATTTACATATTGTTCCCTGTCATTGGTGGCCATCCCCACAATGTAACATCATTCATTCCACTTTCTCCCTATGTTTCCCCTTTTCAGTTCTTATTCTTTCCTAACTCTTCCTGCCATTTTAGTCTTAATTTTGTCCTTGGGTATATGCTGCCTTTTTGAATTGGAATGGTTTGTTGTTCCAAGGAGTACTTACCTCCCTACTGTTCAGTTCCAGACTTGAAAGGTGACTAAAGACCATAGTCTTGGGAGCCCCACCAGTCTCTGTCAGATCAGTAAGCCTGGTCCTTTTTATGATTTTGAGTTTTGTTCCACATTTCTCTCCCATTTTCTCTAGGACTTTCTAATGAGATCCCTTTTAGAATGGTTGGTAGTGCTAACTGAGCACTGTTTACTTCTTATGATCTCAAGACTTCAAAGCCTCAATCTGACTCTTGTGTTGAGAACAAACTACAGGCGTAAAGATAGAAGACTGAAAACCAGGTGGGAAGTGAAGATGTGAGTTTAAATGAGAGATGAAGGTAGTTTAGATTAGGATGGTATCAGTGACAGTGGTGGGAAATAAGGGCTCAGGTTTTGGATGTAGTTTGAGTCTTGTAGAAACAACAGGATATCCTGATGGGTCGGCGAGACAAACAGAAAAGTCAGTGATGATGTGTCAGCATTTTTGGCCAGAATAACTAGAGGAAATTAATGCCTGAACCATAAAAGTAGAATGTAGAGCTTTAAAAACTAGCAGGGGAAAATTTGATCTATTTAATGGGGAAGGGGAAATGAAGAAGAAAGTATTTGGAAAATGGAAATTGTGAAATAAGATGCCAAACATAACTCTAAGATAACATCCACTTATAAATGGATTAAACTCAGTTCAAACTACAGGATCAAAACCACAAACTTTATGGATATTCTTTCTACAAGAGATGCAAAAAAATGATAGGAATAAAAAGATAGAAAAAAATTAGCAAGCAAATATAAATCCAAAGAAAAGTTGTATGAGGAATGCTATAGCCCAGTGAGAGGAATAGTAAAAGATAACATAACTACAACAACCTTGAAAATATATAAACACCTAAAAGGACAGCCTCAAATGTCTTTCTCTCAGTGTATCCGTACTTATACATAAAGATTAGCTGCAGAGAGCTGGGGTATTCAAAGTCTGTGAGTAATCATCTGAGATGCAACTATTGGTCTCTCCCCGTCTGCAGCAGAGTGAAGAAATCAAAGAAGCCAGGAAAAACAATTAGTCCAAAGGACTAATGGGTCACATGAACCACAGCCTTCACTATGCTGAGACCAGAAGGACTAGGTGGCGCCTCGCTTCCACTACAGACTACGGAAATTGGGATCACGATATGAGATCCTGGACAAGTGTTAGGGGGAAAAAAAGTAGAACAAATTCAAAATCATACAAAGATCCAGACTTAATCTCCTAGAGACTGGTGGAACTCTACCATTCTCAGACTGTGGCCCTTAAACACCCTTCAAACCTGGAATCAAACCTATTTCTGGGGATCAGATCAACTTTAGCTAAATAGACTGGCCTAGGAAGGGAACAAGAACACTAGAGAGGAACATACAACAATCAGCTATTTGATACCAAATGAGCAACATTTAACCCCTCAAAAGTTCAGAAGGCAGAAAGGAACTGGAAGGATGGATAAATAGAAATGGGAATCATGGGAGGAAGTGGGAAATGTGTTATTACATTGAGGCAATTGCAGCCAATGTCACAAAACAAAATGTGAATAAATTGTTGACTGGAAACTCATTGGCTCAGTGAACTTTCATCCAAACCACAATAAAAAGTAGAAAAAAAAAAAAGAACTTTAGAAACATGGGGAGAAATCATCTGTTTTATTTATTTGTTTATTTTAGGTAGAAATAATCCAGAGTAACTGAATATTTTAAGCATATTCTTCTCAGAAGTTGATAGAGAAAACAGATAAAACGTATTGAATATACAGAAGATTTGAACTATTTGTTTAATAAGCTTCAATATGTGTATATATTTACCTATATAACTTTATACTTAACACACAAAAAGCATAACTTTTTTTTATTTTTTGGCTATCCGTAAAACATTCATAAAAATGTTCACAAACTAGGGCAAAGCAGAAGCCTCAATCAACTCCAAATGATCAGCATCATGCTCATGATATACAGTAAAACTTGAAATCAGCTAAAGAAAACAATTTTTTAAATCCATCTGCCTGGAAACGAAAACATTATTGAATGCTTAAAAAGTTTTTGGATTAATGATGAGATAATAAAGAAAGCTGAAAGAAAAAAAGAGCAACTAGAACAAAATGAATGGCTATGACGCATGCCAAAATCTGTGGGACACAGATAAAACGGCTTTTAGAAAAAGCTATATAGCCTTTTCAAAGAGCACAGCCTTCGGAATGGATTGCATCTCAATGTAAAGAAAACAAAAATCCTCACCACTGGACCAATAAACAACGTTCTCATCAATGGAGAAAAGATTGAAGTCATCAAGGACTTCATTCTTCTTGGATCAACTATCAACACTCACGGAAGCAGCAGTCAAGAAATCAAACGACATATTGCATTAAGCAAATCTGTTGCACAAGATCTTTTAAAAGTGTTGAAGAGCAAGGATGTTGGCTTGAGGACTAAGGTGCACCTGACCCAAGCCATGGTATTTTCAATAACCTCATATGCATGCGGAAGCTGGACAGTGAATAAGGAACACCAGACAAGAATTGATGCTTTTGAATTATGATGTTGGAGGAGAATATTGAAAGTATCACGGGCTTCCAAAAAACCCAACAGATCTGTTTTGGAAGAAGTGCAGCCAGAATTCTGGATGGCCAAACTTAGTCTCTCATATTTCAGACATATTATCAGGAGGGACCATTCACTGGAGAAGGATATCATGTTTGGTAAGATGGAGGGTCAGAGAAAAAGAGGAAAACCCTTAGAGATATGGATTGGCAAAGTGGCAGCATCAATGGGCTAAAGCGTAGCAACAATTGTGAGGTTGGCGCAGGACTGGGCAGTGTTTCATTCTGTTGTGCATAGAGTCACCATGAGTCAGTACCAACTCGATGGCATCTAACAACAACAAAGAAAAGGAAGGAAAGAAAACAAATAATAATTACAAAGTCAGGAATAAAGGTATAGAAAATAACTAACACAACAACAACAGCCCACTCTGCCCTGAAATTTAGCAAAACTCTATGTAGGTCTTTTTAAGATTAATAAGACAGAAAAATCTTTGGCAAGACTGATCAAGGAATAATTAAACAAAACAGGATGAAAATGGAAAATCTTGTCAGATACAACAATTAAAAAAAAATAGCATTATGGACAACTAAACCAATAAATTTGAAAACTAGATGAATTGGGTATCTTTCTGGGAAAATTAAAAATGCCCAAATTTGCAAAAAACAAATAGAAAACTTGAACAAACCAGTAGTAAGTAAAGAAATTGAAATCAAGGTCAATCCCTCCTCTTAAAGCCCTGGTCCCATATCAGTTTATAGCTGAGTTTTGTAAACTATTTATGGAGAAAATAATCCCCATCTTATAGATGCTATTCCGGAAAATAGAAAAAAGATTTATTTAGTCAAGTTAGCTTATTGCTACCCCTAAAGTACACAACGAAGTCCCTGGGTGAAGTGCATGGTTAATGTGCTCAGTTATTAACGAAAAGGTTGGAGGTTCAAGTTCACCCAGAGGTGCCTTGGAATAAAGGCCTGATGATCTACTTCAGAGAAATCAGTCATTGAAAATCCTGTTGTACTCTGATCACACATGGAGTTGCCTAGAAGCAAAGTCATCTCCATGGCAACTGATGGTGTTCAAACTAGACAAGGTCAGGAGAAGAAAAAAAATTATAGGCCCATTTCACTGAAAAACAAAACAAAACAAAAAAGAAAACATTAGCTAGCTGGATTAAATACACAGAAGTACATTAAAAACAATTGCCATATTCAATGTGGTGGTTTAACAGCAGAAAATCTAGCAATTTACCATACTGATGGGCCAAAAGAGAGAAAAAAAACCCATGATTATCCCAGTAGTTGCAGCAAAAGCATTTGATGAAGTTCAATTCTTACGATGATAATAATGCTAATAAAAAGGATGAAATTCAACATTCACTTATAACAATAATAATCATCATCATAAATTTCTTAGGAAACTAGAGCTTCCAGTTTCAGCTTCCAGAGAATAGAAGGGAACTTCCCTGAGTCTAGAAAACCTCCTTATCCCAAGCATATGAAACATCACACCCAATAGAGAAACGTGAGCTTCATTTTCTTATTTTTTAAGATGAAAGTGGCATGCATACCCCCAGGTCTGTCTGGCTTCAAATCTCAAGCTTTTCCTGTTTTGCTGTTTTCTGTTTTGCAGGAGCAAAGGTGGGGGACACAGGTGGCTCAGAGTAATAATTCTCACCTTCCAGGCAGGAGACTCGGGTTCCATTTCTGGCCAATTACTGCAAGCACAGCCACCATTGTCTGTCCAGGGAGGCTTGCGTGTTGCTAGGCTCTGAACACGTGTGAGTGAAGCTTCAGACTAAGACAGATTAGAAAGGCAGGCCTGGTATTCCACTTCTTTTAAATCAGCCAGTGTGAACCCTGTAGATTACAGTCAGCAAAGGAAAAAGAGGGCTGTAGGAATTGTCTTTGAAGCAAGGCCCTTTTGGTTGGTTACAACAGATAGGTATAAAGTAGCAAGTGATAAGTCACTTTAAAGCATAATGTATCCTGTCTGTGCTTCCCAAATGAACTGGAGCCTGTTTTGTCATTGGCTCCAAATGGCACCCAGTGAATACCTTGGAACGAATGAATGGATCATTTTGTCTTGCTATGAAGTATTTGGTGGCAATGCAGACAGAAGGGGAGAAATGGTGGTGAAAGGGTATGATGCTCCACAGATGCCATTTGGTAGAAGGAGAGAGGCAGAGTGATCTGAGTAGCTCACCTTAGGTTCAGGTATCTGAGGAGAAAAAGAGTTCAGAGAATTTTTAGAAATTTTTTGCTGGTGTTGTGTGCAACCCTCTCTTTCCTTACTTCTTAAGAAGACCATCAGTCAAAAATTATTTTTATTTTTAAGTTTTAAAACATTCTGGATCTTTTGCTGTTAGATATGTAGGTTCTGTTTTTGTTTTCTATGTGTCACCATAATAAAGCAGGAACCCAGAAACTGAGCTTTATTCAGGTCACATAGGGAGTCACAACATCATAAAACCCAAGGACAAGAGATGTAACCTGGCTTCTGGGGACCTAGAACAGGAAATGGTGTTCATGGTCCACTTCCCAACCCTTCCTCTGGGACCTTGCTTCTTCTTATCAGTCTCTCTCTCCTCACTTTTAGGCATTTTTTTTTTTTTTTTAAATCCTCTTCTCCTTCCAGCCTACCCAGATCCATGAAAATGTGGGGGATGTGAAGCAACTATCATGAATAAAGTGCAGGAAAATGTCATGTCCTTAATTCAGGTGACCAACAGAGATGGGTTGGCATTTCTTTAACCCAAATTCAAATTCTTGTCAGAAGAACTATGAGTGCTTCAGCTTGGGTCAGTGTTAATCTTGGTGCAATCAGTTATGGTCAATGATGGGGTAGGTGAGGGAAGGTGGGGATAGAATCACTTCATACAAACATGGTCACTGGGGCCCTTTCCTGTGGATAAGAGGCTAGTTCTTAGAAAAGGAATGAGTGGGTTGACCAGATTCCTCAAGAATAATCTTCACTTATACTAAAAGTACAAAGTCTTCTTATAAGGTGGGGTGGGGGTCTTGTGCCACCTGACTGTAGAGGATGATGACATGTGACTTGACGTCTGAGTTGGTCCCAGGACAGCTCCAGTAATGAGACTGACCATATAGGAGCAGTGTCCAGTTGTCTGCCTGGCGATTTCTGAGGACGCGGAGCAAGTTCTAACTAGGGAAAGGGATCATAGAAAAGAAAAGAATTCATAACAGCTTGACACCCTCCAGACTGAACCCAGCAATTTTATTTTTACTTGTTCAGGAGGGGGAAAAAAGTCATCGCTAATTCCACAATTACTTCATTCCAGAGGACTTGTGAAAAATGACTTCAAGTGTAAAATATTGTCTACTAAAGAATTAACTTAATAGATAATTTGGATTCAATTATTGGCTCAATACTAAAATTTGCTGGGAAAAGCGCAGGCAATATTTTATGACTGTCACATGATGCAACGATTGTGAAATTAGTTATTAATGACTTATGACACAGACACTTACAAAAAGTCAACTGGGGGAAGAAAATACATCACTTAGGCTTTTATAGGGCAGGCTAAAACCGGTGATTCTGCCTCTTGCATTTCTCAAGTGATTCTAATTTTGCTGACCAAACCTCTTGCCTTGGCTTCTGTGCTTCTTCCTTCCTCATGTGTGTGATTTGGGCTTGGCATCATACGTGAATTCTTTGGGAGCAATTAGAAGCTGAAGGTTGCCACCATCCATCACGGCAAGGGAGACTCCATCTCTATTTGCCCTAAGAGCTGTGTGCTGACTCCTCACCTCTGCTCCACATCATCGATTATCTCTGGCCAGCACTATGAGAACACCAAATGAACTTTTAAAGCCAGAATGAATTGCAAGCAGTTTATTACCTTTACTTTCCACCTGTAATCTGCTTGCTAGACAGAAGGGAAATTTTTTGAAGTCCTTGGGATTCTCTTTGAGGGGTGAAGATGATATAACTTCATTATCTCTTTTAAAGTTACTGCTAAAGCTACCTTCTAAATTCCACTTAAATGCTCTTGTTCTTCCGCTCCTCAGGTACTTATTGGGCTCTCTCTCCATTCATGGCACTGTGTAGTGCCTGTAGGGAATAGAAGAGATATAGGATACAAGCTTCCTGAGCACCTAGGGCCTACAACCTAGCCCTTTGAAGCAGTGGAGTGAGAGCGTATTCCAGAACATGGAAAATGTCAAGCTGAGTAACTAACCAAAGTGATGCTTGATGCAGCATGTGGTTTGTAGAATGGAATGCTGGGACAGTGAGGGCCCAGGAGCAGTGTGAGCACCAGACCCTGCACATCATCCCCAGAGTAGTGTGAAGGGGAAGCCTATTCACTCAACAGATACTGAATGGCTATTATGTACCAGGACTCCTGGTGTTGCACTGTAGGATAAGCACTGGATTGTGAACCACAAGGTCGGTGTTTCTTCAGAAACCCTGTGCAGGGTCATTATGAGTTGGAACTGACTTGATGGCATATAACAACAACATGATGAGCCAGAGGATCTCCACAAGGCTCAAGGTGCCAGAGACACAAAGACATAAACCCATTGTTCCCAAGCTGATTCTGATTTATAGCAACTCTAAGGAGCTCTGGTAGCTTAGTGGTTACGGATCCGGCTGCTAATCTCACGGTCAGCAGTTTGAAACTACCAGCTGTTCCGTGGAAGAATGATGAGGCTTTCTGCTCCTGTAAAGATTTACAGCCTCGGAAACACTGTAGAGGGTCGCTATGAGTCGGAACCGACTCCATGGCACATAACAACAACAACAACATGAGCCACAAAGTAGATCCACATCTCTGCCTTGTGCAATTCATTTGTGTGTGTGTCTGTGTGTGGTGGCATGGGAGGAAACAAAAATAAGCTATGAATATATATATATATTTTTAAATTTTTTGTGAATTATGTGATAGTTTACATGGGAGAACATTAGTTTTACATTCATTCTATCGTATATCGTCTCTCATTGCCATGGTTTCAATCCCCTCCATGCAATCCTTCCCCCTG
>NW_006408582.1:16535580-16536453 GCF_000296735.1 Chrysochloris asiatica
CTTGGTCCTGTATTCTGTGTTGTTCTCGGCAGAGCTCGTCACTACACTTCCACCCGATCCGCCATCTTTTTCCGAAACCCCTAGCAATGAATATTTAATAAGCAAATTACTAGTAGTATTAGTAGTATATTAGTGCTAGTGTAGTATTATATTTAGTATATGTAGTATAGTAGTACTGCACATACATATTGTTTGTTGTTAAGTGTAATCGAGTAGTTTCCAATTCACAATCACCTTGTACAGGATTTCTAAGGAATGGCTGATGTATTCGAACTGCTGACCTTGTGGTTAGCTGTCCAGTGCTTATCCTACAATGCCACACCAAGACCACATCAATAGTATAGTGTTATATTTAGCATATATTGTATGCTAATATACTAAGTATAATGAAGTCCTGATGTGGTGCTGTAGGATAAGCACTGGACCCCAAGGTCGGTTTAAACTGCAAAGTTGGTGGTTCAAACTCAGCAACTGCTCCTTGGAAACCCTATACAGGGTTCATATGAGTCAGAACTGACTCCATGGCACTTCACAACAACAACAATACTATTAATACATCATTCACTTATTCAATATTTATTATTTATTTTCATCTCCTCCCACATCAGTACACACACACATACACACATACACAGATGAATTACACAAGGCAAGGATATTGATCTTTGTGGCTTAGGGTCATCATTAGTCAGAACTGACTTGACAGCAATGGATTTGTGTCTTCGTGTCTCAGTAGTGGAGTCCTGGTGTGATGCTGTAGGATAGACACTGGACTGCTAGTCACAAGATCTGCAGTTTGGACTCCCGTCACTCCTTGTTGTTGTTGTTGTTGTTGTTGTTGTGAAGTGCCGTCGAGTCGGTTCTGACCCATAG
>NW_006408582.1:16536553-16559603 GCF_000296735.1 Chrysochloris asiatica
GAGCGGCTGGTAGTTTCGAACTGCTGACCTTAAGGTTCGCAGCCCGATTCGTAACCACTACGCTACCAGAGCTCCTTCCCGTCACTCCTTGGAAGCCCTATATAGGGGTCACTATGAGTTGGAACTGACTTAAAGGCACTTAGCAACAACAACAACATGCTATTGTTTTTAAGTGCCGTCGAGTTGGTTCTGATTCATAGCAACGCTTTAGGTGCCGGCAAGTCATTCTGACTCTTAGCTATCCTGCGCACATGAGAATGAAACACTGATCCTGCTCAAGCTTCACAATCATCACTAGGCTTGAGTCCACTGTTGTAACCACATCCTCAATCGGTCTCATTAAGGAACTTGACATTTTTTGCTCACCCTCTACTTTTCTAGGCATGATATTCTTCTCCAGGCACGGATTCCTCCTGATAACCTGTCATACGTACTTAAGAACAAGTGTTACCATCCTTGCTTATAAGGAACATCCTGGCTATACTTTTTTCAAGACAGAGTTGTTCATTCATGGTACAGTGGATGTTCTTGGCCAACACCATACCGTTATTCAAATGCATCAATTCTTTGTTTTTCCTTTTTCATTCTCTAGATTTTGTTTGCATATGAGGTGACTGAAAATATCATAGCTTGGGCCAGGTGCACCTGAATCCTCAAAGTAACTTTTTTTTTTTTTTAAACACTTTAAAGAGATCTTTGGGGCCAGGTTCACTGGCCAGATAGAGACTGGTGGAACTATGATACTGTAGCTCTCAGTAACCTTTCAGGTCTAGAACTGAACTCATCTCTGTGACTCAACTTTCAGCCAAAGAATAGGTCTATGAGGTCCTGGTGTGGTGCTGCAGGATGATGCGCTGGATTGCAAAGTTGGTTTGAACTGCGACATAGGTGGTTTAAGCTCACCAGTCACTCACTATGAGTTGGAACTGACTTTACAGGGTTGCTATGAGTTGGAACCAATTCAATGGTACTTAACAACAACAGCAACAAGGTAAGCAGTAGCACCAGAAATGTACATACTCCTTAGAACAATCAACCATTCAAAATCAGAAGGGTAGCATTTGCTCAGAGATGAAATTCAGTAGGCAGAAAGGGATAGGAAAGAAGGATGAATGGAAATGGCAAACACAGGAGGGAATGAGTGCTGTTACATAGCAGTAAATGGCATGAGAAAAATGTGTGTGAGTTGTTGAGTGGAAAACTGGTTTACTCTGACAAACTTCACCCAAATCACAAAATAAAGGCTTACAAGAAAATAAAATGTTTTGCAGCAGATTTGCCCAATGTAATACAGTATTTGATTTCTTGACTGCTGCTTCCAAAGGGGTTGATTGTGGACTCCAGTAAAACGAAATCCTTGACTTCAGTCTTTTTTGTGCTTATCATGATGTTGTCTATTGGTCCAGTTTTAAGGAGTTTTGCTTTCTTTATGTTAAGGTATAATCTATACTGAAGGTTGTAGTCATTGATCTTCATCAACAAGTGTTTAAAGTCCTCTTCACTTCCAGCAGACAAGGTTGTGTCATCTGTGTATTCTTTCTCCAATTCTGAAGCCATATTCTTGGGTTATTTGCTGAGTAAGTAAATGGAATGAGTATGGTGAAAAGATACAACCCAGATGTACTTTTTCTGATTTCAAACCATGTTGTTGTTGTTGAGTCCTGTGGTGTCAGTTTTGACTTATAGAAACCCTGTGTAGGGTTTTGAGGAGTGACTTGTGGGTTTGAACCACCAACCTTGTGTTTAGCAGTTCAGTGCCACACCATGTGGTATTCCCTTATTCTTTCAAATGCACGGATTCCACATGAGCACAACTGTTATTCAGTGTCGCCCAGTCAATTTCTGATTCATAGTGACCCTGTATAGGGTTCCAAGACTGCAAATATTTATGGGAACAAAAACCCTCAACTTCTTCACATGCTTTACAATGTTATATGTAGTTTTCTATGACCCATAGAAAACTTATGTTTTCTAGCAGTCGAAGGACTTAGCATAATCAGTAAAACACAAGTAAATGTTTTATGGTATTCTCTGCTTTCAGCCAAGAGCAATCTGACATCAGCACTGGTATTCCTTGTTCTACTTTGCTTTCTGAATCTGACTTGAATTTCTGGCAGCTTCTTGATGTACTACTGCAACAACTTTTTGAATTGTCTTCAGCAGACTTTGACTTACATATGGTATTAATGATATTGTTTAATAATTTATACATTTTGTTGGACCACTTTTTTCTCACAATGGACACAAATATAGATCTCTTCCAGTTGGTTGGCCAGGTGCCTATATTCCAAATTTCTTGGCATAACTGCTTGAGTGCTTCCAGTTACATCTGTTTGTTGAAACATCTCATTTGGTATTCCATCAATTTCTGGAGCTTGTTTTTTGCAAATGTCTTCAATGTAGCTTGGATTTCTTCCTTTAACACCGTTATTTCTTTTCTTTTCTTTAAATCTGAGAACATTTATTGCACAACTAGACATTGAAATCCTTAAGATGAACTGGATGCCGCAATAGCTGCCCTCTTGGGTTTAGGTATTGTTCCTTCATGAAATCCATGCACTTTCTCTTACGCTTTGCAGCGTAGCCACATTTGCCACAGGCCAACTTCTGAAGATGGTAGGCTTCCAGTCACAGCGGCAGCACAACGTGTGTGTCTTATTGAGACGCTTTGTAAACAATGACTCATCTCGCTTCTGCCACTGAGACCAAAAAGTGTACCAATATTTTTTGATCATACGTTATCTCTTGAAATGGTTGACTATTGGAAGATTTTGTTTTGTACTGTGACTGTGTATTCCTTTCATCTTTTTTTTTTTTTTAATGCTTTCTGCATTATTCAATATTTTGCCCATAGAATCCTTCAATAGTGTAAGCAAGGATTGGCTTTTTCTTCAGGTCTTTCAGCTTAAGAAATGGTGAGTGTCTTCTTCCCTTTTGGTTTTCTAACTCCAGGTCTTTGCACATTTCATTTTAATACTTCTTTTTAAGCCACCATTTGACATCTTCTGCTCAGCTCTTTTATCCTTCATTTCTTCCTTTCACTTCACCTATTCTAAGGTCAAGAGCAAGTTTTAGAGTTTCTTCTAATATTAATTTTAATATTTTCTTTCTTTCCTGTATTTTTATGACCTTTTGCTTTCTGGTATATGATGTCCTTGATGGCATCCCATAACTTGTCTGGTCTTTGGTCATGAATGTTCTACTCTGTTCTTGAGATGGCCTATAAATTCAGGTTGGATATACTTTGGCTTTTGTGAACTTATTTTAAATTTCTTCAGCTTCAACTTGAACTTGCATTTAAGCAATTGATGCTCTGTAGTACAGTAGGCCCTTGGCCTTGTTCTGACTGATAGTAGAGAGTTTCTCCATTGTCTCTTTCCACAAAAGTAGTTGATTTGAATCTAGTGTATTCCATCAGGTGAGGTATGTTGGTGGAAATGGTACATTGTTGAAAAACGGTATTTGCAATGATTAAGTCATTGCTTTTGCAAAATTCTGTCATGCAATCCCTGGCATTGTTTCTATTACCCAGGTCATATTTTCCAACTGATGATCCTTCTTTGTTTCCAATTTTCTCATCCCATCACCAGCAATGATCAATAAGTCTTAATTGTATGTTTGATAAATTCCAGACTGCAAAAGTGGATAAAAATCTTCAATTCTTCATTTTTGGCTTTAGTGGTTTGTGGAAAAATTTGAAGAATAGTCATATTTACTGGTCTTCCTTTTAGGTATATGGATATTATCCTATCAAAGACAAGTTTATTCTTCAGGATAGATCTTAAAGCGTTCCTTTTGATGATGAATGTAATGTCGTTTCTCTTCAGTATGTCATTTCTGACATTGTAGATTATATGCTTGTCTGATTCAAAATGGCCAGACTAGTCCATTTCAGCTCAATAGGATGTCAATCTCTATGTATTCCATTTCATTTTTGATGACTTCTGATTTTCCTAGATTTGCACTTCATATATTCCTTGTTCCAAATATTAATGGATGTTTTCAGCAATTTCTTCTCATTTTGACTTGTGTCATATTAACAAATGATGGCCCCAAAGCTTTACTCTATTTATATCATTAAAGTCAACTCTAATAAGAGCCCTTCCCCAGTCATATTTTGGGTGCCTTCCAACCTGAAGGACTTATAGTCTGCCACTTGTTATTGTTGTTAAGTGTTGTTGAGTTGTTTGTAACTCATAGCAACCTTGTTTCCAAGGAGTGACTAGTGTTTGAACTGCCGACCTTGTGGTTAGCTGTCCAGTGCTTGTCCTACAGTGCCATACCAGGAATACATTCTGGCACTATTCCCCTGACATCAGAGTGATACCTGAGTAAAGACTTTAATGGAAGAAAATGGGAGATTTACTTTTGTGCATATGTAGGGAGAAGTGTTTTGTTTTTGCCTTTTCCAGACAAAGGAGCAAGGATAACCTGAGGTTTTCATAGAATAGACCACAAAGTCCTCTTCCTAATCTGGAAGGTCTACTGAAACCTTTTCCTCATGACTGATCCTGCTGGTATTTGAAAT
The DNA here is from genome assembly GCF_000296735.1 of Chrysochloris asiatica. Lineage (NCBI taxonomy): Eukaryota > Metazoa > Chordata > Mammalia > Afrosoricida > Chrysochloridae > Chrysochloris > Chrysochloris asiatica. Next base: position 16,541,082 of record NW_006408582.1, read on the forward strand.
ACCAGTGGCACAGCTTCCAGTATCTCAACAACATGCAAGCCATTACCATGTGACAGACTGACAGATGAGTTGTGAATTAGTATTATGCTATATAGTATGGTCGGTCCCTAGGCGGAATAAATGGTTTGTCCTTGACGACTAACTTAAAGCTGCCAGTTCACTCCCACCCCTCTGTGATGCCACGAAAGAAAGGCCTGGTGATCTGCTTCTATAAAGATTATAGCTAAGAAAGTCCTAGGGGGCAGTCTACTCTATCACAATTTGTTGTTGGTGTTAAGATCCATCAAGTCAGTACCAACTCATAGTGACTCTATGCACAACAGAACGAAGCACTTCCTGGTCCTGGGCCAATCTCACAATCATTGTTATATTTGAGCTCATTGCTGCTGCCACTGTGCCAAGCCATCTCCTTGGGGGTGGGTCTTCCTCTTTTTTTCCAACACTTCACTTTACCAAACATTCTATCACAATACAAAGATTAAGAAAAGGATAATGGAATTTTCCTATGAACTTTCTGAAGCTCGCTGGTATATTAGGGATAATGATATAATAATAATAAGTGCTATGGTGTTAAGTGCCATCAAACAGTCCCAACTCAGAGTGACCCTATATAGGGTTTCCAAAGAGTGGATGGTAGGTTTGAACTACTGACCCTGCATTTAGCAGTCCAGTGCTTATTCTACAGTGCCATACCAGGACTCCAATAAGTGCTAAAGAAAAATGAAATATAGTGAAGTAAAAAATATAGCTGGGGGTATGGGCAGGAGGGAGTTGGCCTCACTTTTACATAAGGTAGGCAGAGTAGTTAGTGTTATTGAGAAAAGATTTAAAGAAAGGAAATGAGAGATTAAGTTTTGTGCATATTCAGACAAAGGAACAATGACACAGGACCTATGGAAGACATGTGATTGGTGTGCTCCAGGGATGGCAAAGAACAGAGTAAAGTGATGGGCAGGCATGGGAGAGATCAGAGGGACATGAGATTAGAGAGGTCCAGTGTCGTGAAGGCCATTGGAAGGAGTTGTCTCTTCAAGTAAAATGGGAAGACATTAGAAGGTTCTGAGCTGAGAAGGGGCATTGTCTGAATTACTTTAAGGGGCTCCTTCTGCCTGTTGTGGGGCTCCTGGGTGATGCAAATGATTAGCACACTTAGCTGCTAACTGAAAGGTTGAAGGTTTGAGCCCTGCCTGAGGGGCCTTTGAAGAAAGACCTGATGATATACTTTGGAAAATCAGCCAATGAAAACATGAGCTTGTCATGGGCCAGATTCAACTCAAGCACAATTAGTTGTAGTATGAATACACGGCAGAGGCCAGGATGGAAGCAGGGAGATCAGTTAAGAGACTTAAATCAAAATCCATGTGAGAGAGAGGGTCTAGGTGATAGCGGCGGAGATGGTTAGAAATGGCCTGGCTTTGCCAATTGGGTGTGTGGTGTGAAAGAAAGAGAGAATTCCAGAACAGCTGCATAGTTTTCTTCCCCACAATAAACTTGATTTTGAACTACAGCACATGTAAAGAAAGACGCCTAAGTCATGAGTGATGAATGCAAGGAGATGAATGCAGTGGATGTTGGTGGTAATGCTCAGAGCAACTCACTGCTCTGTTGTGCTATCCCACAACTCCTTGTCTGCTGCCCTCTATTCAGTGATTTACCTTCTATCTCTCTCCCTCCCAACTCCTTTTCCTCCTTGTTCCCTCTTTCCCCCTTCTTAGATCTTTAAGCTTAGAGTTGACTGTTCTTATCATCTGCTTTACATCTCTCTGTTTTTAATTAAGTCTGTTTCCTCATCTAGAGTCCACACTCTACCTTGATTTCCTACTTATCTTTGTAGACTCAGCCCAGGCATCACCTCCTTCAGGAATTAGTCCATGCTCATTTAGCACCCGCAGTACAGTGCTTATTCCACAGCACCACCTCAGGATTCCCATATATCTTGTTCATAACACTACTTGCATTTGGTTCAAATGATTTCTTTATCTGTGCATTGGTTACATTAGATGGTGAGTTCCTGTGGGCAGCAACTTGTGTCTCATTTGTTTCTATGTCCCTGGAGCCTGGTACAATGCTTGGCATGGACCAGTCCCTCACATCATTTCAGCAGAGAGCTGGAGAGGCATTGCATTGTAGGTAGGATGTGGATTGGCAGATGGGTGGGAAATTGGAATAGGAAGTGGGAAAGAGAGAACAAAGGCGGAAATTAGTTGGGAAGATGGTGGGGCAGACACCTATTAACTTAGGTGAAGGGAAAGGAAATGTACAATAAAGGGGAAGTCAGCACAAAATGATCAAGCCAAAGGAAGATGCTGGGAGGAATACAAATATTAAAGGCAACAAAGATAAATACTATTACACTCACATTGTAGGCAGGAAAACAGCATGGAAGGCCACTCAGCAATACAGTGATGTGTGTGTAAGCCAGGCCTGGCTGGGTTGAAAGCTTTGAGTTGGGAATAGTGGGGGATAGTGACAGCCTTAGTGGGGACCAACTACCTCTGAGACAGCAGCTGATGTGTGTGTGTGTGTGGTAGTTGAAAAGTGCAATTATGAATAACAAATCAAGCAAATTTGCATGGATAAGTGCAGCCAGTGAGACTTGACTAGCAGGCTCTGATGTATTTAGAGTAGGAAGAGATCCAGCAGGGAGCTCCCCTCAGGTGAGTGAGTGGTGGTGTGTCCACTGGTATAAATAATCCTGCTGTCAGTCCCAGTTAAAGCCTCAGTTCCTCTGCTCAGTGCCGGAGGCAGGCGGAGGAAGCACCAGGTCTATTTCAGAAGTGCATTTAGAAAGATAGGACCTCTCTCTTTCTCTTCCTGGAACACTGGAGGGCTAATCTTTTCATAAATAAGTTTATTGCTTTGAATTCTAATTATAAAAGTCAAATGTGTTCAATATTTGACTTCAAAATTTGGAAAATACAGAATGACAAAATTAAAATAACCCCAATTCCATCATCCAGAGATAACAGCTATTAATATTTTAAAGAATTCCTTCCAGTCTTTTTTTTTTTTTTTTAAATGCATAAATGCAGTTTTTACAGATTTTCTTATTGCATTATCAGTGTTATACTCTGGTTAAAAAAAAAATTAGATTAAATTTTAAGCCTTTTTTCTATGTTGCTGGATCTTAAAGGATCATAATCGTCTACTTGTAGTTGTGCTATAATCTAATCAGTGTTCAGTTAATTGACATTAGGATTATTTCTGATTGTTTTTATAAAGAATGCACTACTGAAAATGTAGTTATCTATATCTCTAGTAATCTAAAATAAATTCTTGGGATTGATATTCTTGTTGTTAAGTGCTGTTGAGTCGGTTCTGACTCATAGCAATCCTGTGTTTCCAAGGAGCTACTGGTGCTCAAACCAATTTTGTAGTCCAGTGCATTAACCCACAGTGCCACACCTGGACTCCTTGTTACATATTGTTAAGTTACTTCTCAGAACGTTTGTGTGTACTCTATTCTTTATAAAAACAATACATATGCATGCGTGTTTTGATTTTTGTTGAAATCACATAATATTCCTATCCTATCAGAAATAATTGGTAATGGTCACCTCAGGGCACTGGAGATCATCTTAAAAATGTTTAATGGCCATTTGTATTTTTATGTAGTGATATTCTATATTCTTTGCCTAATTTGGGTTGGAATGTTCCTTTCAATAGTTAAGTATGAACTCTTTATATAACGCATAGAAAATGGTTTCACTATATTTTAATTTATTTTTACCCTAAGGAGTCATTTGTCTGTTTATTATAGAGTTTTTGATATGCAGAAACTTTGTATGTAGAAAATGTTCTTGCTCTTTTCTTATATAGTTTTTTCTTGCTTTTTTTCTACCCCACAATGAATTAGATATGCATCTGTATTTTTCTATGTAACTCATCATTTCATTATGATTTATGAGTTCTAAAATTCATGCATCTGGAATTTATTTTGATGAAAAAAAATTTTCAATTAGCAATTAATCAAATGTCCCAGTCCATTTGTTGGCTAATCCTTTTCTGACTCTTAGTGATTGTTGCTAAGTGCTGTTCAGTTGGTTCCTGTATAGGGTTTCCAAGGAGCAGCTAGTGGGTTTGAACTGCCTACCCTGTGGTTCCCAGTCCAGTGCTGGTCCTACAGTGTCACACCAGGAACCACATCTTAATTTAAACCATAAATCCATGTATACATGTAGATTTATTTTACACACCTGAATGTGTAGATTGTGTGTTGAGTCTTCCAACATTTCTATAACATTTGATTACTGTAACTTAATACCTATAACATCAAATCCTCTTACTTCTATTACATTTTTAGACAATTATCATGTGCTTGTTTTACTTGAATCACTTAGTTAAGCTTCAAGAAAAATCCCTTTGAAATGTTTATTGGCATTACACATTGTTAAGTGCTGTCCAATCAGTTCAGACTACAGTAACACTGTGAGTGGATTTGAACTGCTGATCTTGTGGTTCACAGACCAGTGCTATGAACTATTAATAAATTCACACTCTGACTTATCAATTAGAATTTTTGTGAGTTGAGTGAGTATGCCCCTAAAGTTGGCTCTGAAGTTCAATTTCTTTCTGTGATACAGCATAACTCTCCACCAGGAGTTATACTAAGTGGTGCAAATAGTTAATCAGTCACCTGACTATTAACTGAAAGGTTGGCAGTTTGAATCCATCTGAAGGTGTCTCAAAAGGAAAGCCTGACTTCTGAAAACTCGGTCACTGAAAACCTTGTGGAGCAGTTTACTCTGACACACATGGGGTTGCCATTGGTTGGAATCAACTTGACAGCAAAATGTGGCTTTAAGATGTTTTAATTAAAATTTTCTTTCAAGAGAGCATTTTTGTTTTATTTATACAGGATTAGAGTGGCTCTCCTGGCTCATTTGGAAGACAGGAGCAGGAAACAGTGTATTTGGTGGCAGAGAGAGGTTGAATGACAACTTATAATCTTTTCTAAACTTTGAACTTGTACTCTGTCCAGGGAGCCCAATATGGTGTCCCCTTCGTGGGATGCATTGACTTCTACCTGGGGGAGGACCTTACACCTGCTTTGGAAGCCTATGTGATAGCAGGCATTGCTTCTATTTCTAGATCCTTTTTTTTCCCCCGATCATGTCTTATTTCCACGCTCTTCATTTCTGATTACTTATCTGGATTTATAGTTTTGGATTTATAGTTTTGCATAGCTCTAGTCAGATGGTGATTAGCAGGTTCCTGCTCTGTTTAGCAGAGGATGTTACTATAGGTATGCGGTTCTACTGGGTACACTTTCTATTTAAGCTGGCAAATACAAGGTCTATTTGTCCAATATGATGCCCAACAAGGGTCTCTTGGTTCTTAGTGCCACTATCAAGTCACATAAATCAAGAATCCAGATTATTCCCTGAACTCTACATATCTAAAAATTTGAGACTATCTTCTTGGTATCTCTCTGTTTTTATCTTCAGGTATAGTCAAAGTAAGCTTTGTGTGTGTGTTTTAGTGAAATCCTGTCTAGACAGCCTGAAACTGGGTCTGGAGATTCTCTGGTTCCCCTTCTTTATCATCATTTGGCTGCCTACCTACTGTGTCTTTGAGGCTTCTTTGACTGAAGACCATAGGGCTTGTGAAAAGCAAAAAGTTGGTTATATTGTGTGGGAATACCTTTTTTTTTTTTTTTTTTTTCCCCTGGAGAGTGTTTTGAGGCAGAGAATGATACCAAAGAGCATTCAAGGATTCAATACTGTCCTTGTATTCCAGATTAACAAGATCTTCATTTAGATTGGATCCGAACCTGCAATATACTGATTTAAGATCAGAAAGACTTTCCCTGAGCCAGAAAGAATGCATCCTACTCCATTGCCATCTTCATCCTCAGGCATGCCTCTACCTGGACCCCAACTCCACATCCTTAACCCAAGACCCTTGGAACCTGGCTTGTCTTTGAGGTGGTGGCGGAGATGCTCTTTTGCTGAGGGTTTAGTCTAGGGTTTTCTGGCCTCAGTCTGAACTTCTGGGAGGCTTGAAGTGACAGGGAACTGGAGGAGGTGGGTAAGAGAAGGAAATGTCCTAGGTCAGCAGCTTCTCTGAGAGTTATCCTTCTCATCACACCAAAGAGATTGTCTCAAAAGGATTTGGCCAGAATAAGAATAAAGTAGGGGGAGGGTTATAGAAGATCTATACATTTCTGGGTGTTGTGTGAATTCCTTTTTGTGGAGAGGGATACTTTTACTTACATCCTCTGTCCACCCATCTCAACCCTCTCTCAGATACTACCGGGTTGTAGCTTGGCAAGCTTCCTTGGTCCTCGGACCTCATCTTTTATCTTTTTGCTTTTCTCTTGCCATGTGCCCCTTCTCACCTGAGGTACTGTCCCTCATTCCAAAGAGTTGTATCTCTATGTCAAAGCCATACAGAATTGTCTAATTATAACAGATTAATCCATTAGGATTTATGCCTTTTTATTTACTGGCTGGAACTATCCATTTCACAGCTGTGGCTCCCTCATCTAACCAGCTAGCAGACAATTTAAATATAGAAAGCAATTTAACCTAGTTGGATACCAAGACATCTCACTTAATGTAGTGCATAAATTTTGAAGCTCTTTGCTCCAAGCCCTCGGAAGGACAGCTAACAGTTTCATGTTCTGAAAAAGATTTGACTTTGCAGGGAATTTGCCCCCCAAGAAGGGATCCTGGGTATTGGGAAAAGAAAAATGAAGTCTTTTAAAATTAAATCAGGGGTCATTTTCAGATCAGTTTTGCTTTTTTCTCTCCCTCCTCTTTTTGGGGAAAAGAATTTCCTGCTTAACGGAGTTTCTGGAAGCCTGATTATCAGTTGGAGGGGCTCTTCATTTTTTTTCCTCTTTTACTTTCATTTGCAGCCTGTGTGGGCAAAACTTTTTTTTTTTTCCTTTCTTTTCACTCAACACTGTACCAATAGAAGAACTGATGCCTTTGAATTATGGTGTTGGTGAAGAACATTGAATGACTATATCATGAATTGACAGAAGAATGAACAAATCTGTCTTGGAAAAAGTACAACCAGAATGCTTCTTAGAAGCAAGGGTGATGAGACTTTGTCTCACTTACTTTGGACATGTTATGAAGAGAGACCAGTCTCTGGGAAAGGACACCATACTTGCTGAAATAGAAGGTCAGCAAAAAAGAGGAAGACCACAATGAGACTGCAAAACAGATAATGTTAATCCCATTTTACAGGTGAAGAAAAAAGATGCTTAAGGCAGGTAAGTTGTTCTAGTTCACATAGATGGTAAGTGTCAGAACTAGAACTTAACCCCCATTGGATATTAATAAATTCACACACTGACTTATCAATTAGAACTTTGTGAGTTGAGTGAGTGAGTATGTCCCTAAAGTTGGCTCTGAAGTTCAATTTCTTTCTGTGATTCAGCATCACTCTCAACCTCATTTGTAAGTTCCTCCGGTGAAATTCTCAGGTTTTGCTAGATGGTCTGTAAGGCCTCTCTAAATATTACTACACCATGCTGAATGACCTCCTTGTTAACATATGGATTAGTTTACTTTGAATCACGAGTTCAATGATTACTTACAGAGTTGGTACATGATCCAGGATAGTACAAAAGTGTTAATGGAAGCCTCTCTTGTGGGCAACTGTGCTCCTAGGTTGGGTCCTCTGTCTTGTGGTGGGAAGCTCCATCTCTTCTTCATTTCCCCAAGGGGGCATTAGGTCTTGGTAAATTGATTTATACCCACTCAACTCACAAAAAATGTCCAATTGATAAGCCAGAATGTGAATTATTAATATACAATGAGATAAAATATTGCTAAGAAGACTGAGTGGCTGTGGCAGCTGGGCTGCCTCTGGTCAGTTTGAGAAGCAATGTGTTAGTAAACATGGAGAGAGACCAAAGGGATCTTGGCAGTTTTCAGGGTTTAATTATTTAGCTGCAATATCCTGACCCAGTCCTTCTCTTGTAGCATCTACCTACCAAGCAGCTAATGTATTCAGGTCAGTAGATCAGGGGATGCATCCCTGGGAATGCTCACACTCCTATTCTTCTTACTCACTAGCCTAGTGGGACACTATTTGACTAAATTTGTTGCTACAACCCACCCTCCTTATGGCAGCCGATTGCATAACACAGGATGTGGATTTCTCTGTTGGTTGCCTGTCTCAGAAGACTCAATATCTACTGAGCATTGACCACATGTTGGGTGCTGGGCTATGCACTGGTAGGGGACCAAAGAGGCTGATGCCCTCAAGGAGCATGCAAATAGTTTTAACATAATATGGTGAATAACAAGATAGAGATAATCACAAGGTTTTATGGTTGCCTAGAGGGGGAGTTGAGTTTTGAAGGATTAATAAGACCTAGACTAATAGAAGAGCATTAGTGATTCAGTGGTCAAATTCTTGCCTTTCTGGTGTGACACTGCAGGATATTGTGCTGGACTGCAAGGTCAGTTTGAGCCGCAATGTCACTGGTTCAAACCCACTGGTCACTATGATTCTGAACCTACTTGATGGCACTTAACAACAAGAAGAGAAGAGAGGAGCCCTGGTGTCCTTGTAGGATAAGCTCCGGACATAGTTCAAACCCACCAGCTGCTCCATTGCAGAAAGATGAAGCTTTCTGCCCTCGTAAAGATTTAAAGCCTTTGAAACCCTGTACAGGGTCACTGTGAGTCAGAATTAACTTGATGGCAGTGGGTGTGATAGTTCAGGGTTTGTATCAACTTGCCGGGGTCAGGATTCTCAGTGGTTTAGCAGTTAAGATGTAGCGACCCTCCATTATGAGACCTAATATAATGTAATCACTTCCACATGGGCTCTGTTATGAGTAGCCAATCAATTAAAAGGAAGTTTCCTTGGGGGTGTGGCTGGCAACAACTTCCATCTTTGAAAAATAAAAGGAGAGAGAGAGAAGTGAGCAGAGAAAGAGGAACTATTACTACCAAGAAAGAAATGTTGAGAGTGGAGAAGATCCCTGCACCGTGAAGCTTCTAGATCCCAGGGAAGATTGACACCAAGATTCATTCTGGGCCTACAGATGCTGAATGTAGACAAGGACCTTCCCCCCAGAGTTGACCCTCCCTCTAGAGCTGGCGCTCTGAATGTAAACTTCTAGCCTCCTAAACTCTGAGAGAATACATTTGTTAAAGTGACCCATTTGTGGTATTATTTCTGTTACAGCAACACTAGATAACTAAGACAATTTTTTGTTTGTTTGTTTGTTAGAGAAGGGACACTTGGGTGTGGGGTTGGGTCTTCAGAAAGGCTTCCTAGAGGAGATGACACTAGAGTTGAGTTTTTTGTTAAAAGTTTTTATCATAAATTGAGTGAAAGTTTACAGGGCAGATCATCAGTTTTACATTAAACAAATCATAGACTTCATTTCATTACAATGATTATAATCCCCATCACGTACCATCAGTTAACAGTGTTTCTCTCTATTCATTTTAGCTCCTTTTTTTTTTTTTTTTTAAAACACTCAGGCATATATTATAATTTAAACCGCAAAGGGCACATTCTACAAGTCAGCCTCCTAGCCACCAGCTATTAGTTCCTCTCTTTCCATGAATCTAGAGTCCTCAGCTGCTCCCTGTCTCCCTGTCCCTATCTCTGCCCTGGAGTTTTGGAGGGTGAATACGACCTAGATGAATGGATGGGCATTAGTGATTCAGAGGTAGAATTATTGCCTTTCATGCAGAACATATCTAGGTTTCATTCCCAGCCGATGAGCCTCATATACAGCAAAGCACCTCTGTCATTGGGGGCTTGTGTGTCACTATGAAGCAGCACAAGGCTCAGTGGAGCTACCAGACTAAGGAGAACTAGGAAAGAAGGCTGTTGATCTCCTTTTGAAAATTAGCCATTGAAAACCCTATGGATCACAGTGCTCTGGTTCCCAAACCCATCATAAAGATGGTGCAGGACTGGGAACTTTATGTTATGTTGTGTATTGGGTTGGTATTAGTTGGGGGCTTACTTAAAGGCAGGTAAAATCAACACCAGTATCAATCAAGACAAACCAAAACAAAGAAGGAAAAATTGCCAGTAGTACCTGGCAGAGGAAAAGTATAAGCAAAATCATGAAGGCAAAGTTATTGCTGTTATGTGCTATTAAGTCAGTTCTGACCCATAGCAACCCTGTATAGGGTTTCCGCAGAGCAGCTGGTGAACTTGAACTGCCAACCTTACGGTTTCAAACAGAATGCAGTGTATGCATACGAAAAGGCGTGTGTGTCCGGGTGTGCCCGAGTGGAGGGGGGATTGGAATGATAAGACAGAGTGCTGGGAGAAGAGGTGAAGTGGCAAGCAGACCATGGACCACTAGCTCTCTATGTCAGGTTAGGGGACAAAGGCTTACTTCAGATGACCAAGTCACTGAAATGTGCCTTGGCCAGACGGCTGTTTTCTGGCCTTGCAAAGGGTTTCCTGATGGGACTCCTGGAAACTCTTAATCTCATCCACAAACACTGGAGAAGGAGTCACTCTGGAGGATGGGAAAGGCTACTTCTTAATGGATTTACAGGGCCCAGCTCTGCTTGCATCTCGGGTTAATTACAGTGCTAGAGGAAGGCCTTTCCAGACCAAGTAACTGGGTTTTGTTGTTGTTGTTAACTGCCATTGGGTTGATTTTGACTCATAGTGACCCTGTATAGGGCTTCTGAGGAGTGGTTGGTGAGTTTGAACCAATGACCTTGCAGTTCAAACCGCCCTTACTATCAACTGTTTTTAGAGAACTCTAAAACTCAGTGCCACACCAACTGGGTTTTAGAGTTCATTTTCTTTTTCTTTCTTTTTTTTATAGTTTAATGCATTTTAATAGCAAACTTACAGGAACAGCACAGAAGACAGACAACATTAAAAACATGTACTTGCATGTAAGACAACTCAGTTAGAAAAGTATAGTGAATGGATGGAATCTACCGTATGATAAAAATGCTACAAACACCATTTAGTTGCCGTCAATAAGAAATTTACTTGTTTTAAAAAAATCCAAATGCTGGCATTGTCCAGAAAATTTTAACAGGTTTATTTATAATTGTTATAAAGTTGAACTGCTGAAACTTGTTCACTGAAACATTTTGACTTGCATTAATGCTTTATGTCCCCGCATTTATATTAAAAATCCACACAAATGAAAATGAAAAAACTGCCAATACCTGATTTCTGTCCCCTATTTTTCCATTCGCAATCAAATACTTAGGTACCTTTTGACCCCATGGGGGGGGGGGGGGAAATCTAACGTTCAGAACTACCAATAACAGGAAGAAGAGAATTTTTTTTCTAAAGAATGAAACGTTTCCCATTATAGTGGATTCTTAAGCACATTCTCCACGTATGTGACGTGGTAGCTGGATGTCTTTTGGCATAATTGTTACACGTTTGGCATGGATAGCACACAGGTTGGTGTCTTCAAAAAGGCCAACCAGATAGGCCTCACTTGCCTCCTGCAAAGCACCAATAGCTGCCCTCTGGAAGCGCAGATCTGTTTTGAAGTCCTGAGCTATTTCTCGCACCAGACGCTGGAAGGGAAGTTTACGAATCAGAAGTTCGGTGGACTTCTGGTAATGTCTAATTTCACGAAGTGCCACAGTACCAGGCCTGTAACGATGAGGTTTCTTCACCCCTCCAGTAGAGGGCGCACTCTTACGAGTGGCTTTTGTAGCCAGTTGCTTCCTGGGTACTTTCCCACCAGTTGATTTGCTGGCAGTCTGCTTGGTACGAGCCATGGTATAGAGACCTCCTCACTTAAGCCCCCTTCTCCTTCAGCTGGAGCTCCGAGAGCTAGAGGCTGCGCTAGAGTTAGAGAGTGATGGTGGCGCGGCAGCCGCTGCGAACACAATAGAAAGAAAGTTCATTTTCTTTTGAGGTTTAGAGTTCTCTGCTCTTGAGCACGCTGTAGCCTGTTCAGAGCTGCTCCAGGATTCCAAGTATGGTGTATGTGTGTGTGTCTGTGTATCTAGGTGCACAGGCATATGTATGATCATCTACAATAGTGAGTTTGACATTAGTCAGTAAGTTTTAAAATCTCTATTCACTTAAGGAGCCTTGGGAGTGGATTACAAACTGGGTTGCTAACCACAAGATCAGTAGTTTGAATCTATCAGTTGCTGTTTGGGATAAAGATGAGATTTTCTGCTTCTGTAAAGATTTACAGCCTCAGAAATCCTATACACGAGCACCATGAGTCAGAACCGACTTGGTGGAACACCACCACCACTGTTCACTTAGCATTTATTCCAGCAGTTTGTATAGTACTTGTAATCTTTTCCAAGCAGCTCTGATGGTTTTGTTGGATAAGCACTGGACTACTAACTGCAAGCTCAGCAGTTCAAACCCACCATCTGCTCTGCAGGAGAAAGATGAGGCTTTCTGCTCCAGTAAAGATTTACAGCCTCGAAGTGGGAGAGGGTAGATGGACAGGGATGATAGGGAAAGACTTAAGGAGATATTCATGGGCTGAATGGAATAGAAGTAGGTTGTGATGTATGCACAGGCATCAGGGAACAACAGGGCTCTATGATACAGGGATCAAGACATAGTCTGAAAGGGTAAAGGAGGGGAACTAATGTTAAGGTGCTTAACTGTTTTGTGTATATTGGGTTCCCCTGCCTACTAGTGTAATCTAGACACCTAAGTGAGATAGAAAGGAATATTGGAAAATATGATTACAGAAAGCTTGTGAGCCTGTCTTCAGCCTATAACTGATTGGATTATCTAAAAGGGTACTAGACTATACCCAGGCAAACAGGCTTTTTGATAAGCATTTGTGGAGAATGGGGCCTTAGGTGGAATCCTGAGCCCCACCTAGAACCTTCTGAGGTAGGACATTCCCAATTAAAAAGACATGCAGACCAACCCAGAATGGATAGCAGAAAAAGAGATACTTCTTGAAAGAAAGGCCAATAGGTGGAGGGGGAGAGCAGACTGTTTGGCTTTGACAATATCAAGCAAGCTGTTTGTCTTGGAGCCATCAAGGCAAGAAAAGTCAGCCTATCACGGCAAACCCCTTTCTAGGACTGAAAATTAAAGGAAACACACAAACAGTCTTGCATGCTTGCTTTCTGGTGACTACCCTGGCCCACTAGTCAGTGGAAGTCGGGGGAATGCAGCAATGAAGACATGGGCTGAGATTGGCCATGTTCCATAGATACCTGATGACCTTGAGATGACAGGGTGAAGAGGATGCGCTGGCTAGTTTCAAGTTCAGGGAGACGTGTGAACTCCCAATCTCAAGGACACTAACCTAGCTATTGAGGGCTAGCGTTAAGAGTGAAATAGCCAGCTGGTCTGAAGGAGGGTGGGGTGGCATGCGAGAACTCCCAAACTTGCTGATAATACCCATTTGACCTAGCTGGAAGGTATGCTGACCAGAATTCAACCAGCTGAAGATAAAGAAGTATGATACAGGGAGCAAGCATAAATTGCTACAATCTGATCAACTGGACCTTTGTGTATGGATGAAGCTGCCCAAATTTCCAACGGAAAGGGAAGAACTCTTCATATTACGGATCAAGAGTGCCTCTTCAGTACACTGGGTTAATAGGGACGGGCAACTTAGACTTTGACTCTCAAAATTGGGAAGCTACAAAGGCTTACAAACGTTCATGAAAGTGCTTAGTGTCAGAATGAAGGGAGTAAGATATAAACCCCACTGAATAGTGTTCCTTATTTCCACATGGACCTGGAGATGAGGTGGATAGGATTTTATGATTCAATTATGAGTAATTGTGATCTGGTCTAATGGCAATCGTCACAACTGTAAATGTAGAAGAAGAGCAAATAAAAGGGGGGAGCAGTTAATCTGTCATTTCAGGAACAGAGGACTATCAAGAAGGAAGAGCATGAGAGGAGCAAAGGATCCTTACCAGAAAAATGGCGACAACAGGGATGGTAGCAGAGATGATGGCATAGAAAGACAGAACAGCGAAGGACTGTAGACTCATGGACTGAGAAAGGCAGTGTGCCTGTGGGCAGGCTTGCAAAGTGTGCCATTTGGACATTTAAACAAATACGTATTTTCAATGTGGTATGTGTACATCAGCAAAAAAAAAAAAAGAGCTAACAGAGGTAAATACTGTTAGCTGATGGTGTATCATGGAGGGGATTGTAATCATTGCAATGATCTGCTGAATGTAAAACTGATGAGCTGCCCTGTAAACTTTCCCTCACTCAATTCACAATAAAAACTTTTTAAAAAATTGCAGCCTCAGAAACCCTATATAGGGTCATTATGAGTCAGAACTGACTTGATGGCCATGAGTAAGTGAGCTAATCTTTTTCTGTCTCTTCTACTTGATAGTGGGCAGAGATGGTCTTATTAGTTTCCAATGTAATTCCTGAACAAAACAGATATTTGATAAATGTTTGTGGAACAAATGAGGAAATGAAAGAATGAAGGTTAGTGTTGTCCTGTGCAAAATGGCCTTGGCTTGGAATCTAGTAGATAATCCAGGAGAACGTCTCGTCTCCTGATCTGTAACTGTGCGAGGCAGGAAGAAAAGGGTATTTAAGAGGTATGGCACTGTGGGTTAATGCACTGGACTGCAAGGTCAGTTTGAACCACAAGGTCAGTGGTTCAAACTCACCAGCCGCTCCTTGGAAACCCTATATAGAGTCATTATGAGTCGGAACCGACTCTAGGGTACTTAACAACAACAACAAGTAGAAGGAAAGATTCCCTGGGTGATGCAAATGATTAATGTGCTTAACTGCCAACTGAAAGGTTGGCTGTTAAAGTCCACCCAGAAGAAAGCCCTGGCGATCTACTTCAAAAACACCAGTCACTGAGAACCCTATGGAGCACAGTTCTACTCTGACACTTACGAGGCCACTATGACTAGAATGGACTCAATGGCTACTGGTTTTACGTAGAAGGGAAATATTTGATTTGGATTCTAACTCTTTGAGAGTGGAGATTATCCTTGGAAAACCTGTGGTATTTATAAGAAAGTTACATGATAAGAGGGCACCAAAGGGGATCGTGTTCTATATGCAGAAAAATCACAGGTGGTAATGAAAGAAGTGCAGCCAGAGTGCTCCTTGGAGGCCAGGATGGCTAAGCTTCGTCTCTCATACTTTGGACATGTTGTCAGGAGGGAACAGTTGCTGGAGAAGGATGTCATGCTGGGTAAGATGGAGGGTCAGAGAAAAAGAGGAAGAGCCCCAACGAGATGGATCAGCCAGGTGGCATCATTGATGGCGTCAAGTGTGGCAGTGGTGGTGAGGTTGGCCCAGGATCGGACATTGTTTCGTTCTGCTGTGCATAGGGTCACTATGAGTCGGTTTTGACTCGATGGCACCTGACAACAACAACAACAAAGATGAGGCAGCTTCCTTTCGGTCTATGTTTATTCCTTGGAGCCCATCAGCAGCCTTCCTTCCAAGTCCAAGTCTTCTACTACCTAGCATTAATGGCATGAACTGATGGTGAATTCCAAAGGACTGCTAAAGTGGAGTATTATAAAAAAATATTATGTACACATCTTAAGCATTTTACCTGATTAAAATATATAAATGTTCACTTATTTGCCAATCTTTTGATGAAGGATCAAAGCCCATTCTTTGAATCTGAGTTTGCCAATTAGAATTCTTCTTCATATTTCTTGCATAAACCATTTTTTCTTACATTCAGCTTCCAACATATCATCTAAGATTTCTATGAGGGTGAGTCAAAAATTATCCACACTCCAGTTGTATCAAAATATCTGTTGGCTGCACTGTCTTATCAGTGCTTTCTGTTCAAGGTCACAGCTATGCAGATGTGAATGTGGAAATCTGCAAACAAAATTTAAAAAAAATTGTTACTGGTGACAAGATATGGATTCGTCATTATGAGTCTGAGAGTAAACGTCAGAGTATGGAATGGAAACCTCCTCAATCACTGACCAGGAAAAGTTGAAAAGTCAACCATCAGCTGGAAAATTGATGCTTACAATTTTCTGTGATTCTCAAGGGCCAATATTGGAACACACTAGGAAAAAAGTTCAACAATCAACAGTGCTCTTTATAATGAGATGCTTAATGCAATGTAATGTTATAAAATCATCTTCCATAATATAATCTGTGTAGTGTCTGGTAGCGTAGTGGTTACGAATCGGGCTGCGAACCTTAAGGTCAGCGGTTTGAAACTACCAGCCGCTCCACGGGAGAAAGATGAGGCTTTCTACTCCCGTAAAGATTTACACCCTCGGAAACCCTGTACAGGGTCGCTATGGGTCGGACCCGACTCGATGGCACTTAACAACAACAACAACAGTGTAATCAATCAATTAAAAAGGAAATATTTTAGGCATTGTTCTGCCTCCAGATTATGAATAAATAGATATTTTGGTTAACTTTGCTCTCTCTCTTTTCTCCACACTTTCTTTGGCCTACCCTATGGATCTTGGGATGCAAGCTTGCAGAAGTCTCTATCTTACTGCCTGACCTACAGATTTTGGATTTGCTGGCCCCTTGAAGCAAATCAATCCTATCTATCTATCTATCTATCTATCTATCTAATCACTGATTCTGTTCTCTAGAGAACCCTAAGAGAGTGGTGTATGACCTTGACCAATATACTTAACGTCTTTCAGCTTATTATATTTGGTTTCTGTGTGATTAAATTAAATAATGCAAAATGTGTTATAATAATAATAATAAACCAAACCACAACCACTGCTGTTGATTTTATTTCAACTTATAGCTGCCCTGTGGGGCAGAGTATAACTGCCTCATGGGGGTTCCAAGACTGTAATCTTTCAGAAGAAGACTGCCACGTCTTTTTCATGCAGCGTAATTTGTGGGTTTGAACTGCCAATCTTTTGGTTAGCAGCTGTCTGCTTTAACCCACTGTGCCAACCGAGTTCCTATTATAATGATAAACAACATTGTTGAGTGCTTACTATGAACCAGGCAGGCAGAACTTTACGTAGATCATTTCACTTTTCAACAACCCGTGGGCTAGTTACCAAATTCTGTCTTGGTTATCTAGTGCTGCTATAAAAGAAATTCTGCTTTGATAAGCAGAAATTTGTTCTTTCACAGTTTAGAGAGCTAGAAGTCTGAATTCTGGGTGCCGGCTGTAGGAGAAAGCTATCTATCTCTGTTGACTCCAAGAGAAGATCTTTGTCTCTTTTTAACATCTGTGGACTGGTGCTACTGTAATGCTCCATGTGTCTTCACATGGATCTTTCCCTGGATTTAAGAGGTTTTCAGCAGAAGGACCCTAGGTACAAAGTATGTACTTCGCTCCCAGTTCTTCTTTCTTGGTTAGGTTTCCCCTTCTCTGCTTCTCTCCTTTTATCTCTTGTAAGATAAAAGATGGTACAGGCCACGCCCCAGGGAAACTCCCCTTACATTGGACCAAGGCTGTGGCCTGAGTAAGGGTATTGCAGCCCACTCTAATTTTCTTGTAACTGACTGGATGATCACATCATGAGGGATGAGCACATCATTACATAACTATCAAACCACTAAGAATCCTGGCCTGGTCATGTTGACACACAATTTTGGGAGACAATTCAATCTATGACATTCTACCATGTTGCCCCCTCCCCCAAATGAATGTATTTGCCACATACAAAACACAGTTACCCAATCATATCATTTCAAAATTTGACTCCAAGTCCAAATTCAATCCTGAGGTAAAATTTTCCCTCATCTGTGAACCTGTGAAATATAGAAGGCAAGTTATCTACTTCTAATGTACAATGGTAGGATAAGAACAAAGTAGACATTTCCATTACACATGGAAGAAACTGGAAGGAAAAGAGGGTTAACAGACATAAAGCAACAAACTCATGAAGCATTGGGTGCTCATGAGGAACTTGTACATAGACAGAACATAACAAGGGGATACTGAATGGTGCAAAATTAGGAAATGTGTGCACCAGGATTGTATCCTTTCACCGTACTTATTCAGTCTGTATGCTGAACGTATCATCCTAGAAGTTGGATTATAAGAAGAACTTGGTATCAGGATTGGAGGAAGACTCATTAACAACCTGCCAATGCAGATGTTATAACCTTGCTTGCTGGAAGTGAAGAGTATTTAAAATACTTATTTATGAAGACAAAGACTATAGCCTTCAGTATGGGTTGCATCTCAATGTAAAGAAAACAAAAGTCCTCACCTTTGGATCAACAAATAGCATCATGATAAATAGAGAAAAGATAGAAGTTGTCAAAGACTATTTTGTTTGGATCTACAATCAACACTGAAGGAAGCAACAGATGAAAAATCAAATAATGTACTACATTAGGCAAGTCTACTGCACAAGACCTCTTTAAAGTGTTCAAGAGCAAAGATGTCAGTTTGAGGACTAAGGTGCCCCTGACCCAAGTCATGGTATTTTCAATAGTCTTATATGCATATGAAAACTGAACAATGAATAAAGAAGACTGTAGAAGAATTGATGCTTTTGAGTTATGGTGTTGGCTTTTCCCCATTATATATTATGGCTTTTCCCCATTAATAAGAATGTTGTTTATTGGTCCAGTGGTGAGGATTTTTGTTTTCTTGACATTGAGATGTAATCCATACCAAAGGCTGTGCTCTTTGATCTT
>NW_006408582.1:16559730-16569823 GCF_000296735.1 Chrysochloris asiatica
GCCATATTTTCCCTAGTTTATAGACGTAGAAATTGCAAGCAGAATATTTCCCACAAAAACGCAAACCAAACCCACTTCCATGAAGTCAGTTTCTACTAGTCATGACTCTGAGACTATAAATCTTGACCAAAGCAGACAGACTCATCTTTCTCCTGAAGACTGGCTGGTGGGTTTGAACCAGTGACCTTGAGGCTAGAAGTCCCATTGGATGTAGTAAAAAGTGGTGTGCAGTGGGATCAGGAATATCTAAGCCCAAGTTCTAACCCCATTCTTTTCCAGTTGTATTACCTTAAACAAATTCATTTCTCAGCTTCTTGGTTCCTTATCTGTAGAAAGACCTGAAAATATATACCTTGGATTGTTTTGAGGATTAAATGAAAGTGACTGTGATACAGTGGGAAATTCATTATGGTATTTTATTTATAATCCATTCATTTGGTAAGGGTTGAATGTGCTTTTTAAATGATTAGAGTCTTGGAAATCCTATGAGGCAGTTCTACTCTGCTTTAGAGTTGACTCGATGGCAGTGAGTGAGGTGGGTTATGTTAAAGTAAAGTAAGACTAAGAAAATCCTGTCTCACTTAGAAAAAGAAAAAAAAAACAACACTCATCCATCTTCACCAATGAACAGGTCAGTGCTATACCCAGATGAAATGGAGGAGAGGCAGTAATGTCCCAGGTACTAAAAAAAAAAAACACGAAGAAAACTTATGATGTATTCTAGCTAGACTATTGGGGGAGCAGAAGACACAGTCTGTACCCTTAGGAGTTGGGTACAGTTGGGAAATGTGCTTGTCACACGTGAAACAGTTGAGCTCCTTTCTCAGGTGTCATATGCCATGTAACAAGTGCTTTCGGAAGAGTGAGGTATCACAGAGCAGTTCTGTGGAAGCTTCCCCTTGGTCAGAGGGAGACTTCCTGGAGGAGGAGGAGGAGAAGTGGTTGGGTCTTGATGGAGAAAGGAAGATAAGTCTAGGACTCTTCTAGACTTCCAGTCTTCATATGTGGCTTGGGGAGACAAGACCATTTTTCAACTCTTCAACTTGGAGGACGCTGAGGTGCTGTGGACTAAACACTTGGCTGGGCTGAGTGCTGTGGACTAAACAGCGGTTCTTCCCCTCCCTGGCCACACATTTCTGGCATGCCAGGCCAAGAGCAGGTCATCAGTGTGACTGACAGCGTCTGTCCCCCAGCAAGCGCCAGGGGAATTGTTGTGCTATACAGGCCAGTCATTGTACCTAACTCACTCCAACTTCCTTCCTTCAAGCCACTTGCCAGGAGAAGGGAATTGCTTCATTATGGTCCCCATGCAAGGATTTTAAAATGTACAACAGGAAGCTGGCCCTTTGATTACCAAAATGTGGAGCATGCTGCTATATTGGGGACACCATGAGCAATGCCAGGAATACAAAGGAATGAATGGCCTATCATTTTTCTTGTCTCATTTTTAGGCAAGCCTTCAGTTTTGCTCCCACACCGACTGCATCCTTTAAAGAGGGGCTCCTCTTCAGGGATCCCAGTTTCTTGGTATTTTTAACCTGGAGGCCAAAACAGCTCCTCCAGGAAGTATTTGTGAACATGTCATCCTCTGTGAGGGCAGCTGCAGCCCACCATGACCAGAAGCTAGTAGTTGACATAGGCCAACGGTCTCCCTCCTCCCTAGGCTCCAGGGTCTGGGGCTGTTGTTGAGCTGCTACAGATCTCTTTGTGTTCAGTGTTCTCCAGGTTAATTAACCCCATTATTATCATCTCTATAGCCTATAATTAAACACACTGTGCAATTATATCATCCATTCTGCTTTATTGATGTGCAACTCACCATCCAAAGACAATTATTAATTATTACCCTATTGGATTTTGCTATACACAAACATGTTTCATCACTGATCCTGATCCCTGGTTAGAAAGGGGCTGTCCATGGAAGAAAAACTTGAATGGGAAGGCTAAAGACCAGAGGTACATGTTCTTTTCCCAGTTTGACCGAGTTGCATGCTTCTGTTGCCTGGTCTTGTTCAAGAATTCCTCAAAGGTGACAGCTAGCACACTTCTCATCTCCCTCCAACCTTACAGCCAGTCCAGACACAAGCAGACATGGAAAATGCAGGGGGAACTATCGACCCATGCACTTCAAAGTTAATACTGTCTCAGCATAAAAATAATATGCCTTGTTGCATAAAGAAAGAAGATGGGCATTTGAGAAGCTCTGGTGATGTCGTAGCTAAACTGCTTGGCTGCTAATTGAAATCCTGGTGGTTCGAACCCAGCCACTCCATAGGAGCCTGCTTCTGTAAAGATTGCAGGCTTGGAAACCCTATGGAGCAGTTCTATTCTGCCCTATAGGGTGGCTATGAATCGGAATTGACTCGAAGGCAGTGGGTGGGGTTATGTAACATAAAGAATTAAGAAAGAGTTTTATGAATTAGCTGACAGGGAATGGGGAGACAAAGGCATACAGACAGCAGGGCTTCTGAGGACTCCTGTGTGTATAAGTGACTGCAGCTTTCAGGAGTCAGGCTGGCTGTGTTACGCCCTCTCTGTGCATGTGTGTGGCTGTTCTCACCCGTCCCATCCAGGCGTCTGAGCAGGAGGCACCAGATGTAGAAAGCCAGATCTGGGAGTGTGTTCATAGCTCCGTCTCCTACAGGCTGTGGGACTGCTGCAGGGGAGACAAGAACACACCAGACAGAGACAGGATAGGTGCCGCTGTCTGAATTGTGTCCTTAAGCGCACATAGTATCTGGGAGTAGATAGGGATGTGTTTTGTATTGGAAGCTTGTAGCTTTACTAAGACCTGTGGTGGGGGATGATGAATAAAGATGATCCAGGATGAGTATTATTGTATCTCTCGGTTCTGCTTTCATGCCCCTTTCTTGTTCCTTCTGTCCACCACCAGCGGTTGCTGTTGAGTCAGTTCCAACATATGGTGACCTCACATGTCAAAGTAAAACTGTACGCCATAGGATTTTCCTGACTGTGATCTTTTGAAAGTAGATCTCCAGACTTTTCTTCTGAGACACCTCTGTGTTGGTTCCAACTGTCAATCTTTTAGTGAATAGCTGAACACTTAACTGTTTACACCACTGAGGGACCCACACCATACTAATCCAGATGGAATCAAGATAAAATAATGATAAAAGATAGGCCTGAGAAGGAAAACTAGAGTCAGAAGACAACTTTTTGCTTGGGAGAGGATAAAGGATGGAGTTCTTTTCGTCTGATAGCTAGAACTTGGGATATAGGCTTATTCCAGTCTTGTTTGTGTACACGAATGTCAGGACTTTATTATATCTTTCTCCTACTCACTGCTACCAGGGAAGACCCAGATATGTGGTTCTCAGAGCAGTCCTAGGGTTTGGTGGTACTGGTCTGATCAAACACATTGTAGGTGGCTTCTTTGTTTGGAACAGGGATCAGAATCCACCCAGAAACAGATAATTGGGGCTGATGGAGCACATTCCATATGTTCTTGTTGTTAAGTGCCGTCAAGTTCGATTTTGAACCATAGCGACCGTGTATAGGGTGTCCAAGGAGCAGCTGGTGAGTTTGATCCACCGGCCTTGCAGTTCCCACAGCACCACACCAAGACTCCACATTCCATATAGGGACAGAGTATTGGTTCTTAACCTTGTTTAGTTTATTTGAAAAGTCAGAATAACCAATTGTGCATTCATTTTGAAGAAGTTTAAAGTTGCCATGGTAGGACCTCCTTGGGGTGCTTGCTTGGGCTGGGGGCAACTCTCGGGACAGGATGGAGGAAAGGGAAAAGGATGACTTACTCAGAGTGAAATGGGAGAGATGAAAGAGCAAAATGCTAATTGTGTTTGTTTCATAACAATGGCATCCTTTAATGCCTTAGTTTCTTCATCTGTTAATTGGGTGTCTAAGCCCTTGACTCATTACATCCCAGGGCTTCAGCGGGGTTGACTTTGTGACTCTGAGAATTAGTGTGGATGCTCTTTAGAAAAGGAACATCATTCCATGCCAGGACAGATGGCCTGTGACAAGAGCATTTGATGAGGGTCAGGGATGGCCTACAGGATGTGGGTGATAGCTGGGAACTTCCAATCAGGTGAAGGGACAAGGTGTTTTTGTAGTGGTTCAATGGCTTGTTCTGCTTCTCTACAGATCTGGCCATCTGAATAAAGTAAAACTATTTCCCTGGGATATTATTTATGAGAAGAGGATGAGGAAAGCTAAACATTACAGTAATGATAATAATGAGAAACACACTACAAATAAACAGGAGATTAAACCTTGGTGGTTTGTGGAAAAAATAGCCATGAGGCCTCTGGCTGGTTCCAGATGCTGATGGAGCAACCATGGCTGGGCTGTTGGCCTTGGGGGTAAGTGTTGCCACAGTGGAGGGTGCAGTGGAGTGACCTTTCTGTGGCTCCTGTGGTGGGTCCTGTCCCTGCTCTACTCCCCACCTTGACTGCTCTGGCTAAGATTCAGGAACTGTCCTCATTGAAGCATGGTACAGGGACTTGTCTGTGTGCAGGTATGTATGTGTGTGCATATTGTGAAGGATCTATCTCAACCCCGTTTGACTGACTTGGCTACTGCAGTCCTGTGGTACCAAGACACCCACTCATTTACACCACAAAATGCACAATTGCCATATTGTCAGAGGAAACAGGCACTAAAGAGTTTATGGATATAAGAGTTATTGCTGTTTTGAAGTGCCTTTGAGTCCATTCCAACTCATAGCCACCCTGTTTAGGGCTTCCGAGGAGCGGCTGGTGAGTTTGAACCACTGACCTTGTAGTTCGAACTGACCTTGAGGTCTAGTGCTTATTCTATGGTGCCTAGTTGCAGGCCTTGAAATTCTTCTTTCAGGTTGAGAATATTCACATATACTTTGTTTCATCATTTAGCTCTTCTCTCCTTCCTTATTTTTCTTCTTCCTTTGAACCCCTAATAATGCAACCCAGTACTAGGTTCTTGGTACACAGAAATGAATCAGGCTCAGTGTTTGTTCTTGAGAAATTTTAACCAGATGTCTGAATCTGCAGAGAATTATTAAAAACTACTGACCCACAGATAAAATGGACCTTCCCTCTATCTGATCTGAAGCATCTCGCTGTCTTATGAAATCCTAAGGCCATCCTTGAATTCCTCCTAGAAGTTCTTGGGGGAAGATGGAGAAGCAGCGACAACCATGATGTTTTGGAATTATCCAATCAGCTCACACCCAGTGGGCTCTGTGAGCACAGAGAAGGGATACTCAACCCACCTGGCTTCCTGGAGGAGGCCACCCTGGACAGAGTCTCCTGAGAGATTCCAATGCCCTTGTATCTGCCCAGCTTGATGCTCTGTTGCTTCCACATGGTAAGCAGTGGTCTGCACAATGAGGGCAGACAGGAACAAGGAGCCCACCTTCGTGGTGGTTGTCCTATTGCCCTTGTATTCCAGGTTGCTGGCTCAAACTGCTGTGCTCCACAGCGAGTTCACAGTTAACTGCTTCCTGGGTAATAATGTATTTGATTCTGTTTATTGAAGAAGTCTTGATAATACAAACAATTAAGCACTTGACTCTTAGCTGAGTGGCTGGTGACTTGAACCCACCCAGCAGTGCTGCTGGAGAAAGATCTGGCAATCTGCTTTCATAAAGATTATAGCCAAGAAAACTCTATGAGGCAGTTCTACTCTGTCACTTGGGGTTCCTCTGAGTGAAAATAGACTCAACAGTATTCCTTAACAATGTTGTCAAATGCTTACTATGGACTAGGCACTGTACTCTGTTGCCAAGGATTATTTCATTAATCTTTATTATTCAAGGAAAAAACACAGAGCAACTCCTCTAGGGTGACCCAGTGGCATGTGGGTCCTTGGCAGTTCCTCTGTTAGCACCTCAACTTGAGGCACATCACACTTATTTTTTGTCTATTATTCTCCTATTGACTCACCCTCCAACGTTCCCTGTCATTTATCTGTCCAGCCACTCACCTAGAGTTGTTGTTACGTGCCGTGAAGTCGGTTCTGACTCATAGTGACCCTGCACAGGGTTTCCGAGGTTGTAAATCTTTACGGGAGCAGAACGCCTCTTCTTTCTCCCACGGAACAGCTGGTAGTTTCAAACTGCTGACCTTGCAGTTCGCAGCCTGATTAGTAACCACTAAGCTATCAGAGCACCTAGAGTAATAGCCCTTTTAAGCCCCTTCCCCTTCTTCATCATAACCATCCCATTAAAACAGTTGCTAATAATTGTCATAACCCATCTTCAGCCCCCCAAAAACCCAAACCCATTGCCTTCAAGTCAACGCTGACTCATAGTGACCCTGTTGGACAGACTAGAACTGTCCTACAGGGTTCTTAAGGCTTAATCTTGATGCAAGCAGTTACATCTTTTCCCAACAGAGTGACTGGTGGGTTCGAACTGCTGATCTTTTGGTGAGCAGATGAACCCTTGACGACTGTGCCGCCTGTGCTCCTTATTTCCAAAATTAGCCAATGCAAACCCTAAGGATCTCAACAGAACATTGTCTAGTATAGTACTAGAAAATGGACTTCCAGATTGGGATGCACTCAGAATACTTGTGATATTTCGGTTACAGCAACACTAGCTAAAACCGGTTCACTGTAATCACAAGGGTTTTTAAATGTGGAGGAGGGAAGTAGGGAAGTAGGAGATCAAGAGAATTTGAAGATGCTGTGCTGCGGGGTTGAAAGCTGGAAGGGGGATATGAGTCAAAAAATGTAGGTGGTCTCTAAAAGTTGGAAAATGCAAGGAAATAAATTCTCCCCTAGAGCTTCCAGAAGGAACACAGTTCTGTCTTGATTTTGGCCTAGTGAGATTAATTCTGAATTTCTAACCTCCAGAACTGTAAGATAATACACCCATGTTGTTTTAAGTCAGTAAGTTTATGGAAATTTATTACAGAGCAATAGGAAACTGGAGTCCTGGTGCGGCACTGTGGGTTAACGTCCCAGACTGCAAAGCCGTTTGAACTGGAAAGTCTGTGGTTCTCAAGTTCACCAGCTGTTCCCCGGAAACCCTATACAGGGTCGCTATGGGTCAGAACCGACTCGACAGCACATCACAATAACAACAATAGGAAACTAATACAACTCTCCTCACCTAAGGTCAGGACCGCATGGCCTCACTTCTACTTGCCCTCTAATCTCCTAAATGGTCACAGAGTATCATTGTAAAACAAATCTTGTCCCCATACTTCCCAGAAACTGATTTTGTCTACTTCCTCCCAGATCACAAGCCTGTCAGCACTGCACCTACATGCTTTGTCCTTCTTCCCTGCTCCTCTCAAAAGCCAGCTCCCCATGGCACTCCAGGATCTTAAAACGCTACTCCTCCTGTATAGCTTCTTTCTGAATCATCGTAGCGCCCTCTATAGGAATGGCTCCCGTTGACATATGGTCATGTTCTAGTAGCTCCTGTCTTACTCACCCCTCTATCATGGCCCTGCAATTGTTCTTCCCTCTGTTAGCAGTATTCTTGCCCCAGATATCCATGCGGCTCATTCTCACGCATTGTTCAAGCCTTTGAGCAGAGACTTGAACAAAGTGTGAGAATTTTCACTCAACCATCCCATTCAATCAAAATAAAAACTAGTTTCCTTCAATTCGATTTCAATTCATGTCAACATCTTGTATGTCATAGTAGAACTAAGCTCCATAGGATTTTCCATGACTGATTTTTCAGAAGTAGATACCAGGACTTCTGAGACACCTCGATGGGGACTCAAACTGCTAAGTGTTTGGTTAGCATCGAAGTGTGTCAACCATATGCATCACTATCTAAACTAGGGTTCCTCATTTCTGTCTGTCCTATCCTATTTTGTCTTCAAAGCACTTATATTAGTCTTCTCTGTAGCATCCACTTGCTTATTTGTTGACTGTCTCATCCACTTTCCTTACTTTGTTCATTACTGTACTCTAGTAGAGTCCTGGTGTGACGATGCAGAATAAGCACTGGATTGCTAACTGCAAGGTTGATGGTTCAAACTGTCCACTCCTTGATAACCCTCTACAAGGTTGCTATGAGTTGGAATCAGCTTGACAGCACTTAACAACAAAACATAACTCTAGTATCTGGAATAGTACTAGTGAACTGATGCTCAGAGAATACTTGCTGGAAAAACAAATATTGAAAGACTATGGTATTCTGTTTTATTGTTTTAAAAACAACGTGGATAGTGGCAGACCCCTATATCTTTACATGTTGGAGGAGAATATTGAAAGTGCTGTGGACTGCCAAAAGAACCAATAGATCTGTTTTGGAAGAAGTACAACCAGAGTACTCCTTGGAAGCCAAGATTGCTAAGCTTCGTCTCTCCTACTTTGGACACATTGTCCGGAGAGAATAGTCGCTGGAGAAGGATGTCATGCTGGGTAAGGTGGAGGGTCAGAGAAAAAGAGGAAGACCCCCAACGAGATGGATCAGCCAGGTGGCATCATTGATGGCATCAAGTGTGGCAGCGGTAGTGAGGTTGGCCCAGGATCGGACATTGTTTCGTTCTGCTGTGCATGGGGTCGCTATAAGTCGGTTCCGACTCAATGGCACCTGACAACAACAACAAAAATTCTTTCCCTGAGTTTCAGACTTGTTTGTCCAAATATTTACCTAACACCTCATATTGGATGTTTGATAAGTATCTTAAGTTTGTTGTTGTCGTAAGTGCCATTGAGTTGATTCTGAACCATAGCGACCCTGTATAAAGTTTCTGAGGAGCAGCTGAGCTTGAACCGCCAAACTTGAAGTTCAAATGGCTTTGCAGTCTGACACATTAACCCACTGCACCACACCAGGACTCCATCTTAAGTTTAACAAGCCTGAATTGGATTCTTGTTTCCTATCCGTATCCTCCAATCTGTATCTCCTCTGGTTGTGTAAGCCAAACACTTCTTAGTGCTTCTTGGTTTCCCCTTTTCTCCTCTCAGCATACAGTCCATCAGCAAGTCCTGTCATTGTTGCTTCCTCCCTCTTCTCTTCATCTTCAGTATCCCACTCACGATGTCACTTTACATTAGTCATCACTTTTCCTTAGTCTTCTCAAAACTGTGGCAATTTCTCAAAATTTTCTGGATTTTGATGACCATGACAGTTTTGAGGAGTATTGGTCATATATTTCATGGAATGTTGATGGCAACTTTGATTACCTGGACGAGGTAGTGTTTGCCAGGTTTCTCTAATGTAAAGTGGCCTCTTTCTCCCCATTTTCCATACTCAACTCTTTGTAAGCAAGTCACCAAGCACAACCCTCACTCAAGAGACAGTGGAGAGGAGAAAATTACCCTCTACCTCCTCGAGAAGGATTTCTTTTATATTGGAGATTTGTCTCTTCTCCCTCATTTATTTATATCAATATGGTCTCATAGATATTTATTTTATACTTTATGTTATAATGTAGTACTAGGTTATGAATTGGGTTGTGAACATTAAGGTCAGCAGTTCGAAACTACCAGCTGTTCCACGGGAGAAAGATGAGGCTTTTGCTCCTGTAAAGATTTACAGTCTCGGAAACCCTGTACAGGGTCGCTATGGGTCGGAATCAACTTGACAGCACTTAACAACAGCAACATGTCACTTATTTGCTGCTTATATATTTCCAGCTTTGGCCATTGAGAGCTCTTTCAGTTGGATTGGGTATTCCCTTGGCATAACCCTACCAATGTTTTTTGTTTGTTTTTTAATAGCACTTTCATGCTTTCTGGCACTACATGATTCTCCAGCCTCATCTTGTATGCTCCCTACATCAGCCATAGAATTCACCATTTCTCCAAAGAGCCCTGTTTCCTTCTACTGGGAAATTGTATGAAAAACTAAAATATGGGTGCTAGATGGGCTTATTGATACTGGACCAAGGACCTTTTAACACTGCAAATGCTCCTCTGCCTAAACTCTTTTATTTTTCCTTTTGTGACTGACTAATTTCACTCAGCATAATGTCCTCAAGGTTCATCCATGTTATGCGGTGACTTGCAGCTTCCTTGTTGTTCTTCAAGGTAGCATAGTATTTCATTGTGTGTATGTACCACAGTTTGTTTATCCATTCTTCAATTGATGGACATTTAGTCTGTCTCCATCTTTTTGCTATTGTAAATAGTGCTGCTATGAACATTGGTGTGCATATAT
>NW_006408582.1:16573366-16589039 GCF_000296735.1 Chrysochloris asiatica
TTCTTTCATAAGTTTTGCCAATGCTTTGTCAATTTTATTAATCCTTTCAAAGAACCAGCTTTTTGTCCTGTTGATTCTTTCTATAGTTTTTCATCTCATTTATTTCTGCTCTTATCTTTATTATTTCTTTTCTTTTGGTGACTGTAGGTTCCCTCTGTTGGTCTGTTTCTAATTTTGGAGATGCTATGTTAATGTGTCAATTTTGGTTCTTTCCTCTTTTTGATGTATGCATTTATCGCAATAAATTGTCCTCTCAGCACCGCTGTCACCATGTCCCAAAGATTTGGGTATTTTTTTTTTTCATTCTCGTTTGTTTCTAGGAACTTTGTGAATTCATGTTTAATTTCTTCTTTTACCCAGTTGCTTTTCAGCAAGGTGTTATTCAACTTCCATGTATTTGACTTTATTTCCTTGGTCTTCTTATTGTTGATTTCTAGTTTTATAGCATTGTGGTATGAAAGATGCTTTGTAGTATTTTGATATTTGTAAATTTATGGAGGCTTTCTTTGTGACCTAACACATGATCAACTCTGGAGAATGTTCCATGTGCACTGGAGAAGAATGTATATTGTGCTGTTGTTGGATTGAATGCTCTGTACACATCTATGAGGTCAAGTTGGTTGATTGTGTTTAGTTCCTCTGTAACTTTGTTGAGTTTCTTTCTGGTTGTTCTGTCCCTTTTTGAAAGTGGTGTATTAAAATCTCCCATTATAATTGTAGATTTATCTATTTGTTTCTTCAATTCTAGTAAGATTTGCTTCATATATCTTGGTGCTCTTTCATTCGGAACATGGATATTTATTATGGTTATGTCATCTTGCTCAAATGACACTTTGATCATGAGATAGTGTCCTTCTTTATCTCTTATGCTGGTTTTTGTCTTAAAGCTTGCTTTATCGGAGATTATTATTGCCACTCCTGCTTGTTTATTGTTGCAGTTAGCTTGGTGTGTTTTTTTTCTTTGTGTGTAAGGTGTGTCTCTTGCAGGCAGCATATTGAAGGGTCTTGTTTTCTTAGCCATTCTTCCACTCTCTGTATCTTCACTGGTGCATTTAATCCATTGACATTCAATGTAATTTTTGATAGGTATGAATTAATTGCTGCTATTATGTTAATATTTTTGGTAGTGCTGTTTGTTACCTTATTCTGCATGCCTTCTTGGGCACAGTTTGTGATTTTTGTGCTATTTCTTGTCAGTTTCTTCTTAGTTTTCATGTTTGCTTGTTATGCTTGGAAGTTCATTTTTATGATAAGTTGTGTAGTATTAACTTTCTTTGGGGTTACCTTATAGTTTATTAACTTTTCCCTCCATTTAAGGCAATCTTTTGTATCCTGTAATCTACGTGACCTCTTCACCACCTGGATCTCTGTTTCTACATTTCCCCCTTCTTTGGCATTATTATTTTGATCTTCGGTTGACCTCCCAGCTCCTTTGAGTTCATTGTTGTACTTTTGTTCTGTTCTGGACTCTTCTGTCTGTCATCTAAGTTTCAGGTGGTGTTGCCACGCCTGTCAATCTCTGGTTGTTTTCTGTTCTTGTTGATTTTCAGTTCAAAGAACTCCCCTTAGGGTGTTTTTAAGTGCTGAATTGGCTTTGACAAAATCTCTTAGCTTCTGTTTATCCTGGAATGTTTTGATTGCACCATCATATTTGATTGACAGTTTTGCTGGATAGATGATTCTTGGTTGGCAGTGTTTTTTTCTTTTAGGATTTTGTATATGTCTCCCCATTGCCTTTTTTCCTGCATGGTTTCTGCTGAATAGCCAAAGCTTAATCTGATTTGCTTGCCTTTGTAAGTAACATTTCTCTTTTCTCTGGATGCTTTCAGGATTTTCTCCTTGTCTTTGATTTTGGAGAGCTTGATTATTATGTCTTGGTGGTTTTCTTTTGCAGTCTATCCTTCCTGGGGTACATTCGGTTTCTTGAATGTTTATCTTTTCATCTTTCAAGATGTTTGGGAAATTTTCTTCCAGAAGCTCTTCTACTATCTCCTCTGTGGACTTCTCTGATTCTTCCTGTTCTGAAATGCCAATAATTCTTAAGTTGTTCCTCTTCATGTTATACAGCATGAATCTTAGACTGTCTTCAGATTTTTTTTATCCTTCTTTCTGCTTGCTCTTCTATCTCAGCAGTATTGAGAGATTTGTCTTCCAGCTCACTGGTTCTGGCTTACAGCTCTTCAATCCTGCTCCTTTCCTCTTTCAGTATTGTCCAGTTCTGATATTTTTTTTATTAATCATCTGGACTTCTTTTTGCAGGTTTTGAATTGCTTCCAATGCTGTATTGATCTTGTTTGATTGCTCTTGTAGTACTTTCCTGACTTTTTCCTTGTTTTCCTCCACCCCTTTTCAGAGCATTTGAATTTGTTTCCATATCATCCTTCTGAATTCCTTCCCAGGCAAATCCAAAACCTGCTCTTCCTCTTCTAGATAGCCTTTGTCTGTATCCAGCTCATTTGTTTCAGCTACTCTTTTCTGTTTTGGGACATGTTTTAATATCTTTTGTGACTTTTTGTTTGTCATTTCTAATAGTTACATGGATTTTTAATGCTTAAATGGATGTTTGTTGCTGTGTTATTAAGTTTACTGTGTGTCTCCTGGTGGATATGATCAGGAAATAGGCTTTCCTTTGTGCGTATAATGCTTAGCAGCTGTTATTAGTTCTTGTGTCAATGGTGGAATACTATGGGGTATGCCTGTGGCTTGGCTATATGGCCACAATTGCTGACTCCTCTTGGGTAACGTAGGGAGAAAAAGCTCCCACCTCCAGGAAAAATGTGTGATCAAAAGGCCCCAAAGCAGAAGCAATATAAAAGCAGAGATAAGAACCTCACTTTGAAACAAAAATAAAACTGTGGCCGACTGTCCAGTTGCCTTGCTACACAAGCAGTGTGTGTGTGTACACCGTAGAAGCCTACAGTAGTGGGTGGGGGTGTCCACTTGCTCAGGCCCCTCCTCTAGTCACCACCATAAAAGTGCACAGATAGATATTGAGAAGTTAATGGGAGATTGTTTACTATTTTTGTCTCTGAAGGTCAGTTTAGTATATGCGTGTGCACAGCGTAATTATTAAAATAGTTGCATCTTTTTATGTTGGGGTTTTACAGATTGTTCATATTGTTTGTCTGTCAGGCCAAACCTGCTTTTTTTCTTGCTGAATAGGCAGGGGTAAAGGGTCCCACACAGGGGTAAAGTTAACTTTAGGGCTGGAACCCACAGGCAGAAGTCAAAAGCAGCAGCCAAAGAATTTTTCCTTGGACTGATGGGTCTTTCTCTCTGTGCCATGGGAAAGTTGTGGTCTCAAAGCTGGACTTTATTTTGGGGTGCACACCCACCCACCTGAAGGTGTCTGGGGTGGGCAAAGAAGGCACAACAGGGAAGAGGAGGAAAAAATGTGTAGAATCACCCAACACTTCCTTTTGAAAATGTCACTGTGCTGCTTTTAGCACCGGCTCCTTGTGCTGGTCTGGCTGTAACCCCACCCTCTGCCCTCTGCCCTGGAGGGATGGCTGCAGAAGGAGTCCCCTGTCTTGACCAATTTCTAAATTGCAATGTTTTCCTTTATACCATGATTTTCCACTGGCAGTTGTGGGAAACTGACTCCCTGAGCCTTATGCTAGATCCAGAGCTCTGGTGCTGTTCTGTGAGAGCTGTGTCTTTGGGTTTTCAGCCCCTCACCCATGGAGCCTTTCTTACCTGACTTCGCTCTGCCACAACCAAACCAGAAGTCTGCCCAAATTCTTTTAATGGTCTGCTTTTCACTTGGAATAAAATCTAAACTCTTTGCCAAAGTTATGCAGCCATGATGAACTCATTCCTGCTGTGCAGAAAGAACTTTTGGACTTACTACCACTTTTTGGGTGTTTGCCTTCTGCCTCTTCTTTAGGCTCCAGGTCTCAGCTAAGGATCCCTGGACTCTTACTCCTTTATAATTACTAGGGCAAAGACCGAGTCTGCCTCCTTCACCATTATATGCTAGCCGTTAGAAAAGCCTCTGGCATACAATGGTATCAAAGGACTACTTCTGGAATGAATAGCTGCAAGCATTTGCAGATGATGCTGTCTCTGATGGAAAGCTGTCCCTCCCTAGCAAACTTTCATTCTTCTCTTAAAGCCTAGCTTCAAGGTGAGCAAAGCCCTTTTCTGATTCCCTCTGATCCACAGAAACGAAACCATCTTTCCCTCTTTTGTCTTCATAGTTCTTTGTAAAGGTATCTATGACAATATCTAGAATATTGAACTCTAGTTTATTTGCAAACATACTTCTTTTCTCCCTCTCTGCCTCCCTACCTCTGTCCCAGAGTGAGCTCCCCAAGGGTGTGACTGAGCCCATATTGGCTCCTAAGTTCAAGGTACCTACTCAATTTCTTTAAC
Organism: Chrysochloris asiatica; assembly: GCF_000296735.1. Taxonomy (NCBI): domain Eukaryota; kingdom Metazoa; phylum Chordata; class Mammalia; order Afrosoricida; family Chrysochloridae; genus Chrysochloris; species Chrysochloris asiatica. The sequence goes on from NW_006408582.1 coordinate 16,577,741, forward strand.
AAAGTCTGGAACTCTTTACTTGGACTCTCCATACCATCTTTAGTATAAGCCTGCCTAGGAATGGATGCTAAAACCACCAAGGGAGTCATTCTCAGCCTTCAGAAAGGGCTTGGAAGACTATGGTAAAGGTTGGTTACCATTTTCTTTTTTTTGGTAGAAAGAGTCAGAGGGTGGAAAGTTCAAGTCTAACAAAGCTTTCTGATATTTCACTGGCTATAAAGAAGGTCCCATCATCCCCAGTCTTATCTTAAAATCTCCTTGATGTCTATATCTTTTTTTATACCCTTACCTCTGAAGATCAATAATATTACAGAAGTGAGACATAAAAGTTTTTCAAGTGGTGAGAGCGAGGGTGGGAGTTGGGGGTTGGTGGTGGAAAGAGATTCCCTGTTAACTCATCCCTGGGTAATGCTTCTAGATACACGAAAGCATATTTGGTTACCTGCTCTCATCTGTCTCTCTTTCTCTTCCCTCTCCAGGCCCTTCTCTCTATTCACCCGCCCTCTCTCCCATAAACAAAGCCACATCCTCAAACAACATCTTGTAAAGCACATTATAAAATGCCTCTAATAAATCCTTAACAGCCTTGGCCATAACCAGCTGAAAGAAGGGTGATTATGACACGAAAGTGTCAGGTTAGAACAACAAATTGGGCCATGGGAGCAGGGATTTATTCATCTTTGTAAGTGTGCTATAAAGGTCCATATAATTTCACGAATAAATATGAACACTGCTTAGTAAATGGCTCCTGGATTTAGAGCCCCAGGACCACAGGAAGGAGCACATTAGCACAAACAGGGCAATTTCAGATATGGGGCAAATCAGCCCAGGAGCCGCCAACCAGATGGCACTTAGCCTTACCTCTGTCCTCCCTCAAATGTGTGGCCACCACAGGCTACAGCAGCAGGGGACTCAGCTACTTCCAGGGTCCAGGCCCAGAACTGGAACCAGATGGGGGCTTGTGGACCCTGGGACTGTTACAACAGTTCTTGAGGTTGAGAATGGGTTGTTGTTGTTGTTTAGTGCCATTAAGTTAGTTGTGACTCATAGTGACCCTGTATAGGGCTTCCAAGGAGAGACTGGTGGATTTGAACCACTGACCTTGAAGTTTAAGCCAACCTTGCAGTCCAGTGCTTATCCTATGTTGTTGTTGTTGTTAAGTGTTGTCAAGTGGATTCTGACCCATAGTGACCCTGTATAGGGTTTCTGAGTTGCAGCTGGTGGGATTGAACCTTGTGATTTGACGTCCAGTGATGATCCTACAGTGCCACATCAGGTTATCCTATAGGAGAGGTCAAAGAGGAGCAGGCTTTTGAACTCTGATGGGTGATGGGAGGCCATCATTTGAGCTAGCAACCCAGGAAGTAGGATGACCAATCTCCTGGTTTGTCCAAGAAGGGAAGCTCTCCTGGAGTGCTGGGTTTTTGGTTTTAAGACCAGGATGATTTGTCACTCTTACTAGTCAGAGGTAAGTGATCCTAGGCCATACCACATACTTCCTCCTTAAAATGGGTGGCCTTCCATCACAGGCATGGGGAAGAGGAAGAGAAGAGGAGGTGGGGTGCTTCAGAAAGAGTGGAGTTGAATTTATACCTGTGATTTTCAGTCCTGTCTGCACCTGAAGTTCTTTTAAAAAATATAAGTCTCTGGTTAGTTTCTGGTTCCATCTCAGACCACTGAATCAGAATCTCCAAGGGTTGGATTCAGTCACCAGTGCTATTTAAGACTCCTTAGATGATTTGAAGTGGCCTTCAAGGATGTGATTAGAGCCAGGGAAGATTACTTTCTCTAGCCCATCCCAATGCTGTTCATAGCATGTTCTTAATGCACTATAGCAGCTGTCCTTTATCCACTTACTCTCTTTTCTCTTGTCCCCCCTCTTTATCCAACATGTTTAAATACCAAATCAGATTGGCTCAAACAAACCATATTGCCTAATTCAGTCATTAAACTGTCAGGATCACTGGTTGACCCCTTTTCCCATCTGGTGTTTTTCTATTACAGACACAGCCCAAATATGAAATGATGACCTGAATTTCCAAACCAAATATGTTACTAATAGAAAGTCCATCCTCATAAGCATATTTAAAAATAATCTAAAAAAAAATGTTTTAATTAAATCAGTCTTAGAAGAAATACAACCGGAATGTCCCTTCGAAGTGAGGATGGTAAGACTTTGGCTCACTTACTTAAAAAATTTTTTTATTGTGAATTGAGTGAAGTTTTACAGACAAGACCATCAGTTTGACATTCCACAAATAATACACTTTGCTTTATTTCAATGATTGCAATCCCCTCCGTGCAGCAGCAGTTGTCTTGCTTCCTCCCTGTGGTTATCCATGTACAAATATCCTCTTTCAAACTCATGTATTTAGGCCCACTTACTTTGAACTTGTCATCAGAAAAGATCAATCACAGGAAAATAACATTATGTTTGGGAGACATTCAGTGAAAATACACAGCTACAACAATGGACTAAAACAGCAATGTTTGTGAGGATGGCATAGGGCTTGGCAACATTTTGGTATATATAAGGTTTCTGTGAGTTGGAGCTGACTCAATGGCACCTAACAACAGCAGTGGAATTTGGGAGAATATGTGTATCTTTGCCACCTTTTCATACTCAATGACTAGTGGGTAGTAACTTGGAATCCACAAATCATTTCAATCTGTTGATAAGTAGGGGTTGGTTGGCAGGACACACAGACTCTTAAATTTAAATTTTATATGCCTTATGTATACTTGAAATTGTATTTTTGGCTTGTCTGCATGTATGAGACAAATGGATTGTGAGCATGCTACTGAGTGGTGGCAGTAATGGCGGTGGTAGGGGCTTCCAGCTATATGACCTTTGGAAGACAGTGGTTGGGGCACTTAGAAGAATGAGTTTGGTCTCCATGGAAACCTGATTTAGGTGTATAAAGATCCCAGTTCAATTCCTGCCATGGCATTTCCCTTCATTGTCTTTTCCATGTTACAGTTCTTTGAACTCTAGCACCTGTTATCTACAATCCAAATTCTGTCTCTGACTCATGTAACATTAATATCTTAATTACTAAGCACTCTGACCTGTCTATGTATCCAGGGTCTTATTTAATGCTGGCTTGCATTATTCTGTCATTATTTTATGAGTGTAGACAGTATATACATTTAGAATCAAAAGTTGCATCCCAGCTTTAGTCCTCTTAATGGCTCTGTTGTTGTTGTTGGGTGGTTGTGTGCCATCGGGTCGGCTCTGACTCATAGCAACCCTGAACAGAGTTCCCAAGGCTGTAAATCTTTACAGGAGCAGAAAGCCTCATCTTTCTCCCCTAGAGCATCTGGTAGACTCCAGTTGCTGACCTTGCAGCTAGCAGCCCAACTTGCAACCCACTATGCAAATCACTTAGCTCTTTTGATCCTTGGTTTCCTTTTTCTGTATAGTGGGACTAATGGGATTATTGAGCCATTGAGAATAAGTGAGGTACTAGTACATATCGTGCATGGCACATAATTGGTGTTCATTATGTTTGTTACCTTTCTCTTCCCTCATATTACTCTTGAGATAACAAAATGAGCTAATATATTTAACCATATATTATACGATGTTGTGGTTGTTAAGTGCTGTAGAGTCGATTCCAACCTTTAGTGACCCTCTACAGGGTTTCCAAGGAGCAGCTGGTGAGTTTGAACCACTGACCTCGCAGTTCAAATGACTTTGCAGTCTGACACATTAGCCCACAGTGCCACACCAGGACTCCTATGCAAGGTGCCATTTTCATATTCATAACATTTTTAGCTATTAGTATGATATTTATTCACCACTCATTTGTCAGCATCTTATATTGTGATGATTTGTGTGCTGCGGTGATGCTGGAAGCTATTCACTGATATTGTAAATACCAGCAGGGTCACTCTTGATTGACAGGTTTCAGTGGAACTTCCAGAAAAAACACTTCCTACTTTCTTAAAGTGTAATGCTGCCTGTGACAAGGTAATATCCATACACCAGCAGTTCAAGCTCACCAGCCGCTCCTCAAAAACCCTATACAAGGTCATTATGAGTTGGAACAGACTCCATAGCCCTTAACAACAACAAACAAGGAAGACCAGTTAATAGCACTACTATTCAAATTTGTACACCAACCACTAAAGTCAGTGATAATGAAATTGAAGAATTTTACCAACTTCTTCAGCCTGAAATTTATCAAACATGCAATTAAGATGCATTGATAATTACTGATGATTGGAATGCAAAAGTTGGAAGCAAAGAGGATGGATTTGCAGTTGGAAAATACAGTCTTGGTGATAGAAATAGTGCTGGAGATCACATGACAGAATTTTGCAAGACCAATGAATTATTCATTGCAAATACCTTTTCTTCAACAACATAAACTGTGACTATACATGTGGACCTCAGCAGAGAAAATACACAAGAATCAAACTGACTATATCTGTGGAAAGAGATAATGGAGAAACTCAATAACATCAATCAAAACAAGGAAAGGACCATCAATTGCTTATATGTAAGTTCAATCTGAAGCTGAAGAAAATTAAAACAAGTCCAGAAGAGTCAAAATATTACTTTGAACATATATCACTTGAATTAAAAACCATCTCAAGAACAGATTTGATACATTAGACACTAACCATCAAAGACCAGAAGAGTTATATGTGGGATGACATTAAGAACATCATACAGTAAGAAAATAAAAGGTCATTAAAAAGACAAGACAGAAAGAAAAGACCAAAATGGAGGTTGTAAGAGACTCTGAAACTTGCTCTTGAGTATTGAGAAGCTAAAAGGAATGGAAGAAAGGGAGTAGAAGAGCTGAACAAAAAATTTCAAAGGGCATCTTGAGAAGACAAAGTCAAGTATGATAATGAAATGTGCAAAGACCTGGAGTTAGAAAACCAAAAGGGAAGAACATGCTCATCTCAAGCAGAGAGATCTGAAATAAAATTTCAAGTCTTGGGTTGCAGTATTGAAATAGTCTATGGGCAAAATATTGTATGATGCCAGAAGCATCAAAAGAAGATGGAAAGTATATATAGAATAACTGTACAGTAAAGAATTGATAGCTGTTCCATCTTTTCAAGAGGTATTATATGATCAAGAAACCATGGTATTGAAGGAAGAAGTCCAAGCTGCACTGAAGTCATTAGCAAAAACCAAGTCTCCAAGAATTGACAGAATGCAAATTGAAAATTTTAACCAAACTGATGCAGCACTGGAGATGCTCACTCATCTAAATTTGGAAGACAGCTATCTGGCAAACTGATGGGAAGATATCCATATTTTTGCCCAATCCAAAGAAAGATGACCCAGCAAATTGGGGAAATTACCAAACAATGTTATTAATATCACATGCAAGTAAAATTTTGCTGATGATAATTCAAAAACAGTTGCAGCAATACATTGACCGGGAGCTGCCGGAAATCCAATCTGGATTCAGAAGAGGATGTGGAACTAGGGATATCATTGCTGACATCAGATGGATCTTGAATGAAAGCAGAAAATACCAGAAAGATGTTTACTTGTGCTTTATCAACTATGCAAAGGCAATTGACTCTGTGGATCATAATAAACTATAGATAACACTGTGAAGAATGGACATTTTAGAACACTAAATTGTGCTCATGACAAACCTGTACATAGACTAAGAGGATGGTTTAAAATCAGGAAAGGTATGCAACAGGTTGCATACTTTCACCATACTCATTCAATCCGTATGCTGGACAAACAATCAGAGAAGCTGGATTATATGATCAAGAATTTAGCATTAGGAGTGGAAGAAAACTCATTTACAATCTATGATGAGCAGATGATACCTCTTTGCTTGCTGGAAATGAAGAGGACTTAAAATGCTGATGAAGATTAAAGACTACAGTGCAATCACTATGGATAGCACATCAATGTAAAGAAAACAAAAATTCTCACAACTGAACCAATAAATAACCTCATGATAAACGGAGAAAAGATTGAAGCTGTTTAAGACTTCATTTTGCTTGGATTCACAATCAATGTTCATAGAAGCATCAGTCAAGAAATCAAATGATGCATTGTTTAGAAAAATCAGTTGCAAAAGACCTCTTTAAAGTTTTCAGAGAGTAAAGATTTCTGTTTGAGGACTAAAGTGCTCCTGATCCAAGGAATGACACTTTTAAAAGCCTCATATGCATGCGTCGATTAGACAATGAATAAATAAGAATTGATTAATTGATAATTTAAATGTATCAATTAATAGAAGAATTGATGCATTTACATTATGGTGCTGGTAGAGACTATTGAACGTACCATGGATTGCCAGAAGAACAAACACATATGTGTTAGGAGTATAACCAGATTGCTCTTTAGAAGAGATGATGGTGAGATTTCTTCTCTGGTACTTTGGATATGTTGGCAGTAGAGACCAGTGTTTGGAGAAGGACATCATGCTTGGTAAAGTGGAGGGCCAGTGAAAAAAAGGAAGACCCCCAAAGAGATGGGCTGAAACAATGGCAGCAACAATGGGCTCAAACATAACAGCAATTTGAGGATGGTGCCGGATTGGTGTGTTTCATTCTGTTGTGCATAGGGTTGCTATGAGTTGTAACTGATTGGAAGGCATATAACAATAACAACATGATGCCTATTAGAGTTTCATTTCTCTGGCCTTTATCTAGAGACTGGAAACTATTAACCCTTCTCTACTAGACCAGGAAGCGCCTGATTTGCTTTGAATTTTCACAGATATAAGCATGGGAATATCAAACTCTAGCTCTTCTTCTCTGCCCTTTTAAGGCTTTGCTTCCTTTAAGGGACCCAGTTGAATGAAGTTCAACAGTTCTAGGAAAGAAGCCTGAGTTTTCTTTTCTTGGATCTGAAGAGGAATGGGGGCCTACAGGTCCCTACAGTGATTTATCGTGACTATACCTAGACTGTGAACCACAAGGTTGGCAACTCAAACCCACCAACTGCTTCTCAGAAACCCTATACAAGGTCGTGAGTCTGAACTGATTCTACAACACTTAACAACAAGAACAACAACAAAACACCTTCCCATGGGCTTCACATTTATCTCCAAGTCTTTGATTTTGCTCAGGAACCTGATGTCCAAGCTGAAGGGTCCTTCTTCCTCATTCTGCAAAGCCTCCTTCTCTAAGGCCTAGCCATAGCCCTACTCTACTACCAATCTTTCCTCAAATTATTCTGACCTGCCTTTGTTGTTGTTGTTGTTAGGTGCCATTGAGTCAGTACTGATTCACAGTGACCTTATGCACAGCAGACTGAAACACTGTCTGATCCTGGGTCAACCTCACTATTGCTGCTACGCTTGAGCCCATTGATGCTGCCACTTTGCCAATCCATCTTGTTGGGGGTCTTCCTTTTTTTCTCTGACCCTTCACCTTACCAAACATGATATCCTTCTTCAGAGACTGGTCCCTCCTGACAATATGTCCAAAGTATGAGAGACAAAGTTTGGCCATCTTGGCCTCCAAGAAGCACTCTGGCTGCACCTCTTCCAACACAGATCTGTTTGTTCTTTTGGCAGCCCATGGCACTTTCAATATTCTCCTCCAACACCATAACTCAAAAGCAGCAATTCTTCTACAATCTTCCTTATTCACTGTCTAGCTTTCACATGCATATGAGGCTAGCACTTCTCAACTCTGACATACTCATTTTGGTCCCTGGGCTGGATATTTTCTCTTGTTCCTTCCACTTTCATCTCCAGTCTTGCTCTGTGCTCTGTGAGGCTGATCACTCCATTGATTCCCTTACCATGTGGCTTTAGGTTAGGTCATGGCCAATAGTATGAATCATCAGGAGATCAGAGGGCAGTGGAAGGAGACTGAAACCAGAATATTTATTCCCTGGTCTCCTTCCCTATGGCATTGCCTCAGGTTGTTTTAACTTTTTTTTTTTCAATGTTTTATTGTGAATTATGTAATAGTTTACATGGGAGAACATTAGCTTTACATTCATCCTTTTGTATATCATTTCATTGCCATGGTTACAATCCCTCCATGCATCATCAATCAACCAAAGGGTATATATACCCTGCAAGCCTGTCCCCCGGTTCATCAGCACAGTCCCTCTCCCTCTCTGGGTCTAAAGTCCCCAGCTGCTCCATCTCTCCATGTCATCGTCTCTGCCTCCATCTGTGGCATCACTTTCTCTGGGTAGGGTCCCGCTTTCCGCTCTTCTCCCTTAATGGTCCCAGGGATCTCCGCTCCTAGACTGAAAAGTTAATCACTCCCCTCCTTGCTACAAAATGTCTACCTTTACATTTCCAACCCTCACAATCAGTCCTGATAACAATTATTCACTATTGTATCACAAGAGACTGCTTTAACTTTTGATTAACTTTTTCTATAGTCATCTTCACTGACGACTTAAGAAAATTTTTTATTGTGATATGGTTGAAGGCTTACAGAATAAATTGGCTTTCCATTCAACAATTCATATACATTTTGATTTGTGACATTGATTGCAATTCCCACAATGTTGCAGCATTCTTCCCACATCTTCCCTATGTTTACTGTTTCCATTCATCCTTCTTTCTTATCTGACTTCTGAGCTTTATCCCTGGGCAGATGCTACCCCTTTGATCCCCTTTTGATCTTGCATGGTTGGTTGTTCTAAGGGAGTGCTGATCTCCCTGGAGTTATTATTCAGTTCACAGACCTGTCTATTGTTTGGCTGAAAGTTGAGCCATGATGGTGAGTTCAGTTTTAGGCCTGAAGAAAGACTAAGGGTCAAAGTTTCAGGGTTCCACCAGTCTTTTTAGACTAGCAAGACTTCTTGTTGTTGTTGTTATGTGCCGTGGAGTCGGTTCTGACTCATAGCGACCCTGCATAGGGTTTCCGAGGCTGTTAATCTTTACAGGAGCAGAACGCCTCATCTTTCTCCCATGGAGCAGCTAGTAGTTTTGAACTGCTGACCTTGCGGTTTGCAGCCCAGTTCGTAACCACTACACTACCAGAGCTCCTTGGCAAGACCAGTCTTTATTATTACTACAATTTTGAGTTTTCGTTCACATTTTTCTCCCACTCTATCCAAGATATCCTGTTCTGACCCCTTTCAGATTGGTCGGCAGTGATGGCCAGAATCATCTAGTCATTCTAGTGTTAGGGTTGTGGAGGCTAGAGTTTGGGTTATTTTTTTGGACTAATTTTTTCCATGTGTCTTTGATTGTCTTTGTTATTCATTGTTCAGCATAGGGAGAGACAAATAGTTGCACTTTAGATGGCTGCTCACAAGTTTTTAAGACCCCAATTGCTACTCACCAAACTAGAATGTAGAACATTTGTCTTTGTGGGTTATATTCTGTCAGTTGGGTCTGATGTTCCTTGAGATTATGGTCCTAGGTCCCCTAGGCCCAGTGCTCTCTGACTTCTTACACTCTTCAAGCCTACAGGAATGGTGCACATTATCCTCTGTGGCTTGCCCTAAACCTTTTCAGGGTGTTTAAAATAGTGCCCTCATTAAACTCTCCTCAAGTATCCAGCTTGAGTGTGTCATCTTTTTCCTACTGAGACCCTGACCACTACTGATGATGCAGTATACAATTAAACACTTTGGTATGGACTGTTTTATGTCACGCTTCCATTTCATACATTTCTTCCATGTCAGGATTAGGGATCTTGAAGGAAGACATGCCCATCATCTTGTTCTTTTTGATGTTTGCAAGTTTGGTATAGTGCTGGCTTCATACTAAGCATGAAGCAGGTACCAAAAGCTGCTCCTGAGAGAACTACTATGTATACCAGGGAGTAACTTCCTTTTGCCATTGTTCCTGCCCAAGGTCTGCAGGTCTAGAGACTGTCTCAACAGAGTAGTGGGTGTGCCCTGATCAAGTTCACACTTTAAGCTGAGAGCGGCATTGGAGGCAAGACTCCTTGTGGCCTTGGAGGAAATCTAAGCAGGCAAAATCACATATCCAGAGTATGAGGGTCAGTGTCAGATGAGAAAGGATAACCTAGGTGAGCAGTATCAGGAGCTCAGCAGGACAGGGAGTGGAAGTGTCTCTCTTGGTGAGCAGGTGTGAAGACTGAAGATGTGGGAAGCAAAGAATTAAGGACGTTAGGGATTTGGCCTAGGTCACAGACCTATTTAGTGAATTGGGACTGGGACCAACCTCTGATTCTGGTAACACATTTGCAAGCAGCTTCTCTATCTTGGTGATTTTGGGGACTTTGTCATAAATTTGGAGTGGAGTCTAAGGACCATTATTTGAGACAACCAGCATGATCCTAACTATCGTCTTGTTGGAAACCCATCTATGTAGCAGACTTTTGGTACTGGACTAAATCCTCTCACACATGGCCTTGGTTTAGACAACCTAGACAGGACGTGGTAGAAGAACTGAAAGGCTGTTTAAAGAAGGGCTCTCCACCCATCTCTCCTCCTGCCCCTAGGACCATTCCACATTATGCTGTTATACTGGTGTGAAAGAAGGCTTCAAATTCTATTGGTAGCTCCTTAAAACTATGGGTCTCAGCAACATTTAAACCAAATATGCAAGGATTTATTGAGCACTACTCTGTACCTAGGTCAAGCAAGAGACAAGACACAATTCCTGGGCTCTGTGACTTTATGATCTGAGACAAGACAGCTTACTGCATATGAAACCATTCAAGGACAGTGACAATCGGCAAAGGGTATCTAATGTGTAGTGCAGACTGTAAATGCCATCTGGTTGGGACTGTTATCACTGAGGCGTAAGGTTTAGTGAGAAAGTCCCAGCATAGAACCTTTGTACAGTCTGAGTTCTGAGCATAACAAATTCAGCGACTTGCCACTTGCTCAGTGGGATAAAACCTGGCATCTGGTTCCCCCTCATTGGGCCTCGCTGGACATGGTAGTTCTGGAAGGGGGTCTGGTATTAGGTCCTCTGCATGCAGGCAGTGCTGGGAACAGCTGACTGGTGCTAGTGAGGAAGAGGAGCTCTCTTAGTGCTCTAGTGCTGCTGAAACAGAAATTCCACAAGTGGGTGGCTTCTATAAGCTGATATTTATTTTCTCATAGTTAGTAAGCTAGACATCTGAATTCAGAGCACCTGTTTTAGGAGAAAGCTTGATCTATCTGTTCTGAGAGAAAATCTTTGTCTTTACTTCTTTACCTGGCTGTCCTTGGAGTTCCTAGACTTGTAGACTGGTCGTCCTTCATTGTTTTCAGATGGTGTCAGCCTCCCTCTGTATATGCTTTCTTCTGTGCCCAATCTGTTCTTTTCTAGCTAAAAAAGTGATTGGCTTAAGACACATCCTACACGAATAGGGACTCATTGACATACAAAGAAAAATGTATTCCCAAATGAGACCACATCCACAGGTA